>NW_027325966.1:323464-635589 GCF_048594095.1 Paramormyrops kingsleyae | reverse complement strand
AACACCATTAGGGGACAAGGCAGACCAGGGTAGGCAGGGGCAACACCAGCACAGGGCACTCTGGGGGCAAGACGGGACACCACTAGGAGAACTGGGGTCAGACTAGGGACAACCAGGATGATAGAACGTACATCACACACCAGGACAGGTCCACAGACGAGTGATAACACGGGACAAGAAACATTTCGTGTGGGTTACAGGAGCCGGGGAAGACGAGAACGGCCGTTAACGGGGCCAGATAGAGGACACAAGCGGGGCAAAGAGCCATATGGACTGCTGACCCGACAGGAGAAGACCACGCAGGAGTAAGGAAACGGATCACGATCGGGTAAGAGAGAACTAGGACCAGGACGAAAGGATGGTAAGGCAGTGGGGCGCTGTCGGGACCATAGGGCGGGGAGGGACACCGTCGGTACCACAAGCCTGGGACCTGAGGGTGAAGGGGAACCTGCAAGGCAAGGACATGGACGGGGGCAGGAACAGGAACCAGAGGGGCCCGAGGGGCCTGCAGGGCAGGAGGGCCCAGAGAAACCGGAGCGGTGGCCACGGATGGTGGCTTTTCCCAAGGACAGTGGGCTGGAAACGTCTTGGACCTGGAGTGAAGATAGAAACAGAGGAAGGGAAAAAGCAGAGGGTGTGGGGGGAACAAGACTGCAAGACAAGTTAAAGTTTATGGGAACACAGGTGACCTGTACAACATGCCATCCATGAGGGATAGGGTGCTTAATAAATAAACAATAAATAAAACACAAATACATAACAGGGCTAATCATTTTTATGTGTGTGCAGTTTAAACAAAATGAAATCAAATTAAATTACCTGGAGATTTTGGAAATTCTGGAATTCTGAAAATTAATACTTTAAAGAGCAGTTTACAAATCTACTTAGAAATATACATTTTTTTCTTAATAAACGTTAAACATTATTATGAAACATTCCACATATCTCAAAATTTATCATACTTGATTTATTATCTTAGATACTGTTTCAATTATTTAATGTTTCCTAAACAGCAGCAGCAGAACCACAACTTCATCTTTTTCGTATTTTGGCTCTTCTCTATGTAATGAGCTCTACACGCTCAACTTTTATATTAATTCCCCACCACTTCTACCTCTTCTATCTCTACCTGACCCACATCTATCTCTACACCGCCAGTTTCCTCCTGACCTCCTTCTCTATTTATAATCTCAACTAGTACATCATTTACTATAATTTCCAATATGGTTACATCACTCACCATGTCCGCACCCTCAATAATTACCTCCCCTACTTCTACCCCCACAATCTCAACATTTACATCCCCAGAATTTACTTCTGCAAGCCCAAACTCACACACTTGGACTTGCACAGCCTCCACCTTCACATTTCCTTTCGTATCCTCTGCCTTCAGGGAAATTATCCCCCCCTCCACCTTAACCACCTTCACATTCACCCCCACCTCACCTTGCTTCCCCTTGCTTCCATTTTGCATTTTATTAATGCCTACATTCAGGTCTGTGGCCTCCACCTGTACACTGGAGGTCACCCCCACATGTTTTTCCCTCTCTGCCAGCTCCACCTTTTCCCCACTAATCGCACCCTTTACCTCATCTATCCCCTGAGTGCTCCTATTCTTCCTGACCTTCTTCTTTTTCTGAAGGTAGTACGTCTTATAAATTTCCCACTCTTCAGATGTCAGGCCGTAATTGCTCTGAAGAGTCTCAGAGCCTTTCATGCTCATACCCTCCCCTCCCTTACACCAGTCAGTCACACCTCCCAGTCCCCCCATAACCTCCCCAGTCTGGACAGTGGGGGGTGTCGCTGGTGAGTACTCCTCCAAACCTTCCTTATCTCCCCAGTCGATCACCTCGTCCCACAGGTCCCAGGCTCCCCAGTACTGGTCGTTGGTCCAGGAAACAGCTCTCGCAATTCTCATTCTGGTGAATAAATAAGAACTAATAATTAACTAGCCATATGTGATACTCGCAAAGCCAAACTAGGCACGGTATTTTTTCAACTTCTTTCCTAAATGCTATTCATCAAGAATGCCTATGGAAAGAGATGGAGCCTTCATTAGCTGCTCGTGGCGTCGAGGCTACTCCGGCAGTAACGACCGAATTGCTAAAACTGCTTCACAATACAGTAAAGCTTGCGAAATTATGACGCTGCTTCGATACGCTATAACATCACCATGATACCGAACCTAGCAAAAAGTTAATCTTACTTCAAGAACATGGGACATTTAAAAAGTAAACGTATAGGCGATCTTTTCAGAATAACATCTTCAGATGAAATGCATTATCACAGGCCGGATGAGTATAACCAATCATATCAACCATAAGACTTATTGTTTTTAAGTTTAACACAAATATATTCTCTTACCATTTAAATGTAAACAACCATATTTAGAATAATGGCCACAGCATCTACAGTTTAAACAACTAATTATATATATATTTCAACGATATTGTGCCGCAAAATTTGCATGTACTATATCAGGACATAAAAATAAATATAGAATTAAATATGCTAACAAAACATAATCTGAAGAAATAGCAAGAAACATAAGAAGAGATGCTGCTCACCTCTGCGCCATCTCTCTGTCAGAAAGTTTGTCTTTAAACTGCAATTATTTTGTTTCTAAGTAAACCACCGAGAGTTTTAATTGGTCGAATAGTATGAAGATATGTATTGACATTATGTTCAACGAATGAAAACAAAGAATTTTTTGTCAGGGCGGGACGAATTTGAAGCTAGTCCAATCAGGAGTAGTATCTTCAGTTTGTGCTTACTGTAGCTGGGCGTGATTGGATATCTAGCCGCCTTTCAGTCCCCAAATCATATATCTACTTGTCAATAGGAAACCACGCAGCTCTGTCTATAATGTCTGTCTGTAATTTTTTTTATGACATTATGTTTTTGCTAGGCAGCATTACGGTAATGCGTAATACCACTGTATTGGGGGTGTACCGCCGCTGTATTTCCATAGCTGGTTGACGCAATTAGCATTTTTGCGACTTTGGTAGGGCGACGTCAACTCTCAGCGAATTTCATAGGCAACATCAACAATTCAGGAACTAGTAGGTCTTCAGATAGTTGTTCACGCTTTTGAGAAGGAAGACTATAGTTCTTGTTATTCAAATTCTGTATCCTGGTATTTTAAATTTCGAAGATATATGTCATATACAAGTTTTTCGAGAGACTAAATTTTGGTTTGATTTCTTTTTTATTCTATGTTAAATAAAGTTCACATAAAACCATTTTAGAATTAGTGCAGTGTTTCGTTTATAGTTAGTGCAGTGTCCTTAAAAACTGCATGTTCAAACCTAAGGCCATGCCATAATAGCTGCTTTGCAGATATTTCATTCAAGAATCTATAGATTATATAGGTAAGCCAGTCTGTGTGTGTGTGTGTGTGTGTGTGTGTGTGTGTGTCTATGTGTGTTTGGGTGGGTGGTCATGTATATATTATGTTGTGGGGACCAAATGTCCCCACAGTGTTATAAAAACACGTTAATTTGACTTTGTAGGGACATGTTTTTGGTCCCCAAAAGAAAAAACTGACTCAGTTTTATAAAATTCTGTGAATGCAATCAAAGGAATAATAATTCCAAAAGTCTTGTATTTTGTTTGGTTACTTACTGTTACTTCTTGCTTACTACTGTAGGGATTAAGGATTAAGATTGCCATAGTTAGGATTGGGGTTATGCCCATAAAAATGAATGGAGAATCCCCACAAAGACTCAGATACCTAATCTGTGTGTGTGTGTGTGCACGCACATGTGTGTGTGTGTGTCTGTTTGTGTGTGTGGATTAGGTTTATATTACATGGTGGGGACCAAATGTCCCCCGCAATGTGATAAAAACCTGTTATTTTGATGCTTTGGGGGTATTTTTCAGGTCCCCACAAAGATCTGTCAATACAATAAAAAACTAAAGATGCCAGAAGTCTTGTATTTGGTTTGGTTACTTATGGTTAAGGTTAGGGCTGGGTAGAGGTTAAGGTTGTCATGTTGGGATTACAGTTTTCCCCATAGAAATGAATGGTGAGTCCCCACGAAGATATAATTACAGACCTGTTTGTGTGTGTGTGTGTGTGGTATCAGATCAGTCCCTGAGAGTTCAGTAGTCTGACTCCATGTTTCTGAGTCTGGGTGTGAAGGCCTGAATGCTTTTCCAGACGCTAGGAGGGTGAAAAGATAATGTGAGGGGTGGGTGGGGTCATCCACAATGTTGGTGGCTTTGCGGATGGAGCGTGTGATGCGAATGTCCATGACGGAGGGAAGAGAGACTCTAATGATCTTCTCAGCTATCCTCACTATCCTCTGGTCTTGTGATCTGAGGCTTAGAAAAACATGTTGTGCTGCTCAACCTTGGCACAATGATATGGGTGAATCATGGACGCAATAGAATTTGGGGATGATTCGTCCATACAGGGTCAGAATCATTCCATACCTCAATCACCTCGTACGTATGTTTGCTAGGTGGAGTTGGAGTTGCTCCTAACTGTGCGCAGTGGAGTTGAACAATCACAACTTCCCAGAATATTACAGTAACTGGAGGACAGTGAACAAGTCTTATTAATTCTATGCTGTGTGAGAGATGTAATCGTCCGCGAGTTCGCCTTAATACACAGGGCATTCAAGCCATTGCTGAATACAAACCCTCAAATGCAGCTCCCTCCACCAGCAACGCCAATATAGAAACTGCCACAAAATCCATGCCCTCTGATAACCAGCCCCTTATATTTCCACCACCGTCGTGGGGACCGTACTACAAAGAGTCAACGCAAGGTAAGCTGCAAAGTGCAAACAAATGTACAACTTACCCTACATAGTGCACTACGTTTACTTTGTTTGTACTATGAGTACAGTCTTTGCACCTTGTCTGTTTGGCACTATATGTCGGTCATTCCTGTTATTCCGCGACTTTTCTGTCCTCATGGTTTACTTATATTTTCTGTAACATGAGTCACATATTTAAAGCAAATATATATTTAGGTCTTCGTTATCACGTAAACAGAGACAATACGTATTAAAACTTTTGTTGATATATGTATTAAGGCTGCCATGATTAGTGGGCGTAGTCGATGACTATCTTCAATATCACTACGCAATTATTGGAGTAGTTAGTCTCTAAAGCCCTGCAGTGACATGTAGTTTGTTGTTGTCAAAATGGGAGGGGCCGATACAAAGCACGGGTCTTAGGGAATTCTGATTAAGTATACACGCTTATTAATCCTGTTAATATAATTAGCATACACCCACTATTAGTGTAAATAAATGCACAAACCGCAAGGCTTTATCAGCAAGGTTATGCTGTGTTTGTATGAAATGTCTTTTTATATATCATTATTGTTTCAGTTTAAGCTGTAGCCATTTGTGCACGAATCTCCTTGCGTCAGAGGAAGCTGGAAGTGGGGTGTGACCTTTATGAAGCAGAATGAGACAGATGAGTTGTAAAATAAATGGTTACACTAACTGCAGTGAGACCTCTCTCATGCGGCCCTGCTCAATCTGTCTAGTCATACCATAGGAGTCAGTTAAACAGGGAGGTTTGTCTGCAGTGTTGGAACCTGTACAGCCAGTGCTTTGTACCGCTGATGGCCTCTTCTTCACACGTGCTTTGCTGCCACCTGCTGGTCAAAGTTTAATATTGGTTTATTAATTAGTGAAAATAAAAGTCTTATTGCGTTGCTTATTAATTCTTAAATATATATTTAATGTATTTTCGTAATTATTTTTATTTAATAAATATTCTGATTGAATTAATATTTTTTAAATATTTCAAAATGAAATGTAAATGGTTTGTGGTTTTCAGATCACAGCTTCCTCTTAGAGCCCACCAATCAGTGACCATCTTGCAGTGTGATGTAAGACACGAAATCAGGACCGCCCACTTTTTACTCATTTTAATCTTAAAATATGGACAGTGTGAACTGGGACTTTGCCATTTTGCTCATATCACTTCCTCTGCCAGCACTTGCAGGATGGACTTCCCCTTTGAATCTGGTTCCTCCCAAGGTTTCTTCCTTCTAGGGAGATTTTCCTTGCCACTGGCTTGCTCTCTGTGGGCTTTGGGCAGGGATAAGGTAAAGTGCTTTGAGACAATGTAATGTTGTGAAAATGCGCGACACGAATAATATTGAATTGAAACGAATCACACCAGCTTGTCTCAGCTGACAGCAGCTCTTACTTATCTGATAAGTTGGGGGGGGAGGTATCACATAACTTCTGGTCAACATCAAAAGAAATTTATATATAAAATAATATATTGCATATTGCTGTAACACTCAGTAAATGGGACCTATTATGCTTTTCCCTTTCTATTAGTGTGTTATACAGTATGGCTTCAGCTGCATGTAAACGGTCTGCAAAGTCTTTAGATGCAAAGTACATAGCAAAGGGAGTAACTCTCAGCACAGAAACCACTCATCTCTCATCTGCCTAAAACACCTCATTGTAATTCCAGCCCTTACTTCCATGACATGATGAGGTCACCTCATAACACAATCCTTATTGTCTGCCTACCTGCAAGGATCTGTCTGCAGACTGAAAGACAGGGGAATGAAGGGTAAACCGACCAATCAAACCACACTGGACTCATTGGGGGAGGGATTAGACAGAGGGTGAATAGAGATGTGCATTATGAGAAAACAATATGTGCTTTTTGAACACTGAAGCATGCATACTCTATTCTAGTAGATCATAAATATAAAATTATAAACTGAAAGTGAGCATAATAATGCCTTTTAAGCAACAGTAGGCTGCTGTCCATGGTGCTGAAAACCTGAATTGTCAAATTTTACATTCAATTTTTTCACCTGCAACCCTCTTATTTTGTTGGTAAATGGAATGCATTTATATAGCGCTTTTCTACTCTTACGAGTACTCAAAGCACTTTACAATTTATGCCTCACATTCACCCATCCATACACACATTCATACACCGGTGGCAGAGGCTGCCATGCAAGGTGCCAACCTGCACACCGGGAGCAATTTGGGGTTTAGTGTCTTGCTCAAGGACACTTTGATGGGGTCAGGAGGAACCAGGGCTCGAACCTGCAACCTTTCAGTTGCCGAACGATAGCACTACCTCCTGCGCCACCATCTTCCCCACAAGACTAGGGTGATGTGATCAAATTTTTTAGTGTTTGTGAGAACTCTGGCTGCCGCATTTTGTACCAGCTGAAGTTTATTTAAGAATACTCTTTGGCAATGATGCTCTGTGAAGTCATACAGAGGTGGGTATAGAAAGGATTACAGTGAGTAATAGATGATTTAAAATTTGACAACAAAAAGGCTTTGGACAATCAGTTCAACTTTGAAAAGTTTCTCTCTGTCTCTCTTGCTAGTTATTTCTCTTTACCCCCCAGTCAAGGAGGAATCAAATGCAGAATCACATTGTAAAAGCTCTTTTTGTGTGAACATTAGAAAACAGATTAATACCTATTAATCAGTTTGAAACTTTACATTCAGACCTACATCAGTCAGAAGGAGCAGGCGATGACCAGCCCAACCATCAGCTCTATCTCTGATTTTACAGAATCCCTTGTCAGGGTAACTTCTGAAGTCACGACTAAACTAATTTCCATCTCTGCCTTCAGCTTCACCAGCTAGATTAAACTGATCATTGAGGAGGGAAATACAGTCAAGCCTCACAGTAATGCCATAAAACATACTAAGGTTAAATGTATTAATATTGACTTGAGTAGCTGAATTTTGTTTATCCATTAGAGGGCAGCCATATGCAAGTCATTTATTTGTAGAGCGTATTTAAAATCAACAGGAATTGACCCAAAGTGCTTTCCAGGCTAGAGAGAACTGATTAGCAAGTTCTCCATTCACAGTAAAGTATATAAATAAAATTACATGGAAACATGCATACAAGAAATAAGATAATAAAAAATAATTGAAATGTACAATAAGCAACACATTTAAAAAGTTATGTTAAAATTAAATTAATTTGGGAATAGCAGATCTGAACTGTATTGTGGGGCTAATATATTGAGTGCTACAAAAACAAATAGCAAAGTTGTAAGGAAAGCACAGCAGAGAGAGACCCTGGTATTCCAGTGAGGAATGGATACAGATAAAATAAAACCAAAATATGACACAGAAGGTGAGACTGACCTCAGGCCTCAAGCTGATGAAGGAGGGATGTCTGCCTCTGAGCTGCACACTCAGTGCCACTGAGCCACACGCTGCCCCCCTAGACACCATTAGGGTCTGGATTAGAGACAGCAATAGGCATACTCATATACATACTGTACCTAAACACATCACAGCGATACAGGCACCAATAGGCATACTCATATACATACTGTACCTATACACATCACAGCATTACAGGCACCAATAGGCATACTCATATACATACTGTACCTATACACATCACAGCGTTACAGGCACCAATAGGCATACTCATATACATACTGTACCTATACACATCACAGTGTTACAGACACCAATAGACATACTCATACACATACTGTACCCATACACATCACAGCGTTACAGGCACCAATAGGCATACTCATACACATACTGTACCTATACACATCACAGCGTTACAGGCACCAATAGGCATACTCATACACATACTGTACCCATTCACATCACAGCGTTACAGGCACCAATAGGCATAATCATACACATACTGTACCTATACACATCACAGCTTTACAGGCACCAATAGGCATACTCATATACATACTGTACCTAAACACATCACAGCGTTACAGGCACCAATAGGCATACTCATATACATACTGTACCCATACACATCACAGTGTTACAGGCACCAATAGGCATACTCATATTCATACTGTACCTATACACATCACAGCGTTACAGGCACCAATAGGCATACTCATATACATACTGTACCCATACACATCACAGTGTTACAGGCACCAATAGGCATACTCATATACATACTGTACCTATACACATCACAGCGATACAGGCACCAATAGGCATACTCATATACATACTGTACCTATACACATCACAGCATTACAGGCACCAATAGGCATACTCATACACATACTGTACCTATACAGATCACAGCGTTACAGACACCAATAGGCATACTCATACACATACTGTACCTTTACACATCACAGCATTACAGGCACCAATGCTCATACTCATACACATACTCATACACATCACAGTGTTAGAGACACATCAAGGATGCAACTGGCAATTTAGTCTGCAGCAGAGGTGCAGTGTTTGCTGGAAATTTCTGCTGATGAGAGTGTCTAGGAACAGCTGGATGCAAAACACAAAAATCTTAGATATTTAGTAAAACGTGGGACTGTTTTCTTATACATGCAGCACGTATAAGTAAAAATAGCTGCATTACATACTCGATAAATCTATATGAGGGCTGTTTGTCATCATGCCCAAAACAACCCCAAATAAGCCACAATATAAGGACATTAGTCATAAACTCCACTGTGCTGTACGATTGCGCGTTTCCTATTTTCACTTCAACACAAAAAGTTATACAAAGATGACGCAAGTGCGGTGGGGCCCGAAATGTTAAGTGCAATGTGACCGCAGACCAGCGGGGAGTGGGAGGAGGGATAATCCTGCTCAGGCATGGTGCGAGGCTACTGGGCCAAGTGTGAGTACACACACAGAAACACGATCCTAATGGGCCTCTTGTTTCCTACTGATCCACTGAGATTAAAAGGACCTACTGCAGTGGAACTTAACAAACTGTATAAAACATAACAAAGACTGAAACAAAGGCCTGAGGTCAGACCCTCTGTATGCAGCACACAGTGTTTCTGCAGAGTCTCACCCTCACATCCTGTATGACGACATTTCTGCTTTTCAGAATAAGTGTCTGTCTGAAAATATCTTAGCTGCTTATGTTCATGTGTGAGAAAGAAGGAAGTTACACAGCTCATTAATAACATCAACTTACATGCTTCATTTACATGTATTTCTATACCCAGTGAGCTACAATGATTCTTTGTAAAGTTCAACTATCCATTACAGTGGTACCTCAGTATACGTCCACTTTGGAATAAGTCCAACTTGATATACGTCCTGCTTGGACACGGAAAATTTTGTTTGGTATATGGCCTTTGTTTGGAATACGACTCATGTGCTAGAACTTGTATGGGTCATAATGAGTCAGGACACCACGCGCTTCCCTTGTTTACCTCTCAAGACAAAGCCACGACTGCCCACCAGCGTCAGTACGCCAGTTGCTACCATTCAGTGAACAACCCGCGCTATAACTCTCTTTTCATTTGTTTCATCTAATTGCTTTTATATTTATGTATTTTAGTATTAAGCAATGTTTAAGTTATTTTATACAACCCCATCAATATATAATATGCCAATAACAATAGGATTTTTTTTTCATGGGAACGGATTAATCATTTTCCTTATATTTCTTATGGGAAAAATTTGTTTGGTATACATCCTGTTTGGTATAAGTCCAAGGATCTGGAACAGATTAAGGACGTATACCGAGGTATCACTGTATTTGATATTGCCAAATTTGTAAAATTCCTAATATTATTACAATATTTATTCCTGCAAACTGCAGGACAAAGGCAACATGAAAAATGTTTTCCTGCAATTGATAAGAAATACGCAGAAACACACACCGTAAAGATTGTAACCTCTGACAGTATGTACTGGCTTTCACTGCTTTCTGCAGTGTCTCTCCCTCTCAGCTCTTCATTTCACACTTTATATGTGTATCTGTAGAAAACAGCTGTGAGTCACATGAATGACACAAGAAACCAAGCAAGCTGAAGACTTTAATTTTGTTTTATTGTCCCCCCTGCACTTGCATGTTCTCCCCGTGTCAGTGTGGGGTTTCCTCTGGGTTCTCCTGTTTCCCCCCACAGCCCAAAAACATGCTGAGGTTTATTGGAGTTACCATAGGTGTGCATGTGTGTGTGAATGGTGTGTTTTCCCTGCGAGTGGTTGCTGCCCAGACTGTGGGCCATCAGGATCCTGCACAGAATAAGCAGCTATAGAAGATGGATGGATGGATGGTTGGATGTTATGTCTTGCTGAAGTGCTAAACATTCAGCCTTGTGGTTTTGTCACTTCCTGTTTAAAGTGTCCACTCCCCCATCACTCTGCCTGCTGTGTGTGAGAATAGAAACGACCATGACAGTGAAGGTACAGAGGATGAGGAAGTGATTGTCAGTCTCCTCAGATCTGGGCTCAGTGACACACACATGTATGGATCCTCTGATGCTCCTGTTTCTTCTCATTGCTGGGCTCACAGGTGAGTGTCTCTCATTACAGTGGTACTGAGTAGAGATCTCTCTCCTGCTCCTCACAGACTGTCAGCTGCAGTTTGGAGATCATGATGGAGATCTGCTGCTACATCAGAAGAAATTGCTATGGCTACATTCCGGAAACATTTGCAGAGGCTGCATTGAGTATAATACTCTATGAAGTTGTAGATAGTATTTGGATTCTCACTGGTTTTTATATCACTTATATTATTATGTAATTTTTAAAAAGCTTTAACAAAAATATTTTACCAATAAACTGGCAATTACGTCATACATGTACAGTATTTTGTGTTTTCTATTTGTTAGTACAGTGGTACCTCAGTTCTCGAACTCATTAGAACTCGAATTTCTTAGAAGTCCAACCAACCAGTTCGAAAATAATTACCTAAAGCTCGATCTGAATCTCAAACCATGAACGCTGATCAAAGATAACTTGTACGCGCAGAGAAATGAGTCACGCCGCATGTCTCTCAGCAGAAACAAAGGGTAAAGCTTCAGTCTCATCCTCGCAAAACCCCTGATAGGAATATTATTCTTATTTACTCATGTTGGCACAAGGAGCTGATTACTGTATGCATTTTAATCTGGGCTCTTCTCTCATAAAACATAAACTTTGTGCTCTAAGTACAATTTTTAAAGTGTGACCCCAAATATTGCAAATGCCCCCATTTTTAGACAGTGGGGGCAAAAGTTGCCCCACCGCATATATATTGTGTGTATTGTGTGTTCCAACACTGCAGACATGTAAAATCTAGAAAAAGTGTTAAATAATTGTGATTTGGCTGCAGACCATGATACCCATGAATATCATTGTGCACCTTCATGGTGCTAATTGGAACCACAGAACTTGGTGTCTAAAAGGACTCCTGAAGAGGCACTGTGGGAATGTTAGTCAATCGAGATGCTCAGCTCTCTTTTAATCTGTTCTCATTTCATTTTAAAAACAAACGCTATACATTAGTTGGGTATCACTGTCGCCTGAAAGAGTCGTATGTTTCACCATAGCTGTTTAATCATTAGTATAATTATTTAGGTCCTAATGCAGGAAGCACACAGTGTAAAGTGAGGTAAACCTTCAACAGCATGTCAATCCATTGCAGGGCACTGGAAGCTGGAGAAATGCAATGTGAACAGAGGAAGCCTGCAAACTGCACACAGACGCAGTCATGGTCACATTCAAAGCCAACAGTCAGCAGTGCTGAGATGGCAGGGGTATGAGTCAGATATCTAATATCTGTATAAACTAAAGAGACAGAGAGATTTTGGGGAACCACGGCAAGGGCAACAGAAGACATGGGCTTCTGACTATAAGGCATGAAAATCCAACTCAATGTCCCCACTCTACTCACACACCCCTACCCTTAACAACCTGTATCCCCCACACACTCCTCCCACCTATGCAACAATCATTGTTATTAAAAGCCCAACACTGGGCGACTTGTCTCAATGTAACCAGGTTCACTGAATCTACACCTATGGCTGTCCTTTCATGTGCCATCACTACGTGACACCGCTTCAATTCTGGAGCGCTTCGTCACAAAATTAAATCAGTCACGGATCCTCTATTATCCAAAGATCTGTCAAATACTTTTTGAGTTATCACAATAATTAAATCAATTGTCTGGGGCTGTCCTTTTCTTTGATATTGCATGATTAGACATGATTAGAGAGATAGACCAACCTACCTACCTGCACACAGTTCACCATCAAGAAAGGTGTCATGTAGCACGACTGAATGCACTGAAGTGCCGTCTAGAGAGGCAAAAATGTCGCTATTGGCTGCCCTTTACATGGAAAGACATTGACCTGTGGGAGGAAACCGGAGAACTGAGAGGAAACCAGCATAGATACAGGAAGACCATGCAAACTGCCCACAGAAAGCTGGGCCAGATACCGAAACCACAAGCCTGGAGGTGTGAGGCCCCCACGCTGCCCCCAGTCTCTACCAGCTAGAGGGTAACTAGCTCTCCAAATCTGCTGCAGAGTGAAAGACAACCAGGTTTAGCCTTGACCCCTAACACTGATCTTGCCCCCTGATAAGCACTGAGACCTTCTGCAGTAATACATGAAGCTGGGTGTTTAGACCCCTCTGTCTGTACACACAGAAATGACTGATGGCATCCCGGCTGTCTGCTCACATAACCACCTGTGCTGCTGAAATGACACCAGTAAGATCAATCACAGGCCTCATAGAAAACCAAAGGGTACAAGAGGCAGGAGCAGTTTATCTGCACTGACAGTCTTTATATATATCATGCAGTATATTTAGATATTATGTATATAGTTTCAATTACCTGATTCAGGGTACATTTCTAAGAATATAATATGTATTTCCAATTTCCAAGACAAAGATGTTTTTATTAAGACTGCCATAATTCACAACTGACATCATGATCTCCAAACTGCAGCTGACAGTGTGTGAGCAGCAGGAGAGAGATCTCTACTCAGTACCACTGTAATGAGAGACACTCACCTGTGAGCCCAGCAATGAGAAGAAACAGGAGCATCAGAGGATCCATATGTGTGTGTGTGTCACTGAGCCCAGATCTGTGGAGACTGACCCTCACTTCCTCATCCTCTGTACTTTCACTATCTCTGTCGTTTCTATTCTCACACACAGCAGGCAGAGTGAAAGGGGAGTGGACACTTTAAACAGGAAGTGACAAAACCACACGGTTGAATGTTTAGCACCAAATACTTCAGCAAGTCATTCTATTATTATTACTATATGCAGCATAAAACTCATAATAAAATGCATCATAATTTTTCTTTATGCTGCTTGGACACTAAAAGATTTACTATGCACAAGGCATGTATATTTGCTTATGATGACAATAGAATTTGTAGTATTAAACAAGGGAGCCATGGTTTGAACAAAAGAGGCTTTGTGATGCACTTTGTGTGAGAGAATGGAAGGAAATAGCTGTGCAGACACACTCTGACATGGGATTAATGCCTACAGAAGGTCAGGATGACGATAATTATGGGATGTAGTATCTAAGGGGGTAACCCAGGTGATTACACAATCACCTACAAGAAATATTGAGTCATTTGAAGGGAACTTCGATTACATTTTCAGTAATGAACAAAGACCAGTTTATTAGTAATAGTAATAGACAAATTTTAACTAATTATTCTTCCACAGGGCGAAGCTGCAGTGATTTCACTGGGACTGGACACTACCTGAACTGGGTTTAGTGATATCAGGTCAGCTGCCTTCCGCCATCTCCTATTTCAATGTCCAGAGAAAGCGAGCAAAGCAGCTGTGCACTTTGGGGAGTCAATGGAAGAATTTGTGGAGAGTTTTGAGGCACCATGTCGCAGAGAAGTGATGTGTTGAGTGGCCTTCCATGGCTGAGTTCCAGGGAGCCGGACCTTCTGGGCAACAAGAGGGAGCAGTAAGGGCAGGTTGTCTGCGTCACTACAAGAAGCCCAGTAAGGTCTTCCTCTTCCTTGGGCTCCTCCAGTCACTATCGCTCCATGGATCAATTAGTGGACTGTTGACGATCCACTGAGGTACGTAGGCCAGTGGCTTGGGCCAAGGCAGGAGGCTGGGTGCTGGGACCAAAACAGATACCAAGGACTGGGGCTCTGACCCCATCACCACTGGGTCACCTGCAGGAGCAAAGGACACGAATCCCAACAGACGGGGTGTCACAGAGTCTGGGGATCATCCTGCTTAGGGAGTCATTCTGTCATGGCGTGGCAATGACAAGCTAACAAGCTTGGTGGTTACTACCGACAAGGCCTTGATTGTTGGTGATTTTAATATTCATATGGAAAATGAAAGTGATCCAGTAACAAAAGCATTTACTGCCATTCTTGACTCTGTCGGTGTACATCAGAATGTAACTGGGCCAACTCATGCCTGTAACCACACCCTAGACCTGATTCTTAGTCATGGTGTCCTGGTAGAACACATATCAATTATCCCTCAGAATCCTCTACTTTCAGATCATTACCTTTTAACATTTCAAATACAACATAACTCCCCTAAGGCCCCAGACCAGAGGTACGATACTAGACGTTCCATAGCCTCATTATCCGCTGCAACTTTTCTGGAACAGCTCCCACAGTCCTTTAACCTAACCTCTGAAGTGTCATGTGTAAATGAACTTGAACAGGTAACCGTGAACATGGTAGAATCATTTCGTACCACTCTTGATCATGTAGCACCACTCAAGAAAATAAAACATAGGGATAAGAAACCTGCCCCCTGGTACTCTAACCGTACACGTGAACTTAAACAAGCTTCACGAAAGCTAGAACGCAAATGGCGGTCAACAAAATTAGAAGTTTTTAGATTTGCCTGGAAAGAGAGCCTGTCTAAGTATAGACATGCACTAATGACTGCTAGGTCTATGTATCTCTCTAAACTAATAGAAAATAACAAAACCAATCCTAAATTCCTATTTGAAACTGTATCTAGGTTAACAAAGAATCGTTCAATGTTAAACTCACATGTCCCAGAAGCTCTTGGTAGTGATGCCTTTATTGCGTTTTTTAATAATAAAATAACCACGATTAGACATACCATCACGAGCACGCCCACGGTTGCACACAACCACCAATCCTCTGCTAGTGCTAGTGTTATTAGTACTAATGATAACATCTTTGAATGTTTCACTCCTGTAGTGCAGACAGAACTCCTTCAGTTAATTTCCTCTTGCAAACCCACTACTAGCCTTGATGACCCAATACCCACCAATCGACTTAAGGAAATTGCACCACTGATTAGCACTACATTGTTAAACTTGTTAAACTCATCTCTTAGTCTTGGATATGTTCCTAAATCTTTTAAAATGGCTGTTATTAGACCTATCCTAAAGAAACCAAATCTTGAACCTAGTGACTTAGGAAACTATAGACCCATCTCAAATCTTCCCTTCATTTCTAAAATTCTTGAGAAAGTTGTTGCTCACCAGCTGTCCTCCTTTCTTCAAGATAATAATGCTAACGAGCTATATCAGTCTGGTTTCAGACCCAATCATAGCACAGAAACGGCCTTAGTCAAAGTGATAAACGACTTGCTTATGGCTTCCGACCGTGGCTGTATATCGCTATTATTCTTACTGGATCTAACTGCAGCATTCGATACTGTAGACCATAATATTCTTTTGGACCGGTTGGAAACATTGATTGACATTAAAGGGATAGCACTACTGTGGTTTCGTTCGTATTTCACTGATCGTTACCAGTTTGTCCATGTAAAAAATGAGTCATTCATAGCCACTAAAGTAAGATATGGTGTCCCGCAGGGATCAGTGCTGGGCCCCCTACTGTTCAATCTATATATGCTACCGCTTGGTAACATAATTAGAAATTACAGTGTTAATTTTCATTGTTATGCTGATGATACACAATTGTATATATCTGTTAAACCTAGTGACGCATCCCAGCTCTCTTCTTTAGCCGACTGTCTGCTAGACATCCGTTGTTGGATGGCAAGGAATTTCCTCATGTTAAATACTGAAAAAACTGAGGTTCTTTTAATCGGTCCTAAGGAGGCCCGCAATAAGTTTGTAAACCCCAACCCTAGCGGCCTCCCTACTCAATTTAAAACAGTGGTCAGAAATCTTGGTGTCCTGGTAGACTCCGACCTCTGCTTCAGTGCTCACATAAATAGCATTACCAGTACGGCATTTTATCATCTACGGAACATAGCCAAGCTTCGGAAGTTGCTGTCCTTTCAAGATGCAGAAAAACTAATACATGCCTTTATAACTTCTAGATTGGACTACTGCAATGCCCTCCTTTCGGGTTGTCCATCTGGATCCCTACATAAACTTCAGTTAGTACAAAATGCAGCTGCCAGAGTTCTAACAAAAACTAAAAAATTTGATCACATTAGCCCTATCCTGTCTTAAGAACATAAGAACATAAGAACATAAGAAATATACAAACGAGAGGAGGCCATTCGGCCCATCGAGCTCGCTTGGGGAGAACTTAACTAATAGCTCAGAGTTGTTAAAATCTTATCTAGCTCTGATTTAAAGGAACCCAAGGATTCAGCTTGCACTACGTTATCAGGAAGACTATTCCATACTCTGACTACACGCTGTGTAAAGAAGTGTTTCCTTAAATCCAGTTTGAAATGTTCTCCCGCTAATTTCCACCTATGGCCACGAGTTCTTGTATTTGAACTAATGCTGAAGTAACTATTCGGTTGAACAGCATCCAAACCTGTTAGAATCTTATAGACCTGAATCATGTCCCCCCTCAGTCTCCTTTGCTTGAGGCTGAACAGATTTAGCTCAAATAACCTTTCCTCGTATGACATTCCTCTAAGACCAGGAATCATTCTTGTGGCCCTACGCTGCACCTTTTCTAAGGCCGCTATGTCCTTTTTAAGATATGGTGACCAAACCTGTACACAATATTCTAGGTGAGGTCTCACCAAGGAATTGTATAATCTTAGCATTACCTCCCTTGACTTAAACTCCACACACCTGGAGATATACCCCAACATCCTATTGGCCTTTTTTATTGCTTCCCCGCACTGGCGAGAATGAGACATGGAAGCATCTACATACACACCAAGGTCTTTCTCATAATCAGCTACCTTTATTTCAGTAGGTCCCATAAAATACCTGTACTTTATATTTCTGCTCCCTACATGGAGTACCTTACATTTGTCTATGTTAAATTTCATCTGCCAGGTGTCAGCCCAGTCACTAATTAAATTAAGATCCCGCTGTAGCTGCTGAGCCGCTAGTTCAGTATCTGCTACACCACCCACCTTGGTGTCATCTGCAAATTTCACCAGTTTACTGTATATATTGGTGTCTATATCATTTATGTAAATAAGGAACAAAAGTGGTCCTAAAATTGAACCCTGCGGTACCCCACTATGAACGCAGGCCCACTGTGACATCGAGCCTCTTATAACTACTCGCTGCTTCCTATCCGTTAACCAGTTATCAATCCAAGTCGCTACAGTTCCTAAAATACCTGTCGCTTTGAGTTTAAGTGAGAGCCTCTTGTGGGGAACAACATCAAAAGCCTTTTGGAAATCTAAATAGATGACATCATAGGCCTTCTTATCATCAACTTCCTGAGTAGCTTCCTCAAAAAACTCCAACAGATTTGTTAAACAGGATCTACCTCTCCTAAATCCATGCTGGCTATCCCTCAAAATGTTATTTGAGTCCAGGTAATCTACCATTTTCTCTTTGATTATAGCCTCCATAACTTTACCAGTTATACAAGTTAGACTGATTGGCCTATAGTTTGACAAATTACTTCTATCCCCTTTTTTGAAAATGGGCGTGACAGTATGTTGGCATGCTTCCAATCAGAAGGTACCACACCTTCAGATAAGGATTTTTGAAACAGTAATGTTAAGGGTTGGCAAATAATATCCCTCATCTCTTTTAACACTATAGGTAAGATGCCATCAGGGCCCTGTGATTTATTTATTTTGAGCTTAGCTAGGCTTTGCAAAACATCAGCTTCAGTTATATATATATTAGTTATAGACGATGTTGGATTAGTAATAAGAACTGGTAAGTTACTAGTGTCCTCAACAGTGAATACCCGTGCAAAACTATCATTGAACTCATTTACTATGTCAATGTCGTTTTCAATTATAAGACCCTTACTATCCTGCAGATTAGTGATTTCAGCTTTTAGAGCTCTTTTAGAGTTAAAATACTGGAAGAAACTTTTAACGTCATCCTTAGCCTCCAATGCGATCTTCCTTTCGACATTCCTTTTAGCTCGTCTAATGTCATTTTTTAACTCAGCCTGTAGATTTAGATACTCTTGCTTTATTATGTCATCATCAGTTATTTTCCATCTCTGGAACAAAGCCCTTTTCCTCCTTACTTTATACTTTATGTCCCTATTAAACCACCTAGGTTGCAATTTCCTTGATTTATTCTTGTTAGAAACAGGTATGAAGTCCTCTTGTACTTGCAATAATGTGCTTTTAAAAAATCCCCATGCCTCTTCAACAGTTTTGTTAATTAACTCCGTCCAGTTCACAGTTTCTAGTTTTAATCTCATACAATTGAAGTTAGCCTTCCTAACATTATATATTTTTGATTTGGACTTTGCTCTTCGGGCACTAAACTTAACCTCAAATTTAACCATGTTATGATCGCTACTGTCAAGTGGTTCTAAAACATCTAATTTACCAATCCTGTCCTGGTTATTAGACAAAACAAGATCAAGAATGGCATCTCCCCTGGTAGGGGTGTTAACAAACTGAGTAAAAAAACAATCCTGTACTAATCCCACCATGTCAAGTTCATTTTCAGAAGAGCCAGCAACAATGTCCCACTGCATCCCCGGTAGATTAAAATCACCCATAACTACCACATCATTTTTATTGCTCATAATCCTAATATCACTGTATAACAATCTGCTTTCCTCAACAGCTACATTGGGTGCTCTGTAACAAACACCGACAATTAGGCTATTTGAGTTTGTAGCATCTAATTTTACCCATATAGCTTCCGTACTTTTACTTATATCAGTAAGCTCCCTTGCCTGCAAGTTTTCCTTTACATATACTGCAACACCACCTCCCTTCTTACCTATACGGTCTTTACGGAACAATGTGTAACCATCCATATTATATTCTTGTCCATCCTTATCACTCAACCACGTTTCAGTTATTGCTATAATATCATAAGAGTCTGATGAGATAAGAGCCTCTAAATCATGAATTTTATTCCTAATACTCCTGGCGTTTAAATACAGACAACAAAGGGTAGGCCTATTACAGTGCCTACTTATAATATGATTTTTTGGGGCTTTCCGTTTCCCCCCAGTTACATACTTCCCTGCACTGGCTACCGGTCAAGTTTAGGATTGACTACAAATTATTACTATTGACTTACAAAACTCTGAATGGCTTTGCACCACAATATCTCAATGATCTTCTGGTCCCTTACAACCCTCCTCGCCTGCTTCGTTCACAAGGAGCAGGATATCTATTAGTTCCTGAAGTAGACAGGGCTACGGCAGGCTGCAGAGCATTCTCTTACAGAGCTCCGCAGCTGTGGAATGGTCTCCCGGCGGATGTGCGGGATTCAGGCACACTCTCGCTTTTCAAGTCTAGATTAAAAACGCACTTGTATAGCTTAGCGTATAGGAAACCTAGTTCTGGTTCCAGCTAGTCGCTCACTCCCAGTCAGACTAACAGTATGAGGTGAAGAGCTGGGTGGGGATCGGTGTCATTGGCTTTGGATAAACTGAGGCGTCAGTGCTGTCACTCTGGCTCTACACTAGAGTGCTGATGTTCAGGGAGTCCCCATGCCTGTGTTCCCGCCTGTCTCTCCCTATTTCTCATGCTGCTATACCCAGATCTGCCGGAGCCTAGACGAATATTGCACTCGATCGTTTTGCTTGCACTGCCTCTGGTTTCCTCAACTCTGGCTAATACACAATTATTCTTACTTCCTCCCTCACCCCTTCTGGGGTGTGCTCCATGGAGCACAATGTCGTTGAAGAGTTTATGCCTCTGCGGCCTGCAAGACAACTACCTCCACCTCCGGCACCTACCCTCCAACCTGCCTGCCCTTGGCTCAACACGATGCCTCGCCATCCACCCTGCGGCTGTGTGTCTATTAATCCTGCCATCGTGCATCAAGCACCACGTGCCTGCACCGGTCGGCCGCTGCATTGAGACATATATTTCAACCCCTGTATTAGCTTAGTCATTTCATCTTGTCTGTATTAGCTTAGTCATTTCATCTTGTTTGTTTGACTCATCTGCTGGCCCCTGGAGGATGGGCTCCCCCTTTGGGTCTGGTTCCTCCCAAGGTTTCTTCCTCTTAGGGAGTTTTTCCTTGCCACCATTGCCTTTGGCTTACTCAATGGGGGGTCCTTACGAGGCAGAAATGTAAAGATCATTGAGACATTGTGATAATGCGCTATATAAATAAAATTGAATTGAATTGAATGACAGAGACTGCAGAACTATTCAACTGCTCCAGTTACTTCTTTAATCTAATTTATGATATTTGTAAACATTCTTTAATAGACATTACCACCAAAATTCCTGTAGTAATTAACAGCTATTTTAGAGCAGAATTCACAAAGAAGCGAAACGGTGAGCTCAGCGTGTGTACAGACCCTAAACCACTGAATAAAGCACTGAAGAGGAACCATTTTCCTCTCCCTACCATTGATGACATCTTGCTAGATCTAAAGAAGCTTTTCAGTGTGTGACATCAGAAATGGCTGTTGGCATGTCAAGCTGGAGGAAAACTTCAGCTACCCGACCACTTTCTCGCCCCCTTGTGGCAGGTACAGGTGGCTGTGCATACCTATGGGCATCAGCACTGCTCCAGAGATTTTCCAAAGATGACTGAGCCCTGGAACGGCTTGGAGGGAGTTCATGTGATTACAGATGGCATTTCAATCACAGGTGAGGGAGACACAATGGAACTGGCAGAGAAAGATCGTGACAGAACACTGACGTAATTTATAGACAGATGTACTGAGGAAAACATCAAGCTAAATGTAAACTAAGACTGAGACAGACGCTGTTCCATTCATAGGATATTTACTGACAGTGGATGGACTTCAAATTGATCCAGAAAAAGGCAAAGCAATCCAGCAGATGCCCAAAGCAGGGGGGCAAAGACTCCTAAAAATGGTAAATTTCTTAGCCAAGTTTTGCAGCCACCGTTCAGACCAGTGTGAGCCTCTGCGACAATTGACCCATGAAGGCAGTTTGTGGGAGTGGACAGACATTCAGGATGCTGCATTCTCCAAAATCAGAGAGTCCATTGTGAATGCACCGGTACTGAAATATTATGATCCCAAGGAAGACTTGATTCTCCAGTGTGATGCTTCAGACACCAGTTTGGGTGCAGCTGTGATACAATGCAGGAAACCAGTGGCTTTTGGGAGCAGAGCACTCATGCAAACTGAGCAAGGATATGCTCAGATAGAAAAGGAGCCTCTAACAATAGATACTTCATTGATGCCTGTGGAAAGATTCTCTTTATCCTTCCCCCAAACTGCTCTCCTTAGGCAAAGGGGAACCTGGCTGTGAAGGGCAGCCACCCATGGCAGTGCCCAGGAAGCTGGGGGTTAAGGGCCTCATTTAAAGCAGCCACAGACATGCTGAGGTTGGGCTTGAACCAGTGACTTTCCAATCACAGCCACAGAGGCTTAACCCACTGAGCCACACACTGCCTCCAGTGCTTCCCTATTCTGTATGGCATGGAGAAGCTTCACCAGTGTACCTTCATTGCGTGCACATAAGAGGCTGCAATGCATACTGCTGCATCTACAGTGGTCTGACATGTAACCTGCTACCAACAGGAGCGACCCGATCATGCAGGTAGATTACAGTGGACCAGTGTCTAGGTTTGTAGGGAGAGGTAAGGATTGGAGAGTCGGACACAATGAATAGCAAGGGCCTCAGTTAACTTCAGATATCAATGTATTTCAAGATAATTTACTGAAAGAGACACAAAAATCACATTTAAATTTGACAGCAAGAAGTCTTTGGACAATCAGTTCAACTTTGTACAATAGCACCTCCGAAAAGTTTCTCTCTGTCTTTCTTGCTAGTTATTTCTCTTTACCCCCCAGTCAAGGAGGAATCAAATGCAGAAGCACATTGTACAGTAGGAGATGTAAGGTGCAACACACATTAAAAGCTGTTTTTGTGTGAACATTATAAAACAGATTAATACATATTAAGCAGTTTGAAACTTTACATTCAGACCTACATCAGTCAGAAAAAGCAGGCGATGACCAGCCCAACCAGCAGCTCCATCTCTGATTGTACAGAATCCCTTGTCAGGGTAACTTCTGAAGTCATGACTAAACTAATTTACAGCTTCACCAGTTATATTAAACTGATCATTGAGGAGGGAAATAAGTCAAGCCTCACAGTGAAGCCATAAAACATACGGGGGTTAAATGTATTACACTTTTTTCCAATCATTTTGACGCGTGTCTCAATACCATGTCCACTTTTTACCTTGTCCACTTAACACATGCACCATAAAATTGGACTATGTGAGCTAAACTATGTATGCTTTTGCATTGCTTTGACACAATATGCATTCAATCACCACTTCCCCCAAATTTCATGAATACTTCTCTCAGTCAGTGTTTGCCACCAGCAAAACTTTGTACAACTACAGCACTTTACAATGCTTGAAGCTGGAAAGCTGAATGAAAACACATACCTGCCTATAATTTCAGCTAAGCACCTATCTAGTAATTTGTGAGGTTAGTGCCAATTTGCCATATGTGCAAATCTTTGGATTGGCATTTTCCATTGCCATTTTTCTTTAGCTAGTGAAAAATGGATGCAGTAAGAGGCAGAGGAAGAGCAAGAAGACACAAACGGAGAGGAAGAGGAAGAATCTTGGCTACTGATGAAATCAGAGCCACAGTATTTGACCATGTTGGAAATCATGGTCTGTCCCTGAGGAAAGTGGGTCTAAGAGTTCCACTCCACCTGCCTAGATCCACAGAGGCATCAATTGTCAGGATTTTCAGGCAAAGCAACAGGTACTATACACTATGTAGAGCATTCTGACTGAAGGCATTTGATTGGTGTATATATTACTGTAGTGGTGTGATTTGAGGGAAGTCTCCAGGAAAAAACTGATGCATCGATGCACGTTTGTCTTTACTGTAACCCACTACTGTAGGATTTAGCATTTACCTCCCACAGGAGGGAGAGGAAGAATTTACTGGTATCTGTGATTGTGTGGGACAATGTGGCCTTTCATCATTCCCGCCAAGTCACAGAGTGGTTTATAGCCCATCCCTGGATGATGTCATTATTCTTGCCACCATACTCTCCATTCCTCAACCCGACTGAAGGATTTTTTTCTGCATGGGGATGGAAGGTATATGACCATCGCCCACATGATCAGATGTCGCTTTTAGATGCAATGGCTGCTGGGTGTGTGGACATCCATGTGGAGGACATCCAGAGCTGGATAAGACACTCAAAGAGATTTTTTCCTTGGTGTATTGCAAGAGAAAATATTCAGTGTGATGTCGATGAAAATTTATGGCCAAATGCAAGGGACCAAATGGATTAGTCCAGGACAACAGTATACTTAACTGTATACAGTCAAACTTTGCTATTTGGCTATGTTTGTTTTGTTTTTTTCTGTATTGAATGTAATGTACTTTCAGTAGGTGGCTGTAATGTATTTTTCTTTTCCAGTGTATTGCGCAGCTGAATTTATTTACTGTATTATTTGTTTGTATTACAATGTTTACTGTAAGAAATGGCATACGTTTTTCTTTTACTTTGCAATAAACGTGTGAAAATATAGGATACAACAACACATCATATATATGCATTTTGCAGCGCTTCAAGTTGTTTGTGTTTTTTCATGCATTGTTCTTTGTGTGACAAAGTCATCTTGTGAGAGAGTGCGTGTGCTATAGGTTTGGCAGCGTGTGTCACTTTTGGGTGAAGTGTGAAGTGTTCTGGTGGTTTTAGTGCATATTGCACCGAAAGTTAACTGATATGCTCAGGTGCATGTTTGTAAAGTTCACAGTGTGAAGTGTTTTGAAAAAGTGGACATGGTATTGAGACAAGTGTGAAAATGATTGGAAAACACTATAATATTGACTTATGTAGTTGAATTTTGTTTATCCACTAGAGGGCAGTCACACACTGGAGATTCCCTAATTAAGATGATAAGATAAGATAAGATAAGATAAGATACTCCTTTATTAGTCCCACAAGTGGGAAATTTGCATTGTCACGGGAGAAAGTGGACAGTACAAGAATATCCATCCGCTTATCCGAGGTCGGGTCGCGGGGGCAGCAGTCTCAGCAGGGAAACCCAGACTTCCCTCTCCCCGGCCACTTCATCCAGATCCTCTGGGGGAATCCCGAGGCGTTCCCAGGCCAGCCGAGAGACATAGTCCCTCCAGCATGTCCTGGGTCTTCCCCGGGGCCTCCTCCCAGTGGGACATGCCCGGAACACCTCCAGGGAGGCGTCCAGGAGGCATCCTGACCAGATGGCTCCTCTCGATGCGGAGGAGTAGCGACTCTACTCTGAGTCTCTCCCGAATGACCGAGCTCCTCACCCTATCTCTAAGGGAGAGCTCAGCCACCCTGCGGAGGAAACTCATTTTGGCCGCTTGCACTCGCGATCTCGTTCTTTCGGTCACTACCCACAGCTCGTGACCATAGGTGAGGGTAGGAACGTAGATCGACTGGTAAATCGAGAGCTTCGCCTTTTGGCTCAGCTCCTTCTTTACCTTGACAGACCGATGCAGCGCCCGCATCACTGTGGACACCGCACCGATCCGCCTGTAGATCTCCCGCTCCATCGTCCCCCCACTCGTGAACAAGACCCCGAGATACTTAAACTCCTCCACTTGGGGAAGGACCCCATCCCCGACCCAGAGAGAGCATTCTACCCTTTTCCGGCTGAGGACCATGGTCTCGGATTTGGAGGTGCTGATTCTCATCCCAACCGCTTCACACTTGGCTGCGAACTGTCGCAGCGAGAGCTGAAGGTCACGGTCCGATGAGGCCAACAGGACCTCATCATCTGCAAAAGGCAGAGACCTAATCCTGAGGTCACCAAGCCGGACACCCTCAACGCCCTGGCTGGGTGTGATACAGTAACTCAGGCCCCTACTTTCCCTCAGCTCTCTGCCTTTCAGTCAGCCATTCGCTGTGCTCATAGGCTGTACGGCCGTCAGAAAACTCTTCACGTCCCCCTCCTATTATCATGCACTTTGACTTTTCTGACTTTTTGTAGGAGAATCTCTTTTTTTACCAATATTTTAGTGCTAAAACAGCTGCAGATAGGAAAGCGATGAATGCCCCGATCAGGGCATTGAAGGAGTTGAGGCTTACACAAGTTTTATATGATACTCCTGAGGATGTGAATATTACCATGGATGACTTCCAGTATCTTGGAACTCTCCCTATTTAACGCCATTGAACTGCACCGAGTTCGCCGGCCAATTCCTGCAGGTCACCATGATCGCTATGGCTGCTGTGCAATGTGCTTCCCTGTAGCAGCTCTGATTGCTTTGTTTGCCCATCCAGGAGTTGCTGTCTCCACCCCAGTTATTAATCACAAAATTGCATGACTGTTACATTGTTGCTGTTGTTTAATTAAATGTCCAACCTGCCCCTCAAATTTTCACTCTCGATTCTGGGGCTGATGCTCACCACAGGTTCTGCTGTATCCTGTCTGAGTTGGGGGAAGTAAGATCTGTTTGGCTGCTGCTTATGCCCCCACCCCCACAAAGCTCATTCTTCCTGGACCTATCTAGCCATATCCTTAAACTCCATGATTATGAGCTCATTACAGGAACAGATGCCAAAGTTGTCCATGACCCAGTCCTGGATAAATCCGCTTCTCTCTTAGGTAGTCAGGTATCCCCTCTAGTCACTCAAATACTTTATTATTTGCAACAACAAACTGCAGGTGTTGCTAAGTTGGAGTCTTGATTGGGTTTTTTTGAAGATCCAGAAGAACCACATGATTTGAATTCTCTCCTTGTCGAAGGAGATGGTGAGCCAACCACTGAGAACCACTTCTTAAGAAGAAGTGCTCTTACCACGACCCCGGTCTGGTAGGACAGAAGATGCACCCAGACTGTTCTGAAAAAAAAAAGATCTCTTGTTTAAAAGGAAAATTTGACCATTTCAGACAAGGACTAATTGATTGAATGTATTGGTGTTTCATCTGTTCACATTTTATTTTACAATGCAGGTTTAAAAAAGTTAATCTAAATCACATATTACCCACTTTAATCCTTTCTATACCCACCTCTGTAGACTTCACAGAGCATCACTGCCAACAAAATAAGAGGGTTACAGTTAAAGTAGGTGAAAAAATTGAATGTAAAATTTGACAATCCAGGTTTTCAGCACCATGGACAGCAGCCTACTGTTGCTTAAAGGGCATTATTTTGCTCACTTTCAGTTTATAATATTATATTTATGATCTACTAGAATAGAGTATGCATGCTTCAGTGTTCGAAAAGAACATATTGTTTTCTCATGATGCACATCTCTATTCACCCTCTGTCTAATCCCTCCCCCAACGAGTCCATTGTGGTTTGATTGGTCGGTTTACACTTCATTCCCCAGTTTTTCAGTCTGCAGACAGATCCTTGCAGGTAGACAGACAATTGGTGTTAGTTTTGCGGTTTGTGAATTTATTTACAGTAATAGTGGTCATATGCTAATTATATTAACAGGATTAATAAGCCTGTATATTTAATCAGAATTCCCTAAGACCCGTGCTTTGTATTGGCCCCTCCCATTTTGACAACAACAAACTACATGTCACTGCAGGGCTTTAGAGAATAACTACTCCAATAATTGCGTAGTGATATTCATGAAGAACATGTCATCGACTACGCCCACTAATCACGGCAGCCTTAATACATATATCAATAAAAGTTTTAATACGTATTGTCTCTGTTTACGTGATAACGAAGACCTAAATATATATTTGTTTTAAATATGTGACTCATGTTAGAGAAAATATAAGTAAACCATGAGGACAGAAAAGTCACTGAATAACAGGAATGACCGACATATAGTGCCAAACAGACAAGGTGCAAAGACTGTACACATAGTACAAACAAAGTAAACGTAGTGCACTATGTATGGTGAGTTGTAAATTTGTTTGCACTTTGCAGCTTACCTTGCGTTGACTCTTTGTAGTACGGTCCCCACGACGGTAGTGAAAATATAAGGGGCTGGTTATCAGGGGGCATGGATTTTGTGGCAGTTTCTACATTGGCGTTGCTGGTGGAGGGAGCTGCATTTGTGGTTTGTATTCTGCAATGGCTTGAATGTCCTGTGTATTAAGGCAAACTCGTGGGCGATTACATCGTCCACACAGCATAGAATTAATAAGAGTTGTTCACTGTCCTCCTGTTACTGTAAAATTCTGGGAAGTTGTGATTGTTCAACTCCACTGTGCACAGTTAGGAGCAACTCCAACTCCACCTAGCAGACATACGTACGAGGTGATTGAGGTATGGAATGATTCTGTCCCTGTATGGACTAATCATCCCCAAATTCTATTGCGTCCATGATTCACCCATATCATTGTGCTAAGGTTGAGCAGCACAACATGTTTTTCCAAGCCTCAGATCACAAGACCAGCAGATAGTGAGGATAGCTGAGAAGATCATTAGAGTCTCTCTCCCATCCATCATGCACATTCACATCACACATTCCATCCGCAAAGCCACCAACATTGTGGATGACCCCACCCACCCCTCACATTATCTTTTCACCCTCCTAGCATCTGGAAAAGCATTCAGGCCTTCACACCCAGACTCAGAAACATGGCGTCAGACTACTGAACTCTCAGGAACTGATCTGATACCACACACACAACACACACACACACACACACACACACACACACACACATAGGGTTATAATTATATCTTCGTGGGGACTCTCCATTCATTTCTATGAGGAAAACTGTAATCCAACATGACAACCTTAACCCCTACCCAGCCCTAACGTTAACCATAAGTAACCAAACCAAATACAAGACTTCTGGCATCTTTAGTTTTTTATTAGTATTGACAGATCTTTGTGGGGACCTGAAAAACACCCCCAAAGCATCAAAATAACAGGTTTTTATCACATTGCGGGGGACATTTGGTCCCCACCATGTAATATAAACCTAATCCACACACACAAACAGACACACACACACGTGTGCGCGCACACACACACACAGATTAGGTATCTGAGTCTTTGTGGGGATTCTCCATTCATTTGTATGGGCATAACCCCAATCCTAATTATGGCAACCTTAATCCAAAATCCCTGCAGTAGTAAGCAAGAAGTAACAGTAAGTAACCAAACAAAATACAAGACTTTTGGAATTATTATTCCTTTGATTGCATTAACAGAATTTTATAAAACTGAGTCAGTTTTTTCTTTTGGGGACCAAAAACATGTCCCTACAAAGTCAAAATAACATGTTTTTATAACACTGTGGGGACATTTGGTCCCCACAACATAATATATACATGACCACCCACCCAAACACACATAGACACAAACATACACAGACTGGCTTACGTATATCCTCTATAGATTCCTGAATGAAATATCTGCAAAGCAGTTATGGCATGGCGTTAGGTTTGAACATGCAGTTTTTAAGGACACTGCACTAATTTTAAACGAAACACTGCACTAATTCTAAAATGATTTTATATGAACGTTATTTAACATAAAATAAAATAGAAATCAAACCAAAATTTAGTCTATCAAAAAACTTGTATATTACATATCTTCGAAATTAAAAATACCAGGATACAGAATTTGAATAACAAGAACTATAGTCTTCTTTCTCAAAAGCGTGAACAGCTATCTGAAGACCTACTAGTTCCTGAATTGTAGATGTTGCCTATGAAATTCGCTGAGAGTTGACGTCGCCCTACCAACGTCGCTAAAATGCTAATTGCGTCAACAAGCTATGGAAATACAGCGGTGGTACACCCCCAATACAGCGGTATTACGCATTACCGTAATGCTGCCTAGCAAAAACATAATGTCATAAAAAAAATTACAGACAGACATTATAGACAGAGCTGCGTGGTTTCCTATTGACAAGTAGATACATGATTCGGGGGCTTGAAAGGCGGCTAGATATCCAATCACGCCCAGCTACAGTATGCACAAACTAAAGATACTACTCCTGATTGGACCAGCTACAAATTCGTCCCTCCCTGACAATAAATTCTTTGTTTTCATTCGTTGAAAATAATGACAATACATATCTTCATACTTTTCGACCAATTAAAAATCTCGGTGGTTTCAATAGTTCTAACAAAATAATTGCAGGTTGAACAAAAACTTTCTGACAGAGAGATGGCGCAGAGGTGAGCAGCATCTCTTCGTATGTTTCTTGCTATTTCTTCAGATTATGTTTTGTTAGCATACTTAATTCTATATTTATTTTTATGTTCTGATTGTCACGTTCGGCAACGGAGGCGAGCCGGGAAGCAGGCGACAGCAGCCAGGAAGTCAGGTAACGGGGTTTAATTGGCAAATGACAAGCACGCAGAGACATCCACGGACAATACAATGCCGAATCTGGCATACATGGGGAGACGCGGTCTAATATACACAGGACTAATCAAATGAAACAGGACACAGATGATCACAAACAGGAATGAACACAAGGTAATGAGGGGGCGTGGCACACATCGGGATCGGACGGAGCGGATCGTGACACTGATATAGTACATGCAAATTTTGCGGCACAATTGAAATATATTTATAATTAGTTGTTTAAACTGTAGATGCTGTGGCCATTATTCTAAATATGGTTGTTTATATTTAAATGGTAAGAGAAAATATTTGTGTTAAACTTAAAAACAATAAGACAATAACAATAAGACAATATATAAGTTCTCCTAGTGGTGTCCCGTCTTGCCCCCAGAGTGCCCTGTGCTGGTGTTGCCCCTGCCTACCCTGGTCTGTCTCGTCCCCTAATGGTGTTCGGTCTCTGCGCCCTTGTCCCGCAGCAGTGCCCATCTGGTGTCTTGCCCTGCCCTCTTCCACTGTGTCTCCCATCTTAGTGTACGTATAGCCTGCTGTCTTCCCCGCTGTCCCATCTGCTCCCTCACATGCCCTGTAAAAAGTGTCCTTCAGTCCTGCGATCCTCAGTCCAGTCATTGATGTTGCTGCCTGCATGTGCTCCCCAGTGTGTCCTGTGTCTAGTGTTCTTGCCTGATCCTCCCTACCCTGTTTGGACCCCTTGTGGTCTGTTTCCTTCGCCCTTCCTGTAGTGTAGTTTTCTTTAATAAAGCCCCTTTTGGTTTTCCTCCATCCCTGTCTTCGCCTCTGTCCTTGCCCTCGACGTGACACCATTACAGTGTGACCAGGTAAATGCTGCTAGCTGGACACCACACTACTGTAAATGCTACTGAAGGCTTACCTCAGTTTATCATTATTCCCTTCGTCTTGAAAGAGAACAGCAGCAAAAAGTGGGAAAATGATTTAAAAAATAAAGAACACTGTTCTGTTAGTAAGCTTCTTAAGGTAAAGTCATTTTAAATAATTAGAATAACTGATACTTTATTAATACCTGTGGAGAAATTGTCTTTACGCCTCCCTCAACTTGCTCTTTATAGAGTAATGTCTCCTAAGTAGACATTAGTTTTAAATGGCTTCAGTACAAAGGAGACCATCCCTCTGGATTGTACCAAAGTCTACTCTGCAGTACGCCACTTTTTAAAACCCTCCGTTTAACCCATATATCATAGAAAAACTGACATTAATACCAGTGGCTATAGGTATATTTGGTGCTTTCAGATGTCTGTGAATTCTTTTAATGTTTTCCCGGTGTCTGTAGAAATCGCTGAAGTGCTTCATGTCATACCTTTCAATGTGAATGAACCGAGTCATTATGCGTTGGTGAGAGCTGGCTAGGTATATGTTATACTCCACTAGGCCCACTTTTCTTCATAACTGTCATTCAGCAATATTCATTTCTTTCCTTATATTTAATGCCTCTGCTGTGCTGGGAGTCAGCTTCCATTGGGATCCATGCTCTGGATCAATATTCCGTTAACCTGAACTGTTCAACAGACTGCAGACCACATTCTGCAATTTCATCTGTCTGACCACTAACAGGAAGTATAAAAGACAAGCACACCCTCAGAATGGATTCATATGTGGCCTTCCCAGTATGCACCTCTGTCAGCAGGTCAATGACAGATCTAAACCAATTTTGCCTGAGCTACGGAGCCCCTGCATCTCTGGACAGACCTAATCCATCTCTGGTCCAGTTGACACCCATAGGCACTGCTCAGGCTGAAGTTGACAGCCGCAGGCAGAATCCGTTGTGCGTGTTTCTCCTGACCGTTTGACCCCAGATGCCCCCCAGGGAGTACTATGTGGTCCTACCTTTTCACCACCAGAGTTGCCCTCAGTTGAGAACTGATCTCCATGATGTCTCACTAAACTTGAGGCCTGATTGGTGGAATCCCAGCTGGTAGGACGAACGCTGAGGAGGGACGTACATAAGTTATTGTGTTGCTATAGAAGAGGAAAGATCTTAGTTTTGCTATCTGTTGTTGCATGGCTTGGATACAAACAATACTGATTAGCAGGGATTAAAATAGGAATAGGAGACATTTAAGATCTACCCTGAAGGTTTTTCAAACCAGTCATTTAGATCAGGAAATTCATATACATAATAGCCAGCTGAAACTTTATAAAACTTCTGTCAGAACAAATAAATACATTTTTAATCTGAAAAATAATAAATAAAAATGGGAGGATGGTGCTAAAGGGGTCTAGTTTCAATCTTCCAGCCTGTCAGCTTAACATTTATAGAAAGTGCCAGACAGTAAATCACCTTTGCCAAGTGAATGAAAGAAGCTTGACCTCGTTGGATGATGGACTAAGAGCAGTGCTAAACACCGCTCACGCCCTGACTCCCCCCACCTGTCCCAAAGCAGGATGCATGGGGAAGTGCGGGGAAGCATTGGTGAATGCTGGTGAAGGTGCCGCTATTGCAACTTCAGACAAAGGCACCAGGACTTCGAGCCTCAGTGCCGAGTCTCTGAGAGCTCATCAAAACACTGACGGGCCAAGCAGCCCAGCAAATGGAATGTTGTCTTTCCCAGGAATGGATGCCAGAGGGCTCCAAAAATCTGCTGTGAGCCATAGACTGTGAGTGTCTGTGCCTTTGTTTGTGTACAGAGTGAAGGTGCCACTCACAGCCGGTTTTCCCACCATGCTGCTGGGATGGAGAGCTGCTCATGCGGAGACTGCTGGTCCAGCAGAAACCTGTGGCACGCCAGCAACACTGAATATGGTGTTGGGTCCAGCACTGGCGATGCATTGTTTGACCCTGTCGACCCTGTGTTTCACTCTCCCAGAACACCCTAAGGCGTGATGGTAATGGAGCCCCTGTGCCAGAAATTGAGGGCTGATTCTATGCATGAGTCGTCTGCATGCAGTCCCAGCATGCTCTGGGCTGGAGACACGTGTGGAGCCGCTGAGCTGCAGTGTGCTTGGGTAACACTGCCTTCAGTGACTCACAGAGCCGTGCTGTGTTGCTTTGGAAGGCTTCTCTTCTTCCACACAGGAACTCACAATAGCAGAGCCCGAAATGACAGCCCTCCACAGGAACACACAGTGCTGTGTGCATATCCCTGGTGGGTGTGCACATCAATCTCACTGATTATACCCAGTGACTGACTGCTCCTGTTCTGTCCAAAACACGCCTCTTGGGTCTCATGTTCTCAGCATTCCCTGGAAGAGCGGTCCCCTGGCTGAGTGCTGTAGAGGGAGTCTGTGATCTGGCTAGGATCTACGTCCATGTGGACAGATGTATCGTAGACAACCAGAGTTCCTCCCTGGCTGTTCTCTCATTATCCAGGTAAATATTTCATTATCCAGGTAAAATTATCGAACCCTTTCAAAACTGTTTTGCTCCTTAAGCAAATTAATTGAGTTGATTTTGTTGAAAAAGGAGGAAATTAATTCATTTAGGCAGACTCTCAAACATGCCTGTCGGTATGTCGAGCCCACACTCACTGAACACCAGGGGGCAGTGCCCACACCCACAATGGCACCTGGGATTTTTTTGCCACATGTACTGATGATAGTGTCACATGAAGAGCATGGTTGATCGATCTCTGATGAGATGATGAGTGTTCACTGGTCCAGTACGTTTCCTCGCATACCGACTTCCCCAGAATATATGGTTCTGATGTGTTTTGGGTCACCGATGCCCTCAGTTTGGTGCTGATAGATGAAGGTTTGGGTCCGTTAGGTAGCTAGTGCCACGGCGCACACCTGTGGCTGAGCGTGCCGGCTCTTGTAGGCCTGGCAGTGGGCCCATCCAGATCGGGCTCCCGGCTGTTCCAGCTTGTGAGGAGGACAAGCAAACCCTGGGCCCACTGGCCCTCAGGAGCCTGTCAGAGCGCATGTTAAATTAGCCATTTGTTTTTGCTCACAGGGAGGTCTGCACACAACACTGATGTGGAACGAGGCCTGGCCTGCCTGTGGTTCAGCAAGGACCCACTCCATGCATACTAGCTGTAACAGGTCTTTTACCGTCACACACGCTGCCGGCGGGCAGGACAGCAGGACACAGAGAACGGCTGTCAGAGGCCCCACATCACTCAGATCTCCCTCATACAGAAGGCCGAGTGCGAGTGGCCCCCGCCACCCTCGCCGGGCCCAGCCCAGCCTGGCTGAGCTGCAGTAAGAGCGGAGTGCTTGGAGGCCATAGATCCCAACTGGAGCACAGAGATCCTGTTTGAAGAGTGGATCCCCTCAATATCTCTGTGTCACTGTTAATTTAAGTGCATCTCTCAACCTGTGTCTGTCACTCTAAGTGTATCTCCCAGCCAGAATCCATCAATCAAGTGCATCTCTCAACCTGTGTCTGTCACTCTAAGTGTATCTCCCAGCCAGAATCCTTCAATCAAGTGCATCTCTCAACCTGTTTTCTGTCAGTCTAAGTGTATCTCCCAGCCAGAGTCCATCAATCAAGTGCATCTCTCAACCTGTGTCTGTCAGTCTAAGTGTATCTCCCAGCCAGAATCCATCAATCAAGTGCATCTCTCAACCTGTGTCTGTCAGTCTAAGTGTATCTCCCAGCCAGAATCCATCAATCAAGTGCATCTCTCAACCTGTGTCTGTCAGTCTAAGTGTATCTCCCAGCCAGAATCCATCAATCAAGTGCATCTCTCAACCTGTGTCTGTCGGTCTAAGTGTATCTCCCAGCCAGAATCCATCAATCAAGTGCATCTCTCAACCTGTGTCTGTCGGTCTAAGTGTATCTCCCAGCCTGTATCTATAAGTCTATCTCTAGAGTGTTTAACAGCAGCAACAGCTTGTTAGCTACTTTTCTTTATTTGTTTGACATTCTGATTATTTGGTTTTAAATTTCTTACAAATTACTTCCCAGGTACAAACTGATATTAAAATAATATAAAAATTCCAACAAACTGCCAGGCATCTGGCTTGAGACTGTAAGGATTGCAGTCCCTTAATGACAGGTGGGAACAGTTTCTGAAGCACGGTCCCCTTTAAAACCACTCTGGAGAATAAGGTCCCTTCACAGAGCCCTGCTGCACGACACTGAGCTGAGGACAAGCAGGCTAACATTTGAATTAGCATCCCTGCACGCATCTGCCTTCTGGAGTGAAACCCAAATCACCCCACTGTGCAGGTTCCAGGCTGTATTTGGTTCTTGTGTTCAGAAGCCTCTAATGTTACTGTGCTGTCGCTGTCACCGACAGTGATTCATTCTCTTGAATATCCATGTTTATTTAATGTGTGATCTGAAGCCTGTGATGTCATTGTGATGTTAGTGTCTCAGACAGTGATTCATTCTCTTAGTTGAATATCCTACTTTTTATAAAGTTTGTCTGTTCAGAATTCTGTGTCATTGAGTTGTTACTGTGCTGTCACAGTCCAAGACACCGCCTTGGTTCATAATCCTCCTGTTGAATGGAGGGTCCCCACAAAGATGTGAATACAAACATGTCACATATGCTGTCTTGGTTCACTCTACTACTGTTTATTTAGTTTATGTGTTCAGAAGCCTGTATCACTGGGCTGTCCTCTGTTAATTTCCTGTCACTGATCCGGACAGCATAACTTTAATGAATAAATCCATCATGCTCCAATGGGGCAGGAAAGCTGTATGTTTGCCGCTGTGAGATTTCTGTGTGTCTGCCCATGCTACCTGCATCCCACTCCACCCCCCCAGGCAGGTTGCTTTCTGTCCCCTGGCTTCCCATACCCCTGATCACCCTGGCAGAGATGTACTTCCACTTTGAATGAGACGATTGTCAACTAACCTCACAGGTCAACAGTTACAGGTCAGCAGGTGCCTTTGCTGAAATGTTAGTGTTGGCTCCGTGTCACACCATCCATATGGAACAGTTTGTTTGGTCACGTTTCCCCCATTATGACACCCTTTGGCCATCTGCTCCTGGTCACATGTTCTAATGAGCCATACATCAAACAGGTTTGTGGGGGAGGGGTGTTCAAGTGATTAAAGACAGGGAGGAGACAGACTGTCATGCATCTTCACGAGCCCCGCTTTGCTTCTGAAAATCAGGACTTGTTTCTGTACACTTGTTGCGTGTCCTAATTTTACCCACTACTGGCGGTGATTCCCATATATCAGCACTATATCTGCCTTTTCATAATCTGTAAACCTAGGTACTGTGATGTATATTCTGCCTGTTCATGGGGTAATCTCTAATCTAATCTAATCTAATCTAATGTGTATTCTACCTCTACATGGGATAATCTCTAATCCCAGTAAGCATTATATGTATTCTACCTCTACATGGGATAATCTCTAATCCCAGGATCTGTGATGTGTATTCTGATTGTTCCTGGGGTAATCCCACAACCAGCAGTGTATATTTCATCTGTTCATAGGATAATCAGAATCAGAACTTTACTGCCATTATGTACCAACATACCAGAATTGTTTGTGGTCCAATGCCAAACATGAAGTACATAATATTAAAGGAGAAACACTTCACAGAATACTATGTATAAAAATAGGAATTCAACAAAGCACACAAACATGTACAGAGGACCTCCACGATCATACAGATGATAGAATGAAAGAGATCTTATGACAACAATGAACATAGAAGAGGAGAATTATCCCTGGCTGAATGGACTGCATGTGAGTGACAGGGATACTGAAGTACTAGGTGAGTTTATTTATCCCTTCTGTTCCTCTTCTGATCAACATCCTTGTTTATTAAATCAGCATTCACGTAGTGCTATATTTACATCAAAGTGAAGTGCTGCTTTCTAAATTCCATTTTTAAAATGAATCCTGGGTCCAGATTATGGAGAAGTGCCTACTGGGAATTGCATTACAGAAATGATGGCAAAATCGTAATTTTATGACTTCTACTAATAGTGAATGGCTCGCAGTGTTAATCACTAGCAAATGCACCACACAAGCATTCTATGTTCTTTTAGCGCCCCTTGTGGTGAAAACTCCTGCTGATTAAAAGATGGTAACATTAGCTTTGGCTTGGTTCAGCAAGCAGGTAGGAGAACCCGTGTCTGTAAATAGCCTACAGTATGTGAGATGGACTTCCATTCCGTCTCAAGTGTCCCCATGCTTCTTGGAGTTCAGACACAGAGTAGGACACCTGAGTGAAGTGTTGTGGTTGTGATGGGCTCTGCTCTGGCAGGAGGTCATCTGAGCACGGGAAGGAAGAGCACAAAAGGACAGGGCTCTACAGTAGGCAGGTGGCCCAGTGCATACTGGGTGTATATAGCTGGGTCACCTTCCTTCAGTGTGGCCTGTGAATAAAATCCCTGAAAACTGAGCTTTACCTTCATTCAATGAGAAGCACCTCTTAAAATATATTTGTCTATAGTCCAAATGAAATGTTGAGAGGGGGGCTCCTTTAATGTAAAGTGTTATTACTGCTTGAGGAGCAGCACTGATGGCTTTAATCTTGGACGACCAATATACTCTTGCTTTTTATGCCATAAGCTTCTACTTGTTGCCATTCTCTACATGTCCTTCTGCTAGTGAGGTACTCACACGGTCTAAAGGGCAGGTGCTCAAACAGGGCTGTGTGGTTCTCAGTGGATTTTGCATGAACTTCAGTTATTGAAAAGGGACAGATTATTTAAACATACTGCCAAAGGAAGGCATCATTTTATGAAATTTGAAATAAAAAACACACACACACATTTGTATTCATATCTTTGTGTGGACTTTCATGTCATTTCTACAGGAAAAGTTTTTTGATTGCAGTCATGGATTTTTATAAAACTTAGTTTCCCCTTGTGGGGACTGATAAAGTGGTCCGCACATTGTCAAAATAACAGGTTTTACATTACTATACAAACACAAACCGATGAATGCTTTAACATTATTTTCTGCAAGAGTTTCAGACTCATCTGTTTATTTTTATATACCCACTTAGTGTACAGTGAGGGATTGGGTGCAAGGTAAGAATAACTTGGGAAGCCACACCTGTTACCAAATCCTTCAATGTGGGCTAGTGCAGATATTTGGCAGCTACAACAAAAGCTGCATGTGAACAGAACAAGGCAGTGGTGTGAACAGATCTTTGACTCATGATGCAGTGCTCTGCTCACTCTTGGAACACACTCTTGCACACTTTGTAGTAAGCAGTACCCTAAAACACTCTTTGGGGTCATTTCGTACCTTAGAGGGGTTTAAAACTCCATTTAACCGTACTAAATAGCAACATATCATGGTGAAATCAGCAAAACTAAAAGTTATTCAGATTAATAATAATTGCATAATTGTCTGTTTAATCTGATATTATAATTATTGCGATACAGTCACATGACCTTTCACCACGTGCAGATTCATTTCATTCCATCACTCTGTCTGGGTACTTAACATTTTTGTTATGTTTTTTTAAACTTTGTTGATAAAATTTGATGAAATTTGGATGGCATCTGGCTTGTGTTAATATTTTGTTTATTTTTACTCTAAAATATAATAAACATTGTGGTATGAACTGTAGAGGGGAAAGTGTGGGCAAAGTATCTTGGTGTATTCTCGGGTAAGTAAAAGCATACAGTAAATCGCTGGCTTATTATTCATCATATATTATTGTATACATTTTTGCTATCTTAATATTGTCCTGTTACGTTAAGCCATTTATTCTGTGTTGTAATGTTAACATTACAGTGCTGTGCCTGTTTTCATTATTACGACTAATTTGGTTTGATTGCACATAAGTGAATGTTTTGTAGGTAAATTACACATCGATTTATTTGCTGTTGCATTATATTTATTCACTAGGTCAACCACTCCCAGCAAACTTGCGTTACTCCCACAAGAACCATGTTTCTTATCAAGAAAGTTGGAGAAGTTCACACTATACTATGTTTTACATATTTGTTTGCGCCTGGATGGTAGAGGCTGTTCATGCTGAATCCAATTAAACATTGAAATATAGTTTAGGATTATTTAGAGCGTGTTAAGGCTGTGAGCAAGGAAGCATAGAACACAGAGGTGCAAGTTTTATTATGTATATATTTAAATACAAGTAAAAAACAAAAATCATTTAAGGGCTCAGGAGAGAGGCCGTCGCTTTGAGGAGGTGGGTCAGAAACCACAGGCACCATGTTTATATGGCTTCCAGGGTGAAGAGCTCTGAAAAGCAGAAATAAAAATGTCCTTGTTAGTGTGACACATAAAGAAATACGACATCCTTCAATATGCTGATCCCCTTCCTCATCATTTTTTCCTCCTCTAGTCACTATCAATGGGAATTCCATTGATCCCTTCCTCTTTTTTGAGTGGACCTCCTCACTCTCCATCTCTGTCTGTTCTCCTATTTTACACCTCTTCTTCTCCTCTCTCCTTTGCCTAGGCTCCATGCTCCTCATCCTTCCATTCATGTTCTCGTTTTCTTTCACACTTCCTTCCTCTGCCTTGTCTTTCTTCTCTTTCTCTCTCATGGCAACAATCTCTTCTGTACACTTACTCAAAAACCCCTTGATTTCCATTTCCAGCTCAGAAGCTGAATTTTCTAAATCTTCTAATTCATGCAATATAAAATCCACCATCTCCCTCAGTTTCTCCTCTCGTCTTTCCTCCAAGAAATCAATGCACGTTTTCACATCCATTATGAATCTGAGGGTACAAGACAAGCAGCCGTTTATGACCTGTCTTAAACCGAAGACTCTCCCAATTAGGCTCCCTCACAAATGAGTGTGCAAACTGCAAACATGCAGAGTGGAGGTATGAAGCCATCCAGTGAGCCAATACACCTTTCATATGCCATTCATATTTTGCATATTAATTACGCACAATATATACAGTTAGTGAAGCGTAGTATATTTAAGTAATATTCAAAAAATTATTGACCATATTAATCTGCTTCTCTAAAAGAATTACTTCTCAAGCTGGACTGTACTCACCGTTTCGGATCAAACTGAAGTATTCTTCACACTTGATAGTGAAAAGAATATTATAAAATACTATTTCACTAATTTTGAAAAACTTCAAAAACGCAGAAATATTTGAAAGTCTACTGAAGCCAAGTCCTATTCACAATCAGCGGTGGCCATAGGCCTGGCTTTTGATTTCCCGCAGCTTTGACACTGGGTTCTTGTTTAAAATCTCACTGATCTGATTTTCCGTAATGCTTTTTAAGAAAAGGGGGACTATAACGGTCTCATTTTAAAATGTCACAGCTCCAGAGTCGTGCCGATGATTCCTGTGATATATGGACCCCTGCAGACAGTTTTAGCTGCCCACAGCTTCCCACATTGTTCACCATTTGGAAGTTTTTGCTTCCTCAATTTTTCTGAATATTTTAAACCAGTAACTCTGTGAAAAAGTTGGGCTTAGACTCTCCTGAGAGTAGGTTGGCTTTCCAAGGCTATGCAGTCCCACACACACACACACACACACACAGTCATGTAATCATATGTTTTTGGGCACTGCTCATTCATTTTTATGGGAAAAATGCTAAATAAGTAACCAAGCAAAATACTACAGTTGTTGAATTTTTTTTTTCTCATTGGAGTCATAGATTTTTATTAAATTGAGTTTTTCCTGATGGGGACCAGGAAATTGGTCCCCATAAGGGAAAAAAACAGGTAATCATCATGTTGTGGGGACATTGTGTCCCGATAAGGTAAGGTATACCTGCTCACACACACAAACACGCAGACACACACACACACATATTGGTGTACCTATCTAAATGGGGACCTTCCATTCATTTCTATGGGTGAAAAAAGACTCTAATCCTATTGACGGGACACATAACCCCCACCCAGCTCTAACCTTAACCAAAAGTAAGTTTCGAGTTTTACCAAACTTTGGGGACATTTTGATCAACAAATGTGATCTGTGCAAAGCCAAACAGACACCGACACACACACACTGATCAACATTAAAAGCACTGGCAAGTGAATATGCAAAATATGTAAAAAATAAAGTAAATAAATAAATAAATAAATTGATTATCTCATAACAATGGCAGTACAATATGTATGTGTGTGTGTGTGTGTGTGTGTGTAAATCCCTCATCCTACTGCCTTGAATGAGAGGATTTTTGTCACTCTATCTGGTGTTTTTTTTTTTTATCATTCCAATTTTTTATGAGTATGTCAATTTATTCCTCATAATGTCGCATCATTGTTTGCTATTTCTGGTTTGATTAGTGCTTTTAAAAACACAAATTTCCACTTATGCTACTGTAATAAATGGAACTATTTGTTCAATTAATGTTTTCTAGGGTCCTAATTTAAAGTATCACACAGAATCAAGGACTAAATTTGAAGACAGATGCAGCAGCCACAGATTTCCACATGTGCTCCGTCAACAACTTGAGATACTGCTGTTCCTACGGTAAGATGATGTTCTGTCTGCGAGGGAGCTTGGAGCAGCAAAAACAAGGACCGGCATCATTACCGCAAAGATCATTACCGGGCGCACACACGCCCACACACACAAGCCAATTTAGAGACACTAATTTACCTAAGTACACCTCTTTCAATCTTGGGAGTAAAACAGAGGATCCAGAGAAAATTCATATAACACTAGGAGAACATGCAAACCTCACACACAGAGCAAAAGTGATCTTTGACTCCCAGCCCCCAAAGGTGTGATGTAACTTATGTGTCCTGAGCCTCTGTGCCGTCCAGACCCGAAAAATCACCCAACCATCAGTTTGTTTGTACTGGGCAGAGTCACCTGGGGCTCGTGCCAAGCAGCACAGGGCACAAGGCTGGGGTACATCCTGGGCAGGATGCTAGTCCATCACAGGTCATATACACACACACTCATACACTATGGGAAATTGTAGATGCACCAATTAGCCTAAACAATGTCTGCAGGAAAACATTCATGCATACACCGAGCAGCAGGGGCATTGCTAGAGATTGTGGGCCCCATGAAGGCATATCATATTGGGCCCCCCAGTCCAGACCAATCCAGCTATTCTCCCAATTTTTTAGGCCGCCTGTCATTCAGGGGCCCTTGGAATCATTGTAACTTTCCCCTGCCATTACGGCACCCCTGCCAAGGAGTGATGAGATTCAAAGCCCCAAACCCATCGGTGACAGACAACAGGGCCACCAGCTAAGCCTCCATGACACCCTACTTTCAAGTCAATACATACTTAAAAGTGTTGAAGTTTAAATGACCATGTGATAATTTCAATTATATTATATTGGGGTCAAAATGACCCCATATTAGTTTCATCATATTAACACAATTCATGTTTAATTGAAGTTACTGAAAACTACCAGCATTAAAGGATGTCAAACAAGCTTTTAAGTAATAATGTGGATAGTATTGGTAGGATAAGGGAAAACACACACACGCACACAGGTATTATTTTTCTAAACACACAGGTATTTTTTTTTTAAATAATAATTTTATATTATTTTTTTAATCAATCAGCATACCCTATACTGGTATAAACAATGAAATGACAAATGCCTTATATGGAGGGCCCTCTGTGATGTCAACAGAACAGAATTCCGGAACTGGTCAGTGATGTCATCGAAGGAAGATTTTTCTATATAAGAAGCAATTGCACCTTCACATTTCATTCTTAGAGACTCTCTCAAAGGAAGCACTGGTGAAAGAGAATCTAAGCTATATCGTTTGCATAATTTCATTATGGGTTTAAGTTGCACAAAGGTGCAGGGCCCTAAACAAAAAAATGTTCAGGGCCCAAAAAAGAAAGGCACTCTTCTCAGGTTCTGGAAGAAGCTGAGGAGGACTACGCCAAGAGATACAGACACTGCTACCATGGCTGAAGGCGGCATTGAGATGGCTAGTGATTGCCCTGCTGCCAAACAAGATGGTAACGTACAGCAGGAGAGCAGCCCACTTGACAAGGCTGGCTCAGACATGGCAATGGATGACAGAAAGCAGGAGAGCAGCCCTCTGGACGAGGCAGGCTCAGACATGGCAATGGATGACAGACAGCAGGAGAGCAGCCCTCTGGACGAGGCTGGCTCAGACCTGGAACTAGACGACGGACAGCAGGAGAGCAGCCCTCTGGACGAGGCAGGCTCAGACATGGCAATGGATGACAGACAGCAGGAGAGCAGCCCTCTGGACGAGGCTGGCTCAGACCTGGAACTAGACGACGGACAGCAGGAGAGCAGCCCTCTGGACGAGGCTGGCTCAGACCTGGAACTAGACGACGGACAGCAGGAGAGCAGCCCTCTGGACGAGGCTGGCTCAGACCTGGAACTAGACGACGGACAGCAGGAGAGCAGCCCTCTGGACGAGGCTGGCTCAGACCTGGAACTAGATGATGGACAGCAGGAGAGCAGCCCTCTGGACGAGGCAGGCTCAGACATGGCAATGGATGACGGACAGCAGGAGAGCAGCCCTCTAGATGAGGCTGGCTCATGCTGGAAAAAGGTGACAGACAGCAGGAGAGCAGCCCTCTGGATGAGGCTGCCTCAGACATGGCAATGGATGACGGACAGCAGGAGAGCAGCCCTCAGGACGAGGCTGGCTCTGACATGGCAATGGATGACTGACAGCAGGAGAGTAGCCCTCTGGATGAGGCTGGCTCATGCTGGACAAACTGTTTTCCAGCAAGCTCACAGAATATATATTTTTTCATAATCATTTTTATATTTGTTTTGAAGAATAAAATATAGTTATTAAGGAACTGTGTGTGGTTTATCTGTTAAACTGACCACTGAACTTTAACATAAACAGAGGAAACATCACATAATGCTATAATCACAAATAACACAAATGCTTCGTCATGAAGCCCTGGGTTTCATCACAAGCGACGCTCTCTGTGAGCGAGTGGAGTCTTTGGCTATGTAGCCGTTCGTGATGGTGTCTGTATCTCATGGCCTGCTGTTCCCTTGCACGCTGCTCTTCCAGTGTAGGTATTGAGGCACTGAGGTTGTCTGTCAGGTGGATGAGGTGAGTAGAGTTGCACCACCTCTTCCAGTAGCTGCTCCAGGACCCTCCCAGGTAGAGCTCAGCCTGACAAATGGTCAGTGTTAGGGTGTACTCACATTTGGCCCGGTTGCCTTATATCATGCCTGAGCATGATTGTTCCCCCCTCCACACTCCCCAACTCGCCTGTGCCCACATTGCGCTTAACGTTCCAGGTCTGAGCATGCTTTCATCATCACTGTGCAATGTTTTGTTTTGAAAAAAATGAAGGAAGAAAAGTGCTATTGCACAGCACAATGGAGCTCATGATTACTGTCCTAATTTTATGGCTGATTTGGAGTCATTTTGGGCACGCAGACACATGGCCATCATATAGAGCCATGCTAGTATGCCACACAGGCATTTTTATTTATTCGTGCTACACATATAAGAAGATAGACCCATATTTTACCAAATATTTTTTTTTTTTTGAGTTTTTGTGAGTTGCATCAAGTTTTTCCTGGATACTCTTGTCAGCCCAAATTTCCAGCAAACACTGTCCCTCTGCTGTATAGCAAAGTCACTCATTGTCACCATGTCTGTTAAATATTTGTTGCTGCCCAATCTGTACTCATCCCTTTTTTCCACAATGCAGTTTTGAGGGGAATAAAAGAAAATTTGGAAGAGATTATGGCTGAGGTGGGAGGGGTCGGCATGATCTCGCCAGGTCGCCTTTTTGTTCTTGGGGCAGATAGTGAATCACTGAGGTTGAGGCTGCAGCCAATGAGCTTCTCTGCTGCTTGGACGATGCCCTGCAGCCTCCGGATGTCTTATATAAAATATTTAATATAAATTGTTGTGTCTAACATTAGGAGAACAGCGATACTGAATGGGCAGTCTTAAGTTCACCACTATATTTTAACACCACGTTCCAGATCTACAATAACATAACCTGAATGTATTATTTTACAAACGACCATTTCAACAGGGTGGCGCGGTGGTTAGTGCTGCTGCCTCACAGCGAGAAGGTCCTGGGTCTGGTCCTGGGTCCTATCTGTGTAGAGTTTGCACGCTGTTCGTGTGAGTTTTCACTGGGGGCTCCAGTTTCCTCCCACGGTCCAAAAGTGTGCAGGATAGGTTGATTGATTAGTCTAAACTGGCCCTGTAGTTGTGTGTGCGTGTGCCCTGAGGTGTGTTGGCAACTGCCCAGGGTTGGTCCCTGTCTGTGCCCATTGTTCCTGGGATAGACTCCCTGTGACCTTGGTTGGGATAAAGTAGTTTCAGAAGATGGATGGATGGACAACCATTCTGTTGAATGTATTTCATTATTCTAATTTCAGTTCCAATAATGACTTTACCTTAAGAAGAACAGTGTTCTTTACTTTTTAATCATTTTCCCACTTTTTGCTGCTGTTCTCAAGACGATGACAATAATGATAAACTGAGGTAAGCCTTCAGCAGCATTTACAATAGTATGGTGTCCAGCTAGCAGCATTTACCTGGTCACACTGTAATGGTGTCACGTCGAGGGCAAGGACAGAGGCTAAGACAGGCATGGAGGAAAAGCAAAAGGGGCTTTATTAAAGAAAACTACACTACAGGAAGGGCAAAGGAAACAGACCACAAGGGGTCCAAACAGGGTAGGGAGGATCAGGCAAGAACACTAGACACAGGACACACTGGGGAGCACATGCAGGCAGCAACATCAATGACTGGACTGAGGATCGCAGGACTGAAGGACACTTTTTACAGGACATGTGAGGGAGCAGATGGGACAGCGGGGAAGACAGCAGGCTATACGTACACTAAGATGGGAGACACAGTGGAAGAGGGCAGGACAAGACACCAGATGGGCACTGCTGCGGGACAAGGGCGCAGAGACCGAACACCATTAGGGGACGAGACAGACCAGGATAGGCAGGGGCAACACCAGCACAGGGCACTCTGGGGGCAAGATGGGACACCACTAGGAGAACTGGGGACAGACTAGGGACAACCAGGATGATAGAACGTACATCACACAGCAGGACAGGTCCACAGACGAGTGATAACACGGGACAAGAAACATTTCGTGTGGATTACAGGAGCCGGGGAAGACGAGAACGGCCGTTAACGGGGCCAGATAGAGGACACAAGCGGGGCAAAGGGCCATATGGACTGCTGACCCGACAGGACAAGACCACGCAGGAGTAAAGAAATGGATCACGATCGGGTAAGAGAGAACTAGGACCAAGACGAAAACACAACAGAACACCATAGAGACACACTGGGTACACAGCAGGGCAAACATGATGCTCAGACAGGGGCACCGCACTAACAGGAACCAAACACGGGCAAGAAACCAGAAAAGACAGGGAACGCAGGGCACAACTGACACACAGACTAACACAGGGTGGACAGCTGAAGAACAGACAGACAAGGGAGAACCATGGGCCCAGGAGGAGTCAAGGTGGGACAGGGCACTGGGGCAGGAACTGAGGCAGGGTAAGCGAACAAACATGGGGGCGCTACAGGGTGAGCTGGAAATGGGCTTTGGGAGAACAAAGGTGGGACAGGACCTTGGGGCAAAAACTTATCTGAGGCAGGAGGGGACAGGACTGAGCTAGGGGGTCTGCTGGTCCCCAGAAAGCAGGGCGTTGACCCTGGGACACGAGCCCCTGCTGGGTCTCGGGAGGCCAGTAGGGCCAGATCGAGCCAAGGGGAAGGCAGGGTTGGGGCCGAGAGGCACTGTGGGCATCGCCAGGATGGTAAGGCAGTGGGGCGCTGTCGGGACCATAGGGCGGGGAGGGACACCGTCGGTACCACAAGCCTGGGACCTGAGGGTGAAGGGGAACCTGCAGGGCAAGGACATGGACGGGGGCAGGAACAGGAACCAGAGAAACCGGAGCGGTGGCCACGGATGGTGGCTTTTCCCAAGGACAGTGGGCTGGAAACGTCTTGGACCTGGAGTGAAGATAGAAACAGAGGAAGGGAAAAAGCAGAGGGTGTGGGGGGAACAAGACTGCAAGACAAGTTAAAGTTTATGGGAACACAGGTGACCTGTACAACATGCCATCCATGAGGGATAGGGTGCTTAATAAATAAACAATAAATAAAACACAAATACATAACAGGGCTAATCATTTTTATGTGTGTGCAGTTTAAACAAAATGAAATCAAATTAAATTACCTGGAGATTTTGGAAATTCTGGAATTCTGAAAATTAATACTTTAAAGAGCAGTTTACAAATCTACTTAGAAATATACATTTTTTTCTTAATAAACGTTAAACATTATTATGAAACATTCCACATATCTCAAAATTTATCATACTTGATTTATTATCTTAGATACTGTTTCAATTATTTAATGTTTCCTAAACAGCAGCAGCAGAACCACAACTTCATCTTTTTCGTATTTTGGCTCTTCTCTATGTAATGAGCTCTACACGCTCAACTTTTATATTAATTCCCCACCACTTCTACCTCTTCTATCTCTACCTGACCCACATCTATCTCTACACCGCCAGTTTCCTCCTGACCTCCTTCTCTATTTATAATCTCAACTAGTACATCATTTACTATAATTTCCAATATGGTTACATCACTCACCATGTCCGCACCCTCAATAATTACCTCCCCTACTTCTACCCCCACAATCTCAACATTTACATCCCCAGAATTTACTTCTGCAAGCCCAAACTCACACACTTGGACTTGCACAGCCTCCACCTTCACATTTCCTTTCGTATCCTCTGCCTTCAGGGAAATTATCCCCCCCTCCACCTTAACCACCTTCACATTCACCCCCACCTCACCTTGCTTCCCCTTGCTTCCATTTTGCATTTTATTAATGCCTACATTCAGGTCTGCGGCCTCCACCTGTACACTGGAGGTCACCCCCACATGTTTTTCCCTCTCTGCCAGCTCCACCTTTTCCCCACTAATCGCACCCTTTACCTCATCTATCCCCTGAGTGCTCCTATTCTTCCTGACCTTCTTCTTTTTCTGAAGGTAGTACGTCTTATAAATTTCCCACTCTTCAGATGTCAGGCCGTAATTGCTCTGAAGAGTCTCAGAGCCTTTCATGCTCATACCCTCCCCTCCCTTACACCAGTCAGTCACACCTCCCAGTCCCCCCATAACCTCCCCAGTCTGGACAGTGGGGGGTGTCGCTGGTGAGTACTCCTCCAAACCTTCCTTATCTCCCCAGTCGATCACCTCGTCCCACAGGTCCCAGGCTCCCCAGTACTGGTCGTTGGTCCAGGAAACAGCTCTCGCAATTCTCATTCTGGTGAATAAATAAGAACTAATAATTAACTAGCCATATGTGATACTCGCAAAGCCAAACTAGGCACGGTATTTTTTCAACTTCTTTCCTAAATGCTATTCATCAAGAATGCCTATGGAAAGAGATGGAGCCTTCATTAGCTGCTCGTGGCGTCGAGGCTACTCCGGCAGTAACGACCGAATTGCTAAAACTGCTTCACAATACAGTAAAGCTTGCGAAATTATGACGCTGCTTCGATACGCTATAACATCACCATGATACCGAACCTAGCAAAAAGTTAATCTTACTTCAAGAACATGGGACATTTAAAAAGTAAACGTATAGGCGATCTTTTCAGAATAACATCTTCAGATGAAATGCATTATCACAGGCCGGATGAGTATAACCAATCATATCAACCATAAGACTTATTGTTTTTAAGTTTAACACAAATATATTCTCTTACCATTTAAATGTAAACAACCATATTTAGAATAATGGCCACAGCATCTACAGTTTAAACAACTAATTATATATATATTTCAACGATATTGTGCCGCAAAATTTGCATGTACTATATCAGGACATAAAAATAAATATAGAATTAAATATGCTAACAAAACATAATCTGAAGAAATAGCAAGAAACATAAGAAGAGATGCTGCTCACCTCTGCGCCATCTCTCTGTCAGAAAGTTTGTCTTTAAACTGCAATTATTTTGTTTCTATGGAAACCACCGAGAGTTTTAATTGGTCGAATAGTATGAAGATATGTATTGACATTATGTTCAACGAATGAAAACAAAGAATTTTTTGTCAGGGCGGGACGAATTTGAAGCTAGTCCAATCAGGAGTAGTATCTTCAGTTTGTGCTTACTGTAGCTGGGCGTGATTGGATATCTAGCCGCCTTTCAGTCCCCAAATCATATATCTACTTGTCAATAGGAAACCACGCAGCTCTGTCTATAATGTCTGTCTGTAATTTTTTTTATGACATTATGTTTTTGCTAGGCAGCATTACGGTAATGCGTAATACCACTGTATTGGGGGTGTACCGCCGCTGTATTTCCATAGCTGGTTGACGCAATTAGCATTTTTGCGACTTTGGTAGGGCGACGTCAACTCTCAGCGAATTTCATAGGCAACATCAACAATTCAGGAACTAGTAGGTCTTCAGATAGTTGTTCACGCTTTTGAGAAGGAAGACTATAGTTCTTGTTATTCAAATTCTGTATCCTGGTATTTTAAATTTCGAAGATATGTCATATACAAGTTTTTCGAGAGACTAAATTTTGGTTTGATTTCTTTTTTATTCTATGTTAAATAAAGTTCACATAAAACCATTTTAGAATTAGTGCAGTGTTTCGTTTATAGTTAGTGCAGTGTCCTTAAAAACTGCATGTTCAAACCTAAGGCCATGCCATAATAGCTGCTTTGCAGATATTTCATTCAAGAATCTATAGATTATATAGGTAAGCCAGTCTCTGTGTGTGTGTGTGTGTGTGTGTGTGTCTATGTGTGTTTGGGTGGGTGGTCATGTACTGTATATATTATGTTGTGGGGACCAAATGTCCCCACAGTGTTATAAAAACACGTTAATTTGACTTTGTAGGGACATGTTTTTGGTCCCCAAAAGTAAAAACTGACTCAGTTTTATAAAATTCTGTGAATGCAATCAAAGGAATAATAATTCCAAAAGTCTTGTATTTTGTTTGGTTACTTACTGTTACTTCTTGCTTACTACTGTAGGGATTAAGGATTAAGATTGCCATAGTTAGGATTGGGGTTATGCCCATAAAAATGAATGGAGAATCCCCACAAAGACTCAGATACCTAATCTGTGTGTGTGTGTGTGTGCACGCACATGTGTGTGTGTGTGTCTGTTTGTGTGTGTGGATTAGGTTTATATTACATGGTGGGGACCAAATGTCCCCCGCAATGTGATAAAAACCTGTTATTTTGATGCTTTGGGGGTATTTTTCAGGTCCCCACAAAGATCTGTCAATACAATAAAAAACTAAAGATGCCAGAAGTCTTGTATTTGGTTTGGTTACTTATGGTTAAGGTTAGGGCTGGGTAGAGGTTAAGGTTGTCATGTTGGGATTACAGTTTTCCCCATAGAAATGAATGGTGAGTCCCCACGAAGATATAATTACAGACCTGTTTGTGTGTGTGTGTGTGTGGTATCAGATCAGTCCCTGAGAGTTCAGTAGTCTGACTCCATGTTTCTGAGTCTGGGTGTGAAGGCCTGAATGCTTTTCCAGACGCTAGGAGGGTGAAAAGATAATGTGAGGGGTGGGTGGGGTCATCCACAATGTTGGTGGCTTTGCGGATGGAGCGTGTGATGTGAATGTCCATGACGGAGGGAAGAGAGACTCTAATGATCTTCTCAGCTATCCTCACTATCCTCTGGTCTTGTGATCTGAGGCTTAGAAAAACATGTTGTGCTGCTCAACCTTGGCACAATGATATGGGTGAATCATGGACGCAATAGAATTTGGGGATGATTCGTCCATACAGGGTCAGAATCATTCCATACCTCAATCACCTCGTACGTATGTTTGCTAGGTGGAGTTGGAGTTGCTCCTAACTGTGCGCAGTGGAGTTGAACAATCACAACTTCCCAGAATATTACAGTAACTGGAGGACAGTGAACAAGTCTTATTAATTCTATGCTGTGTGAGAGATGTAATCGTCCGCGAGTTCGCCTTAATACACAGGGCATTCAAGCCATTGCTGAATACAAACCCTCAAATGCAGCTCCCTCCACCAGCAACGCCAATATAGAAACTGCCACAAAATCCATGCCCTCTGATAACCAGCCCCTTATATTTCCACCACCGTCGTGGGGACCGTACTACAAAGAGTCAACGCAAGGTAAGCTGCAAAGTGCAAACAAATGTACAACTTACCCTACATAGTGCACTACGTTTACTTTGTTTGTACTATGAGTACAGTCTTTGCACCTTGTCTGTTTGGCACTATATGTCGGTCATTCCTGTTATTCCGTGACTTTTCTGTCCTCATGGTTTACTTATATTTTCTGTAACATGAGTCACATATTTAAAGCAAATATATATTTAGGTCTTCGTTATCACGTAAACAGAGACAATACGTATTAAAACTTTTGTTGATATATGTATTAAGGCTGCCATGATTAGTGGGCGTAGTCGATGACTATCTTCAATATCACTACGCAATTATTGGAGTAGTTAGTCTCTAAAGCCCTGCAGTGACATGTAGTTTGTTGTTGTCAAAATGGGAGGGGCCGATACAAAGCACGGGTCTTAGGGAATTCTGATTAAGTATACACGCTTATTAATCCTGTTAATATAATTAGCATACACCCACTATTAGTGTAAATAAATGCACAAACCGCAAGGCTTTATCAGTAAGGTTATGCTGTGTTTGTATGAAATGTCTTTTTATATATCATTATTGTTTCAGTTTAAGCTGTAGCCATTTGTGCACGAATCTCCTTGCGTCAGAGGAAGCTGGAAGTGGGGTGTGACCTTTATGAAGCAGAATGAGACAGATGAGTTGTAAAATAAATGGTTACACTAACTGCAGTGAGACCTCTCTCATGCGGCCCTGCTCAATCTGTCTAGTCATACCATAGGAGTCAGTTAAACAGGGAGGTTTGTCTGCAGTGTTGGAACCTGTACAGCCAGTGCTTTGTACCGCTGATGGCCTCTTCTTCACACGTGCTTTGCTGCCACCTGCTGGTCAAAGTTTAATATTGGTTTATTAATTAGTGAAAGTAAAAGTCTTATTGCGTTGCTTATTAATTCTTAAATATATATTTAATGTATTTTCGTAATTATTTTTATTTAATAAATATTCTGATTGAATTAATATTTTTTAAATATTTCAAAATGAAATGTAAATGGTTTGTGGTTTTCAGATCACAGCTTCCTCTCAGAGCCCACCAATCAGTGACCATCTTGCAGTGTGATGTAAGACACGAAATCAGGACCGCCCACTTTTTACTCATTTTAATCTTAAAATATGGACAGTGTGAACTGGGACTTTGCCATTTTGCTCATATCACTTCCTCTGCCAGCACTTGCAGGATGGACTTCCCCTTTGAATCTGGTTCCTCCCAAGGTTTCTTCCTTCTAGGGAGATTTTCCTTGCCACTGGCTTGCTCTCTGTGGGCTTTGGGCAGGGATAAGGTAAAGTGCTTTGAGACAATGTAATGTTGTGAAAATGCGCGACACGAATAATATTGAATTGAAACGAATCACACCAGCTTGTCTCAGCTGACAGCAGCTCTTACTTATCTGATAAGTTGGGGGGGGAGGTATCACATAACTTCTGGTCAACATCAAAAGAAATTTATATATAAAATAATATATTGCATATTGCTGTAACACTCAGTAAATGGGACCTATTATGCTTTTCCCTTTCTATTAGTGTGTTATATGGCTTCAGCTGCATGTAAACGGTCTGCAAAGTCTTTAGATGCAAAGTACATAGCAAAGGGAGTAACTCTCAGCACAGAAACCACTCATCTCTCATCTGCCTAAAACACCTCATTGTAATTCCAGCCCTTACTTCCATGACATGATGAGGTCACCTCATAACACAATCCTTATTGTCTGCCTACCTGCAAGGATCTGTCTGCAGACTGAAAGACAGGGGAATGAAGGGTAAACCGACCAATCAAACCACACTGGACTCATTGGGGGAGGGATTAGACAGAGGGTGAATAGAGATGTGCATTATGAGAAAACAATATGTGCTTTTTGAACACTGAAGCATGCATACTCTATTCTAGTAGATCATAAATATAAAATTATAAACTGAAAGTGAGCATAATAATGCCTTTTAAGCAACAGTAGGCTGCTGTCCATGGTGCTGAAAACCTGAATTGTCAAATTTTACATTCAATTTTTTCACCTGCAACCCTCTTATTTTGTTGGTAAATGGAATGCATTTATATAGCGCTTTTCTACTCTTACGAGTACTCAAAGCACTTTACAATTTATGCCTCACATTCACCCATCCATACACACATTCATACACCGGTGGCAGAGGCTGCCATGCAAGGTGCCAACCTGCACACCGGGAGCAATTTGGGGTTCAGTGTCTTGCTCAAGGACACTTTGATGGGGTCAGGAGGAACCAGGGCTCGAACCTGCAACCTTTCAGTTGCCGAACGATAGCACTACCTCCTGCGCCACCATCTTCCCCACAAGACTAGGGTGATGTGATCAAATTTTTTTGTGTTTGTGAGAACTCTGGCTGCCGCATTTTGTACCAGCTGAAGTTTATTTAAGAATACTCTTTGGCAGTGATGCTCTGTGAAGTCATACAGAGGTGGGTATAGAAAGGATTACAGTGAGTAATAGATGATTTAAAATTTGACAACAAAAAGGCTTTGGACAATCAGTTCAACTTTGAAAAGTTTCTCTCTGTCTCTCTTGCTAGTTATTTCTCTTTACCCCCCAGTCAAGGAGGAATCAAATGCAGAATCACATTGTAAAAGCTCTTTTTGTGTGAACATTAGAAAACAGATTAATACCTATTAATCAGTTTGAAACTTTACATTCAGACCTACATCAGTCAGAAGGAGCAGGCGATGACCAGCCCAACCATCAGCTCTATCTCTGATTTTACAGAATCCCTTGTCAGGGTAACTTCTGAAGTCACGACTAAACTAATTTCCATCTCTGCCTTCAGCTTCACCAGCTAGATTAAACTGATCATTGAGGAGGGAAATACAGTCAAGCCTCACAGTAATGCCATAAAACATACTAAGGTTAAATGTATTAATATTGACTTGAGTAGCTGAATTTTGTTTATCCATTAGAGGGCAGCCATATGCAAGTCATTTATTTGTAGAGCGTATTTAAAATCAACAGGAATTGACCCAAAGTGCTTTCCAGGCTAGAGAGAACTGATTAGCAAGTTCTCCATTCACAGTAAAGTATATAAATAAAATTACATGGAAACATGCATACAAGAAATAAGATAATAAAAAATAATTGAAATGTACAATAAGCAACACATTTAAAAAGTTATGTTAAAATTAAATTAATTTGGGAATAGCAGATCTGAACTGTATTGTGGGGCTAATATATTGAGTGCTACAAAAACAAATAGCAAAGTTGTAAGGAAAGCACAGCAGAGAGAGACCCTGGTATTCCAGTGAGGAATGGATACAGATAAAATAAAACCAAAATATGACACAGAAGGTGAGACTGACCTCAGGCCTCAAGCTGATGAAGGAGGGATGTCTGCCTCTGAGCTGCACACTCAGTGCCACTGAGCCACACGCTGCCCCCCTAGACACCATTAGGGTCTGGATTAGAGACAGCAATAGGCATACTCATATACATACTGTACCTAAACACATCACAGCGATACAGGCACCAATAGGCATACTCATATACATACTGTACCTATACACATCACAGCATTACAGGCACCAATAGGCATACTCATATACATACTGTACCTATACACATCACAGCGTTACAGGCACCAATAGGCATACTCATATACATACTGTACCTATACACATCACAGCGTTACAGGCACCAATAGGCATACTCATATACATACTGTACCTATACACATCACAGCGTTACAGGCACCAATAGGCATACTCATATACATACTGTACCCATACACATCACAGCATTACAGGCACCAATAGGCATACTCATACACATACTGTACCTATACACATCACAGCGTTACAGGCACCAATAGGCATACTCATATACACACTGTACCTATACACATCACAGCGTTACAGGCACCAATAGGCATACTCATATACATACTGTACCTATACACATCACAGTGTTACAGACACCAATAGACATACTCATACACATACTGTACCCATACACATCACAGCGTTACAGGCACCAATAGGCATACTCATACACATACTGTACCTATACACATCACAGCGTTACAGGCACCAATAGGCATACTCATACACATACTGTACCCATTCACATCACAGCGTTACAGGCACCAATAGGCATAATCATACACATACTGTACCTATACACATCACAGCGTTACAGGCACCAATAGGCATACTCATATACATACTGTACCTAAACACATCACAGCGTTACAGGCACCAATAGGCATACTCATATACATACTGTACCTATACACATCACAGCGTTACAGGCACCAATAGGCATAATCATACACATACTGTACCTATACACATCACAGCGTTACAGGCACCAATAGGCATAATCATACACATACTGTACCTATACACATCACAGCATTACAGGCACCAATAGGCATACTCATACACATACTGTACCTATACACATCACAGCGTTACAGGCACCAATAGGCATACTCATATACATACTGTACCTATACACATCACAGCGTTACAGGCACCAATAGGCATAATCATACACATACTGTACCTATACACTTCACAGCGTTACAGGCACCAATAGGCATACTCATACACATACTGTACCTATACACATCACAGCGTTACAGGCACCAATAGGCATACTCATATACATACTGTACCCATACACATCACAGTGTTACAGGCACCAATAGGCATACTCATATACATACTGTACCTATACACATCACAGCGATACAGGCACCAATAGGCATACTCATATACATACTGTACCTATACACATCACAGCATTACAGGCACCAATAGGCATACTCATACACATACTGTACCTATACAGATCACAGCGTTACAGACACCAATAGGCATACTCATACACATACTGTACCTTTACACATCACAGCATTACAGGCACCAATGCTCATACTCATACACATACTCATACACATCACAGTGTTAGAGACACATCAAGGATGCAACTGGCAATTTAGTCTGCAGCAGAGGTGCAGTGTTTGCTGGAAATTTCTGCTGATGAGAGTGTCTAGGAACAGCTGGATGCAAAACACAAAAATCTTAGATATTTAGTAAAACGTGGGACTGTTTTCTTATACATGCAGCACGTATAAGTAAAAATAGCTGCATTACATACTCGATAAATCTATATGAGGGCTGTTTGTCATCATGCCCAAAACAACCCCAAATAAGCCACAATATAAGGACATTAGTCATAAACTCCACTGTGCTGTACGATTGCGCGTTTCCTATTTTCACTTCAACACAAAAAGTTATACAAAGATGACGCAAGTGCGGTGGGGCCCGAAATGTTAAGTGCAATGTGACCGCAGACCAGCGGGGAGTGGGAGGAGGGATAATCCTGCTCAGGCATGGTGCGAGGCTACTGGGCCAAGTGTGAGTACACACACAGAAACACGATCCTAATGGGCCTCTTGTTTCCTACTGATCCACTGAGATTAAAAGGACCTACTGCAGTGGAACTTAACAAACTGTATAAAACATAACAAAGACTGAAACAAAGGCCTGAGGTCAGACCCTCTGTATGCAGCACACAGTGTTTCTGCAGAGTCTCACCCTCACATCCTGTATGACGACATTTCTGCTTTTCAGAATAAGTGTCTGTCTGAAAATATCTTAGCTGCTTATGTTCATGTGTGAGAAAGAAGGAAGTTACACAGCTCATTAATAACATCAACTTACATGCTTCATTTACATGTATTTCTATACCCAGTGAGCTACAATGATTCTTTGTAAAGTTCAACTATCCATTACAGTGGTACCTCAGTATACGTCCACTTTGGAATAAGTCCAACTTGATATACGTCCTGCTTGGACACGGAAAATTTTGTTTGGTATATGGCCTTTGTTTGGAATACGACTCATGTGCTAGAACTTGTATGGGTCATAATGAGTCAGGACACCACGCGCTTCCCTTGTTTACCTCTCAAGACAAAGCCACGACTGCCCACCAGCGTCAGTACGCCAGTTGCTACCATTCAGTGAACAACCCGCGCTATAACTCTCTTTTCATTTGTTTCATCTAATTGCTTTTATATTTATGTATTTTAGTATTAAGCAATGTTTAAGTTATTTTATACAACCCCATCAATATATAATATGCCAATAACAATAGGATTTTTTTTTCATGGGAACGGATTAATCATTTTCCTTATATTTCTTATGGGAAAAATTTGTTTGGTATACATCCTGTTTGGTATAAGTCCAAGGATCTGGAACAGATTAAGGACGTATACCGAGGTATCACTGTATTTGATATTGCCAAATTTGTAAAATTCCTAATATTATTACAATATTTATTCCTGCAAACTGCAGGACAAAGGCAACATGAAAAATGTTTTCCTGCAATTGATAAGAAATACGCAGAAACACACACCGTAAAGATTGTAACCTCTGACAGTATGTACTGGCTTTCACTGCTTTCTGCAGTGTCTCTCCCTCTCAGCTCTTCATTTCACACTTCATACTGTATGTGTATCTGTAGAAAACAGCTGTGAGTCACATGAATGACACAAGAAACCAAGCAAGCTGAAGACTTTAATTTTGTTTTATTGTCCCCCCTGCACTTGCATGTTCTCCCCGTGTCAGTGTGGGGTTTCCTCTGGGTTCTCCTGTTTCCCCCCACAGCCCAAAAACATGCTGAGGTTTATTGGAGTTACCATAGGTGTGCATGTGTGTGTGAATGGTGTGTTTTCCCTGCGAGTGGTTGCTGCCCAGACTGTGGGCCATCAGGATCCTGCACAGAATAAGCAGCTATAGAAGATGGATGGATGGATGGTTGGATGTTATGTCTTGCTGAAGTGCTAAACATTCAGCCTTGTGGTTTTGTCACTTCCTGTTTAAAGTGTCCACTCCCCCATCACTCTGCCTGCTGTGTGTGAGAATAGAAACGACCATGACAGTGAAGGTACAGAGGATGAGGAAGTGATTGTCAGTCTCCTCAGATCTGGGCTCAGTGACACACACATGTATGGATCCTCTGATGCTCCTGTTTCTTCTCATTGCTGGGCTCACAGGTGAGTGTCTCTCATTACAGTGGTACTGAGTAGAGATCTCTCTCCTGCTCCTCACAGACTGTCAGCTGCAGTTTGGAGATCATGATGGAGATCTGCTGCTACATCAGAAGAAATTGCTATGGCTACATTCCGGAAACATTTGCAGAGGCTGCATTGAGTATAATACTCTATGAAGTTGTAGATAGTATTTGGATTCTCACTGGTTTTTATATCACTTATATTATTATGTAATTTTTAAAAAGCTTTAACAAAAATATTTTACCAATAAACTGGCAATTACGTCATACATGTACAGTATTTTGTGTTTTCTATTTGTTAGTACAGTGGTATCTCAGTTCTCGAACTCATTAGAACTCGAATTTCTTAGAAGTCCAACCAACCAGTTCGAAAATAATTACCTAAAGCTCGATCTGAATCTCAAACCATGAACGCTGATCAAAGATAACTTGTACGCGCAGAGAAATGAGTCACGCCGCATGTCTCTCAGCAGAAACAAAGGGTAAAGCTTCAGTCTCATCCTCGCAAAACCCCTGATAGGAATATTATTCTTATTTACTCATGTTGGCACAAGGAGCTGATTACTGTATGCATTTTAATCTGGGCTCTTCTCTCATAAAACATAAACTTTGTGCTCTAAGTACAATTTTTAAAGTGTGACCCCAAATATTGCAAATGCCCCCATTTTTAGACAGTGGGGGCAAAAGTTGCCCCACCGCATATATATTGTGTGTATTGTGTGTTCCAACACTGCAGACATGTAAAATCTAGAAAAAGTGTTAAATAATTGTGATTTGGCTGCAGACCATGATACCCATGAATATCATTGTGCACCTTCATGGTGCTAATTGGAACCACAGAACTTGGTGTCTAAAAGGACTCCTGAAGAGGCACTGTGGGAATGTTAGTCAATCGAGATGCTCAGCTCTCTTTTAATCTGTTCTCATTTCATTTTAAAAACAAACGCTATACATTAGTTGGGTATCACTGTCGCCTGAAAGAGTCGTATGTTTCACCATAGCTGTTTAATCATTAGTATAATTATTTAGGTCCTAATGCAGGAAGCACACAGTGTAAAGTGAGGTAAACCTTCAACAGCATGTCAATCCATTGCAGGGCACTGGAAGCTGGAGAAATGCAATGTGAACAGAGGAAGCCTGCAAACTGCACACAGACGCAGTCATGGTCACATTCAAAGCCAACAGTCAGCAGTGCTGAGATGGCAGGGGTATGAGTCAGATATCTAATATCTGTATAAACTAAAGAGACAGAGAGATTTTGGGGAACCACGGCAAGGGCAACAGAAGACATGGGCTTCTGACTATAAGGCATGAAAATCCAACTCAATGTCCCCACTCTACTCACACACCCCTACCCTTAACAACCTGTATCCCCCACACACTCCTCCCACCTATGCAACAATCATTGTTATTAAAAGCCCAACACTGGGCGACTTGTCTCAATGTAACCAGGTTCACTGAATCTACACCTATGGCTGTCCTTTCATGTGCCATCACTACGTGACACCGCTTCAATTCTGGAGCGCTTCGTCACAAAATTAAATCAGTCACGGATCCTCTATTATCCAAAGATCTGTCAAATACTTTTTGAGTTATCACAATAATTAAATCAATTGTCTGGGGCTGTCCTTTTCTTTGATATTGCATGATTAGACATGATTAGAGAGATAGACCAACCTACCTACCTGCACACAGTTCACCATCAAGAAAGGTGTCATGTAGCACGACTGAATGCACTGAAGTGCCGTCTAGAGAGGCAAAAATGTCGCTATTGGCTGCCCTTTACATGGAAAGACATTGACCTGTGGGAGGAAACCGGAGAACTGAGAGGAAACCAGCATAGATACAGGAAGACCATGCAAACTGCCCACAGAAAGCTGGGCCAGATACCGAAACCACAAGCCTGGAGGTGTGAGGCCCCCACGCTGCCCCCAGTCTCTACCAGCTAGAGGGTAACTAGCTCTCCAAATCTGCTGCAGAGTGAAAGACAACCAGGTTTAGCCTTGACCCCTAACACTGATCTTGCCCCCTGATAAGCACTGAGACCTTCTGCAGTAATACATGAAGCTGGGTGTTTAGACCCCTCTGTCTGTACACACAGAAATGACTGATGGCATCCCGGCTGTCTGCTCACATAACCACCTGTGCTGCTGAAATGACACCAGTAAGATCAATCACAGGCCTCATAGAAAACCAAAGGGTACAAGAGGCAGGAGCAGTTTATCTGCACTGACAGTCTTTATATATATCATGCAGTATATTTAGATATTATGTATATAGTTTCAATTACCTGATTCAGGGTACATTTCTAAGAATATAATATGTATTTCCAATTTCCAAGACAAAGATGTTTTTATTAAGACTGCCATAATTCACAACTGACATCATGATCTCCAAACTGCAGCTGACAGTGTGTGAGCAGCAGGAGAGAGATCTCTACTCAGTACCACTGTAATGAGAGACACTCACCTGTGAGCCCAGCAATGAGAAGAAACAGGAGCATCAGAGGATCCATATGTGTGTGTGTGTCACTGAGCCCAGATCTGTGGAGACTGACCCTCACTTCCTCATCCTCTGTACTTTCACTATCTCTGTCGTTTCTATTCTCACACACAGCAGGCAGAGTGAAAGGGGAGTGGACACTTTAAACAGGAAGTGACAAAACCACACGGTTGAATGTTTAGCACCAAATACTTCAGCAAGTCATTCTATTATTATTACTATATGCAGCATAAAACTCATAATAAAATGCATCATAATTTTTCTTTATGCTGCTTGGACACTAAAAGATTTACTATGCACAAGGCATGTATATTTGCTTATGATGACAATAGAATTTGTAGTATTAAACAAGGGAGCCATGGTTTGAACAAAAGAGGCTTTGTGATGCACTTTGTGTGAGAGAATGGAAGGAAATAGCTGTGCAGACACACTCTGACATGGGATTAATGCCTACAGAAGGTCAGGATGACGATAATTATGGGATGTAGTATCTAAGGGGGTAACCCAGGTGATTACACAATCACCTACAAGAAATATTGAGTCATTTGAAGGGAACTTCGATTACATTTTCAGTAATGAACAAAGACCAGTTTATTAGTAATAGTAATAGACAAATTTTAACTAATTATTCTTCCACAGGGCGAAGCTGCAGTGATTTCACTGGGACTGGACACTACCTGAACTGGGTTTAGTGATATCAGGTCAGCTGCCTTCCGCCATCTCCTATTTCAATGTCCAGAGAAAGCGAGCAAAGCAGCTGTGCACTTTGGGGAGTCAATGGAAGAATTTGTGGAGAGTTTTGAGGCACCATGTCGCAGAGAAGTGATGTGTTGAGTGGCCTTCCATGGCTGAGTTCCAGGGAGCCGGACCTTCTGGGCAACAAGAGGGAGCAGTAAGGGCAGGTTGTCTGCGTCACTACAAGAAGCCCAGTAAGGTCTTCCTCTTCCTTGGGCTCCTCCAGTCACTATCGCTCCATGGATCAATTAGTGGACTGTTGACGATCCACTGAGGTACGTAGGCCAGTGGCTTGGGCCAAGGCAGGAGGCTGGGTGCTGGGACCAAAACAGATACCAAGGACTGGGGCTCTGACCCCATCACCACTGGGTCACCTGCAGGAGCAAAGGACACGAATCCCAACAGACGGGGTGTCACAGAGTCTGGGGATCATCCTGCTTAGGGAGTCATTCTGTCATGGCGTGGCAATGACAAGCTAACAAGCTTGGTGGTTACTACCGACAAGGCCTTGATTGTTGGTGATTTTAATATTCATATGGAAAATGAAAGTGATCCAGTAACAAAAGCATTTACTGCCATTCTTGACTCTGTCGGTGTACATCAGAATGTAACTGGGCCAACTCATGCCTGTAACCACACCCTAGACCTGATTCTTAGTCATGGTGTCCTGGTAGAACACATATCAATTATCCCTCAGAATCCTCTACTTTCAGATCATTACCTTTTAACATTTCAAATACAACATAACTCCCCTAAGGCCCCAGACCAGAGGTACGATACTAGACGTTCCATAGCCTCATTATCCGCTGCAACTTTTCTGGAACAGCTCCCACAGTCCTTTAACCTAACCTCTGAAGTGTCATGTGTAAATGAACTTGAACAGGTAACCGTGAACATGGTAGAATCATTTCGTACCACTCTTGATCATGTAGCACCACTCAAGAAAATAAAACATAGGGATAAGAAACCTGCCCCCTGGTACTCTAACCGTACACGTGAACTTAAACAAGCTTCACGAAAGCTAGAACGCAAATGGCGGTCAACAAAATTAGAAGTTTTTAGATTTGCCTGGAAAGAGAGCCTGTCTAAGTATAGACATGCACTAATGACTGCTAGGTCTATGTATCTCTCTAAACTAATAGAAAATAACAAAACCAATCCTAAATTCCTATTTGAAACTGTATCTAGGTTAACAAAGAATCGTTCAATGTTAAACTCACATGTCCCAGAAGCTCTTGGTAGTGATGCCTTTATTGCGTTTTTTAATAATAAAATAACCACGATTAGACATACCATCACTCTGCTAGCACTGCTAGTGCTAGTGTTATTAGTACTAATGATAACATCTTTGAATGTTTCACTCCTGTAGTGCAGACAGAACTCCTTCAGTTAATTTCCTCTTGCAAACCCACTACTAGCCTTGATGACCCAATACCCACCAATCGACTTAAGGAAATTGCACCACTGATTAGCACTACATTGTTAAACTTGTTAAACTCATCTCTTAGTCTTGGATATGTTCCTAAATCTTTTAAAATGGCTGTTATTAGACCTATCCTAAAGAAACCAAATCTTGAACCTAGTGACTTAGGAAACTATAGACCCATCTCAAATCTTCCCTTCATTTCTAAAATTCTTGAGAAAGTTGTTGCTCACCAGCTGTCCTCCTTTCTTCAAGATAATAATGCTAACGAGCTATATCAGTCTGGTTTCAGACCCAATCATAGCACAGAAACGGCCTTAGTCAAAGTGATAAACGACTTGCTTATGGCTTCCGACCGTGGCTGTATATCGCTATTATTCTTACTGGATCTAACTGCAGCATTCGATACTGTAGACCATAATATTCTTTTGGACCGGTTGGAAACATTGATTGACATTAAAGGGATAGCACTACTGTGGTTTCGTTCGTATTTCACTGATCGTTACCAGTTTGTCCATGTAAAAAATGAGTCATTCATAGCCACTAAAGTAAGATATGGTGTCCCGCAGGGATCAGTGCTGGGCCCCCTACTGTTCAATCTATATATGCTACCGCTTGGTAACATAATTAGAAATTACAGTGTTAATTTTCATTGTTATGCTGATGATACACAATTGTATATATCTGTTAAACCTAGTGACGCATCCCAGCTCTCTTCTTTAGCCGACTGTCTGCTAGACATCCGTTGTTGGATGGCAAGGAATTTCCTCATGTTAAATACTGAAAAAACTGAGGTTCTTTTAATCGGTCCTAAGGAGGCCCGCAATAAGTTTGTAAACCCCAACCCTAGCGGCCTCCCTACTCAATTTAAAACAGTGGTCAGAAATCTTGGTGTCCTGGTAGACTCCGACCTCTGCTTCAGTGCTCACATAAATAGCATTACCAGTACGGCATTTTATCATCTACGGAACATAGCCAAGCTTCGGAAGTTGCTGTCCTTTCAAGATGCAGAAAAACTAATACATGCCTTTATAACTTCTAGATTGGACTACTGCAATGCCCTCCTTTCGGGTTGTCCATCTGGATCCCTACATAAACTTCAGTTAGTACAAAATGCAGCTGCCAGAGTTCTAACAAAAACTAAAAAATTTGATCACATTAGCCCTATCCTGTCTTAAGAACATAAGAACATAAGAACATAAGAAATATACAAACGAGAGGAGGCCATTCGGCCCATCGAGCTCGCTTGGGGAGAACTTAACTAATAGCTCAGAGTTGTTAAAATCTTATCTAGCTCTGATTTAAAGGAACCCAAGGATTCAGCTTGCACTACGTTATCAGGAAGACTATTCCATACTCTGACTACACGCTGTGTAAAGAAGTGTTTCCTTAAATCCAGTTTGAAATGTTCTCCCGCTAATTTCCACCTATGGCCACGAGTTCTTGTATTTGAACTAATGCTGAAGTAACTATTCGGTTGAACAGCATCCAAACCTGTTAGAATCTTATAGACCTGAATCATGTCCCCCCTCAGTCTCCTTTGCTTGAGGCTGAACAGATTTAGCTCAAATAACCTTTCCTCGTATGACATTCCTCTAAGACCAGGAATCATTCTTGTGGCCCTACGCTGCACCTTTTCTAAGGCCGCTATGTCCTTTTTAAGATATGGTGACCAAACCTGTACACAATATTCTAGGTGAGGTCTCACCAAGGAATTGTATAATCTTAGCATTACCTCCCTTGACTTAAACTCCACACACCTGGAGATATACCCCAACATCCTATTGGCCTTTTTTATTGCTTCCCCGCACTGGCGAGAATGAGACATGGAAGCATCTACATACACACCAAGGTCTTTCTCATAATCAGCTACCTTTATTTCAGTAGGTCCCATAAAATACCTGTACTTTATATTTCTGCTCCCTACATGGAGTACCTTACATTTGTCTATGTTAAATTTCATCTGCCAGGTGTCAGCCCAGTCACTAATTAAATTAAGATCCCGCTGTAGCTGCTGAGCCGCTAGTTCAGTATCTGCTACACCACCCACCTTGGTGTCATCTGCAAATTTCACCAGTTTACTGTATATATTGGTGTCTATATCATTTATGTAAATAAGGAACAAAAGTGGTCCTAAAATTGAACCCTGCGGTACCCCACTATGAACGCAGGCCCACTGTGACATCGAGCCTCTTATAACTACTCGCTGCTTCCTATCCGTTAACCAGTTATCAATCCAAGTCGCTACAGTTCCTAAAATACCTGTCGCTTTGAGTTTAAGTGAGAGCCTCTTGTGGGGAACAACATCAAAAGCCTTTTGGAAATCTAAATAGATGACATCATAGGCATTCTTATCATCAACTTCCTGAGTAGCTTCCTCAAAAAACTCCAACAGATTTGTTAAACAGGATCTACCTCTCCTAAATCCATGCTGGCTATCCCTCAAAATGTTATTTGAGTCCAGGTAATCTACCATTTTCTCTTTGATTATAGCCTCCATAACTTTACCAGTTATACAAGTTAGACTGATTGGCCTATAGTTTGACAAATTACTTCTATCCCCTTTTTTGAAAATGGGCGTTATGTTGGCATGCTTCCAATCAGAAGGTACCACACCTTCAGATAAGGATTTTTGAAACAGTAATGTTAAGGGTTGGCAAATAATATCCCTCATCTCTTTTAACACTATAGGTAAGATGCCATCAGGGCCCTGTGATTTATTTATTTTGAGCTTAGCTAGGCTTTGCAAAACATCAGCTTCAGTTATATATATATTAGTTATAGACGATGTTGGATTAGTAATAAGAACTGGTAAGTTACTAGTGTCCTCAACAGTGAATACCCGTGCAAAACTATCATTGAACTCATTTACTATGTCAATGTCGTTTTCAATTATAAGACCCTTACTATCCTGCAGATTAGTGATTTCAGCTTTTAGAGCTCTTTTAGAGTTAAAATACTGGAAGAAACTTTTAACGTCATCCTTAGCCTCCAATGCGATCTTCCTTTCGACATTCCTTTTAGCTCGTCTAATGTCATTTTTTAACTCAGCCTGTAGATTTAGATACTCTTGCTTTATTATGTCATCATCAGTTATTTTCCATCTCTGGAACAAAGCCCTTTTCCTCCTTACTTTATACTTTATGTCCCTATTAAACCACCTAGGTTGCAATTTCCTTGATTTATTCTTGTTAGAAACAGGTATGAAGTCCTCTTGTACTTGCAATAATGTGCTTTTAAAAAATCCCCATGACTCTTCAACAGTTTTGTTAATTAACTCCATCCAGTTCACAGTTTCTAGTTTTAATCTCATACAATTGAAGTTAGCCTTCCTAACATTATATATTTTTGATTTGGACTTTGCTCTTCGGGCACTAAACTTAACCTCAAATTTAACCATGTTATGATCGCTACTGTCAAGTGGTTCTAAAACATCTAATTTACCAATCCTGTCCTGGTTATTAGACAAAACAAGATCAAGAATGGCATCTCCCCTGGTAGGGGTGTTAACAAACTGAGTAAAAAAACAATCCTGTACTAATCCCACCATGTCAAGTTCATTTTCAGAAGAGCCAGCAACAATGTCCCACTGCATCCCCGGTAGATTAAAATCACCCATAACTACCACATCATTTTTATTGCTCATAATCCTAATATCACTGTATAACAATCTGCTTTCCTCAACAGCTACATTGGGTGCTCTGTAACAAACACCGACAATTAGGCTATTTGAGTTTGTAGCATCTAATTTTACCCATATAGCTTCCGTACTTTTACTTATATCAGTAAGCTCCCTTGCCTGCAAGTTTTCCTTTACATATACTGCAACACCACCTCCCTTCTTACCTATACGGTCTTTACGGAACAATGTGTAACCATCCATATTATATTCTTGTCCATCCTTATCACTCAACCACGTTTCAGTTATTGCTATAATATCATAAGAGTCTGATGAGATAAGAGCCTCTAAATCATGAATTTTATTCCTAATACTCCTGGCGTTTAAATACAGACAACAAAGGGTAGGCCTATTACAGTGCCTACTTATAATATGATTTTTTGGGGCTTTCCGTTTCCCCCCAGTTACATACTTCCCTGCACTGGCTACCGGTCAAGTTTAGGATTGACTACAAATTATTACTATTGACTTACAAAACTCTGAATGGCCTTGCACCACAATATCTCAATGATCTTCTGGTCCCTTACAACCCTCCTCGCCTGCTTCGTTCACAAGGAGCAGGATATCTATTAGTTCCTGAAGTAGACAGGGCTACGGCAGGCTGCAGAGCATTCTCTTACAGAGCTCCGCAGCTGTGGAATGGTCTCCCGGCGGATGTGCGGGATTCAGGCACACTCTCGCTTTTCAAGTCTAGATTAAAAACGCACTTGTATAGCTTAGCGTATAGGAAACCTAGTTCTGGTTCCAGCTAGTCGCTCACTCCCAGTCAGACTAACAGTATGAGGTGAAGAGCTGGGTGGGGATCGGTGTCATTGGCTTTGGATAAACTGAGGCGTCAGTGCTGTCACTCTGGCTCTACACTAGAGTGCTGATGTTCAGGGAGTCCCCATGCCTGTGTTCCCGCCTGTCTCTCCCTATTTCTCATGCTGCTATACCCAGATCTGCCGGAGCCTAGACGAATATTGCACTCGATCGTTTTGCTTGCACTGCCTCTGGTTTCCTCAACTCTGGCTAATACACAATTATTCTTACTTCCTCCCTCACCCCTTCTGGGGTGTGCTCCATGGAGCACAATGTCGTTGAAGAGTTTATGCCTCTGCGGCCTGCAAGACAACTACCTCCACCTCCGGCACCTACCCTCCAACCTGCCTGCCCTTGGCTCAACACGATGCCTCGCCATCCACCCTGCGGCTGTGTGTCTATTAATCCTGCCATCGTGCATCAAGCACCACGTGCCTGCACCGGTCGGCCGCTGCATTGAGACATATATTTCAACCCCTGTATTAGCTTAGTCATTTCATCTTGTCTGTATTAGCTTAGTCATTTCATCTTGTTTGTTTGACTCATCTGCTGGCCCCTGGAGGATGGGCTCCCCCTTTGGGTCTGGTTCCTCCCAAGGTTTCTTCCTCTTAGGGAGTTTTTCCTTGCCACCATTGCCTTTGGCTTACTCAATGGGGGGTCCTTACGAGGCAGAAATGTAAAGATCATTGAGACAATGTAATGTTGTGATAATGCGCTATATAAATAAAATTGAATTGAATTGAATGACAGAGACTGCAGAACTATTCAACTGCTCCAGTTACTTCTTTAATCCAATTTATGATATTTGTAAACATTCTTTAATAGACATTACCACCAAAATTCCTGTAGTAATTAACAGCTATTTTAGAGCAGAATTCACAAAGAAGCGAAACGGTGAGCTCAGCGTGTGTACAGACCCTAAACCACTGAATAAAGCACTGAAGAGGAACCATTTTCCTCTCCCTACCATTGATGACATCTTGCTAGATCTAAAGAAGCTTTTCAGTGTGTGACATCAGAAATGGCTGTTGGCATGTCAAGCTGGAGGAAAACTTCAGCTACCCGACCACTTTCTCGCCCCCTTGTGGCAGGTACAGGTGGCTGTGCATACCTATGGGCATCAGCACTGCTCCAGAGATTTTCCAAAGATGACTGAGCCCTGGAACGGCTTGGAGGGAGTTCATGTGATTACAGATGGCATTTCAATCACAGGTGAGGGAGACACAATGGAACTGGCAGAGAAAGATCGTGACAGAACACTGACGTAATTTATAGACAGATGTACTGAGGAAAACATCAAGCTAAATGTAAACTAAGACTGAGACAGACGCTGTTCCATTCATAGGATATTTACTGACAGTGGATGGACTTCAAATTGATCCAGAAAAAGGCAAAGCAATCCAGCAGATGCCCAAAGCAGGGGGGCAAAGACTCCTAAAAATGGTAAATTTCTTAGCCAAGTTTTGCAGCCACCGTTCAGACCAGTGTGAGCCTCTGCGACAATTGACCCATGAAGGCAGTTTGTGGGAGTGGACAGACATTCAGGATGCTGCATTCTCCAAAATCAGAGAGTCCATTGTGAATGCACCGGTACTGAAATATTATGATCCCAAGGAAGACTTGATTCTCCAGTGTGATGCTTCAGACACCAGTTTGGGTGCAGCTGTGATACAATGCAGGAAACCAGTGGCTTTTGGGAGCAGAGCACTCATGCAAACTGAGCAAGGATATGCTCAGATAGAAAAGGAGCCTCTAACAATAGATACTTCATTGATGCCTGTGGAAAGATTCTCTTTATCCTTCCCCCAAACTGCTCTCCTTAGGCAAAGGGGAACCTGGCTGTGAAGGGCAGCCACCCATGGCAGTGCCCAGGAAGCTGGGGGTTAAGGGCCTCATTTAAAGCAGCCACAGACATGCTGAGGTTGGGCTTGAACCAGTGACTTTCCAATCACAGCCACAGAGGCTTAACCCACTGAGCCACACACTGCCTCCAGTGCTTCCCTATTCTGTATGGCATGGAGAAGCTTCACCAGTGTACCTTCATTGCGTGCACATAAGAGGCTGCAATGCATACTGCTGCATCTACAGTGGTCTGACATGTAACCTGCTACCAACAGGAGCGACCCGATCATGCAGGTAGATTACAGTGGACCAGTGTCTAGGTTTGTAGGGAGAGGTAAGGATTGGAGAGTCGGACACAATGAATAGCAAGGGCCTCAGTTAACTTCAGATATCAATGTATTTCAAGATAATTTACTGAAAGAGACACAAAAATCACATTTAAATTTGACAGCAAGAAGTCTTTGGACAATCAGTTCAACTTTGTACAATAGCACCTCCGAAAAGTTTCTCTCTGTCTTTCTTGCTAGTTATTTCTCTTTACCCCCCAGTCAAGGAGGAATCAAATGCAGAAGCACATTGTACAGTAGGAGATGTAAGGTGCAACACACATTAAAAGCTGTTTTTGTGTGAACATTATAAAACAGATTAATACATATTAAGCAGTTTGAAACTTTACATTCAGACCTACATCAGTCAGAAAAAGCAGGCGATGACCAGCCCAACCAGCAGCTCCATCTCTGATTGTACAGAATCCCTTGTCAGGGTAACTTCTGAAGTCATGACTAAACTAATTTACAGCTTCACCAGTTATATTAAACTGATCATTGAGGAGGGAAATAAGTCAAGCCTCACAGTGAAGCCATAAAACATACGGGGGTTAAATGTATTACACTTTTTTCCAATCATTTTGACGCGTGTCTCAATACCATGTCCACTTTTTACCTTGTCCACTTAACACATGCACCATAAAATTGGACTATGTGAGCTAAACTATGTATGCTTTTGCATTGCTTTGACACAATATGCATTCAATCACCACTTCCCCCAAATTTCATGAATACTTCTCTCAGTCAGTGTTTGCCACCAGCAAAACTTTGTACAACTACAGCACTTTACAATGCTTGAAGCTGGAAAGCTGAATGAAAACACATACCTGCCTATAATTTCAGCTAAGCACCTATCTAGTAATTTGTGAGGTTAGTGCCAATTTGCCATATGTGCAAATCTTTGGATTGGCATTTTCCATTGCCATTTTTCTTTAGCTAGTGAAAAATGGATGCAGTAAGAGGCAGAGGAAGAGCAAGAAGACACAAACGGAGAGGAAGAGGAAGAATCTTGGCTACTGATGAAATCAGAGCCACAGTATTTGACCATGTTGGAAATCATGGTCTGTCCCTGAGGAAAGTGGGTCTAAGAGTTCCACTCCACCTGCCTAGATCCACAGAGGCATCAATTGTCAGGATTTTCAGGCAAAGCAACAGGTACTATACACTATGTAGAGCATTCTGACTGAAGGCATTTGATTGGTGTATATATTACTGTAGTGGTGTGATTTGAGGGAAGTCTCCAGGAAAAAACTGATGCATCGATGCACGTTTGTCTTTACTGTAACCCACTACTGTAGGATTTAGCATTTACCTCCCACAGGAGGGAGAGGAAGAATTTACTGGTATCTGTGATTGTGTGGGACAATGTGGCCTTTCATCATTCCCGCCAAGTCACAGAGTGGTTTATAGCCCATCCCTGGATGATGTCATTATTCTTGCCACCATACTCTCCATTCCTCAACCCGACTGAAGGATTTTTTTCTGCATGGGGATGGAAGGTATATGACCATCGCCCACATGATCAGATGTCGCTTTTAGATGCAATGGCTGCTGGGTGTGTGGACATCCATGTGGAGGACATCCAGAGCTGGATAAGACACTCAAAGAGATTTTTTCCTTGGTGTATTGCAAGAGAAAATATTCAGTGTGATGTCGATGAAAATTTATGGCCAAATGCAAGGGACCAAATGGATTAGTCCAGGACAACAGTATACTTAACTGTATACAGTCAAACTTTGCTATTTGGCTATGTTTGTTTTGTTTTTTTCTGTATTGAATGTAATGTACTTTCAGTAGGTGGCTGTAATGTATTTTTCTTTTCCAGTGTATTGCGCAGCTGAATTTATTTACTGTATTATTTGTTTGTATTACAATGTTTACTGTAAGAAATGGCATACGTTTTTCTTTTACTTTGCAATAAACGTGTGAAAATATAGGATACAACAACACATCATATATATGCATTTTGCAGCGCTTCAAGTTGTTTGTGTTTTTTCATGCATTGTTCTTTGTGTGACAAAGTCATCTTGTGAGAGAGTGCGTGTGCTATAGGTTTGGCAGCGTGTGTCACTTTTGGGTGAAGTGTGAAGTGTTCTGGTGGTTTTAGTGCATATTGCACCGAAAGTTAACTGATATGCTCAGGTGCATGTTTGTAAAGTTCACAGTGTGAAGTGTTTTGAAAAAGTGGACATGGTATTGAGACAAGTGTGAAAATGATTGGAAAACACTATAATATTGACTTATGTAGTTGAATTTTGTTTATCCACTAGAGGGCAGTCACACACTGGAGATTCCCTAATTAAGATGATAAGATAAGATAAGATAAGATAAGATAAGATACTCCTTTATTAGTCCCACAAGTGGGAAATTTGCATTGTCACGGGAGAAAGTGGACAGTACAAGAATATCCATCCGCTTATCCGAGGTCGGGTCGCGGGGGCAGCAGTCTCAGCAGGGAAACCCAGACTTCCCTCTCCCCGGCCACTTCATCCAGATCCTCTGGGGGAATCCCGAGGCGTTCCCAGGCCAGCCGAGAGACATAGTCCCTCCAGCATGTCCTGGGTCTTCCCCGGGGCCTCCTCCCAGTGGGACATGCCCGGAACACCTCCAGGGAGGCGTCCAGGAGGCATCCTGACCAGATGGCTCCTCTCGATGCGGAGGAGTAGCGACTCTACTCTGAGTCTCTCCCGAATGACCGAGCTCCTCACCCTATCTCTAAGGGAGAGCTCAGCCACCCTGCGGAGGAAACTCATTTTGGCCGCTTGCACTCGCGATCTCGTTCTTTCGGTCACTACCCACAGCTCGTGACCATAGGTGAGGGTAGGAACGTAGATCGACTGGTAAATCGAGAGCTTCGCCTTTTGGCTCAGCTCCTTCTTTACCTTGACAGACCGATGCAGCGCCCGCATCACTGTGGACACCGCACCGATCCGCCTGTAGATCTCCCGCTCCATCGCCCCCCCACTCGTGAACAAGACCCCGAGATACTTAAACTCCTCCACTTGGGGAAGGACCCCATCCCCGACCCAGAGAGAGCATTCTACCCTTTTCCGGCTGAGGACCATGGTCTCGGATTTGGAGGTGCTGATTCTCATCCCAACCGCTTCACACTTGGCTGCGAACTGTCGCAGCGAGAGCTGAAGGTCACGGTCCGATGAGGCCAACAGGACCTCATCATCTGCAAAAGGCAGAGACCTAATCCTGAGGTCACCAAGCCGGACACCCTCAACGCCCTGGCTGGGTGTGATACAGTAACTCAGGCCCCTACTTTCCCTCAGCTCTCTGCCTTTCAGTCAGCCATTCGCTGTGCTCATAGGCTGTACGGCCGTCAGAAAACTCTTCACGTCCCCCTCCTATTATCATGCACTTTGACTTTTCTGACTTTTTGTAGGAGAATCTCTTTTTTTACCAATATTTTAGTGCTAAAACAGCTGCAGATAGGAAAGCGATGAATGCCCCGATCAGGGCATTGAAGGAGTTGAGGCTTACACAAGTTTTATATGATACTCCTGAGGATGTGAATATTACCATGGATGACTTCCAGTATCTTGGAACTCTCCCTATTTAACGCCATTGAACTGCACCGAGTTCGCCGGCCAATTCCTGCAGGTCACCATGATCGCTATGGCTGCTGTGCAATGTGCTTCCCTGTAGCAGCTCTGATTGCTTTGTTTGCCCATCCAGGAGTTGCTGTCTCCACCCCAGTTATTAATCACAAAATTGCATGACTGTTACATTGTTGCTGTTGTTTAATTAAATGTCCAACCTGCCCCTCAAATTTTCACTCTCGATTCTGGGGCTGATGCTCACCACAGGTTCTGCTGTATCCTGTCTGAGTTGGGGGAAGTAAGATCTGTTTGGCTGCTGCTTATGCCCCCACCCCCACAAAGCTCATTCTTCCTGGACCTATCTAGCCATATCCTTAAACTCCATGATTATGAGCTCATTACAGGAACAGATGCCAAAGTTGTCCATGACCCAGTCCTGGATAAATCCGCTTCTCTCTTAGGTAGTCAGGTATCCCCTCTAGTCACTCAAATACTTTATTATTTGCAACAACAAACTGCAGGTGTTGCTAAGTTGGAGTCTTGATTGGGTTTTTTTGAAGATCCAGAAGAACCACATGATTTGAATTCTCTCCTTGTCGAAGGAGATGGTGAGCCAACCACTGAGAACCACTTCTTAAGAAGAAGTGCTCTTACCACGACCCCGGTCTGGTAGGACAGAAGATGCACCCAGACTGTTCTGAAAAAAAAAAAGATCTCTTGTTTAAAAGGAAAATTTGACCATTTCAGACAAGGACTAATTGATTGAATGTATTGGTGTTTCATCTGTTCACATTTTATTTTACAATGCAGGTTTAAAATAGTTAATCTAAATCACATATTACCCACTTTAATCCTTTCTATACCCACCTCTGTAGACTTCACAGAGCATCACTGCCAACAAAATAAGAGGGTTACAGTTAAAGTAGGTGAAAAAATTGAATGTAAAATTTGACAATCCAGGTTCTCAGCACCATGGACAGCAGCCTACTGTTGCTTAAAGGGCATTATTTTGCTCACTTTCAGTTTATAATATTATATTTATGATCTACTAGAATAGAGTATGCATGCTTCAGTGTTCGAAAAGAACATATTGTTTTCTCATGATGCACATCTCTATTCACCCTCTGTCTAATCCCTCCCCCAACGAGTCCATTGTGGTTTGATTGGTCGGTTTACACTTCATTCCCCAGTTTTTCAGTCTGCAGACAGATCCTTGCAGGTAGACAGACAATTGGTGTTAGTTTTGCGGTTTGTGAATTTATTTACAGTAATAGTGGTCATATGCTAATTATATTAACAGGATTAATAAGCCTGTATATTTAATCAGAATTCCCTAAGACCCGTGCTTTGTATTGGCCCCTCCCATTTTGACAACAACAAACTACATGTCACTGCAGGGCTTTAGAGAATAACTACTCCAATAATTGCGTAGTGATATTCATGAAGAACATGTCATCGACTACGCCCACTAATCACGGCAGCCTTAATACATATATCAATAAAAGTTTTAATACGTATTGTCTCTGTTTACGTGATAACGAAGACCTAAATATATATTTGTTTTAAATATGTGACTCATGTTAGAGAAAATATAAGTAAACCATGAGGACAGAAAAGTCACTGAATAACAGGAATGACCGACATATAGTGCCAAACAGACAAGGTGCAAAGACTGTACACATAGTACAAACAAAGTAAACGTAGTGCACTATGTATGGTGAGTTGTAAATTTGTTTGCACTTTGCAGCTTACCTTGCGTTGACTCTTTGTAGTACGGTCCCCACGACGGTAGTGAAAATATAAGGGGCTGGTTATCAGGGGGCATGGATTTTGTGGCAGTTTCTACATTGGCGTTGCTGGTGGAGGGAGCTGCATTTGTGGTTTGTATTCTGCAATGGCTTGAATGTCCTGTGTATTAAGGCAAACTCGTGGGCGATTACATCGTCCACACAGCATAGAATTAATAAGAGTTGTTCACTGTCCTCCTGTTACTGTAAAATTCTGGGAAGTTGTGATTGTTCAACTCCACTGTGCACAGTTAGGAGCAACTCCAACTCCACCTAGCAGACATACGTACGAGGTGATTGAGGTATGGAATGATTCTGTCCCTGTATGGACTAATCATCCCCAAATTCTATTGCGTCCATGATTCACCCATATCATTGTGCTAAGGTTGAGCAGCACAACATGTTTTTCCAAGCCTCAGATCACAAGACCAGCAGATAGTGAGGATAGCTGAGAAGATCATTAGAGTCTCTCTCCCATCCATCATGCACATTCACATCACACATTCCATCCGCAAAGCCACCAACATTGTGGATGACCCCACCCACCCCTCACATTATCTTTTCACCCTCCTAGCATCTGGAAAAGCATTCAGGCCTTCACACCCAGACTCAGAAACATGGCGTCAGACTACTGAACTCTCAGGAACTGATCTGATACCACACACACAACACACACACACACACACACACACACACACACACACACACATAGGGTTATAATTATATCTTCGTGGGGACTCTCCATTCATTTCTATGAGGAAAACTGTAATCCAACATGACAACCTTAACCCCTACCCAGCCCTAACGTTAACCATAAGTAACCAAACCAAATACAAGACTTCTGGCATCTTTAGTTTTTTATTAGTATTGACAGATCTTTGTGGGGACCTGAAAAACACCCCCAAAGCATCAAAATAACAGGTTTTTATCACATTGCGGGGGACATTTGGTCCCCACCATGTAATATAAACCTAATCCACACACACAACCAGACACACACACACGTGTGCGCGCACACACACACACAGATTAGGTATCTGAGTCTTTGTGGGGATTCTCCATTCATTTGTATGGGCATAACCCCAATCCTAATTATGGCAACCTTAATCCAAAATCCCTGCAGTAGTAAGCAAGAAGTAACAGTAAGTAACCAAACAAAATACAAGACTTTTGGAATTATTATTCCTTTGATTGCATTAACAGAATTTTATAAAACTGAGTCAGTTTTTTCTTTTGGGGACCAAAAACATGTCCCTACAAAGTCAAAATAACATGTTTTTATAACACTGTGGGGACATTTGGTCCCCACAACATAATATATACATGACCACCCACCCAAACACACATAGACACAAACATACACAGACTGGCTTACGTATATCCTCTATAGATTCCTGAATGAAATATCTGCAAAGCAGTTATGGCATGGCGTTAGGTTTGAACATGCAGTTTTTAAGGACACTGCACTAATTTTAAACGAAACACTGCACTAATTCTAAAATGATTTTATATGAACGTTATTTTACATAAAATAAAATAGAAATCAAACCAAAATTTAGTCTATCAAAAAACTTGTATATTACATATCTTCGAAATTAAAAATACCAGGATACAGAATTTGAATAACAAGAACTATAGTCTTCTTTCTCAAAAGCGTGAACAGCTATCTGAAGACCTACTAGTTCCTGAATTGTAGATGTTGCCTATGAAATTCGCTGAGAGTTGACGTCGCCCTACCAACGTCGCTAAAATGCTAATTGCGTCAACAAGCTATGGAAATACAGCGGTGGTACACCCCCAATACAGCGGTATTACGCATTACCGTAATGCTGCCTAGCAAAAACATAATGTCATAAAAAAAATTACAGACAGACATTATAGACAGAGCTGCGTGGTTTCCTATTGACAAGTAGATACATGATTCGGGGGCTTGAAAGGCGGCTAGATATCCAATCACGCCCAGCTACAGTATGCACAAACTAAAGATACTACTCCTGATTGGACCAGCTACAAATTCGTCCCTCCCTGACAATAAATTCTTTGTTTTCATTCGTTGAAAATAATGACAATACATATCTTCATACTTTTCGACCAATTAAAAATCTCGGTGGTTTCAATAGTTCTAACAAAATAATTGCAGGTTGAACAAAAACTTTCTGACAGAGAGATGGCGCAGAGGTGAGCAGCATCTCTTCGTATGTTTCTTGCTATTTCTTCAGATTATGTTTTGTTAGCATACTTAATTCTATATTTATTTTTATGTTCTGATTGTCACGTTCGGCAACGGAGGCGAGCCGGGAAGCAGGCGACAGCAGCCAGGAAGTCAGGTAACGGGGTTTAATTGGCAAATGACAAGCACGCAGAGACATCCACGGACAATACAATGCCGAATCTGGCATACATGGGGAGACGCGGTCTAATATACACAGGACTAATCAAATGAAACAGGACACAGATGATCACAAACAGGAATGAACACAAGGTAATGAGGGGGCGTGGCACACATCGGGATCGGACGGAGCGGATCGTGACACTGATATAGTACATGCAAATTTTGCGGCACAATTGAAATATATTTATAATTAGTTGTTTAAACTGTAGATGCTGTGGCCATTATTCTAAATATGGTTGTTTATATTTAAATGGTAAGAGAAAATATTTGTGTTAAACTTAAAAACAATAAGACAATAACAATAAGACAATATATAAGTTCTCCTAGTGGTGTCCCGTCTTGCCCCCAGAGTGCCCTGTGCTGGTGTTGCCCCTGCCTACCCTGGTCTGTCTCGTCCCCTAGTGGTGTTCGGTCTCTGCGCCCTTGTCCCGCAGCAGTGCCCATCTGGTGTCTTGTCCTGCCCTCTTCCACTGTGTCTCCCATCTTAGTGTACGTATAGCCTGCTGTCTTCCCCGCTGTCCCATCTGCTCCCTCACATGCCCTGTAAAAAGTGTCCTTCAGTCCTGCGATCCTCAGTCCAGTCATTGATGTTGCTGCCTGCATGTGCTCCCCAGTGTGTCCTGTGTCTAGTGTTCTTGCCTGATCCTCCCTACCCTGTTTGGACCCCTTGTGGTCTGTTTCCTTCGCCCTTCCTGTAGTGTAGTTTTCTTTAATAAAGCCCCTTTTGGTTTTCCTCCATCCCTGTCTTCGCCTCTGTCCTTGCCCTCGACGTGACACCATTACAGTGTGACCAGGTAAATGCTGCTAGCTGGACACCACACTACTGTAAATGCTACTGAAGGCTTACCTCAGTTTATCATTATTCCCTTCGTCTTGAAAGAGAACAGCAGCAAAAAGTGGGAAAATGATTTAAAAAATAAAGAACACTGTTCTGTTAGTAAGCTTCTTAAGGTAAAGTCATTTTAAATAATTAGAATAACTGATACTTTATTAATACCTGTGGAGAAATTGTCTTTACGCCTCCCTCAACTTGCTCTTTATAGAGTAATGTCTCCTAAGTAGACATTAGTTTTAAATGGCTTCAGTACAAAGGAGACCATCCCTCTGGATTGTACCAAAGTCTACTCTGCATTACGCCACTTTTTAAAACCCTCCGTTTAACCCATATATCGTAGAAAAACTGACATTAATACCAGTGGCTATAGGTATATTTGGTGCTTTCAGATGTCTGTGAATTCTTTTAATGTTTTCCCGGTGTGTGTAGAAATCGCTGAAGTGCTTCATGTCATACCTTTCAATGTGAATGAACCGAGTCATTATGCCTTGGTGAGAGCTGGCTAGGTATATGTTATACTCAACTAGGCCCACTTTTCTTCATAACTGTCATTCAGCAATATTCATCTCTTTCCTTATATTTAATGCCTCTGCTGTGCTGGGAGTCAGCTTCCATTGGGATCCATGCTCTGGATCAATATTCCGTTAACCTGAACTGTTCAACAGACTGCAGACCACATTCTGCAATTTCATCTGCTGTCTGACCACTAACAGGAAGTATAAAAGACAAGCACACCCTCAGAATGGATTCATATGTGGCCTTCCCAGTATGCACCTCTGTCAGCAGGTCAATGACAGATCTAAACCAATTTTGCCTGAGCTACGGAGCCCCTGCATCTCTGGACAGACCTAATCCATCTCTGGTCCAGTTGACACCCATAGGCACTGCTCAGGCTGAAGTTGACAGCCGCAGGCAGAATCCGTTGTGCGTGTTTCTCCTGACCGTTTGACCCCAGATGCCCCCCAGGGAGTACTATGTGGTCCTACCTTTTCACCACCAGAGTTGCCCTCAGTTGAGAACTGATCTCCATGATGTCTCACTAAACTTGAGGCCTGATTGGTGGAATCCCAGCTGGTAGGACGAACGCTGAGGAGGGACGTACATAAGTTATTGTGTTGCTATAGAAGAGGAAAGATCTTAGTTTTGCTATCTGTTGTTGCATGGCTTGGATACAAACAATACTGATTAGCAGGGATTAAAATAGGAATAGGAGACATTTAAGATCTACCCTGAAGGTTTTTCAAACCAGTCATTTAGATCAGGAAATTCATATACATAATAGCCAGCTGAAACTTTATAAAACTTCTGTCAGAACAAATAAATACATTTTTAATCTGAAAAATAATAAATAAAAATGGGAGGATGGTGCTAAAGGGGTCTAGTTTCAATCTTCCAGCCTGTCAGCTTAACATTTATAGAAAGTGCCAGACAGTAAATCACCTTTGCCAAGTGAATGAAAGAAGCTTGACCTCGTTGGATGATGGACTAAGAGCAGTGCTAAACACCGCTCACGCCCTGACTCCCCCCACCTGTCCCAAAGCAGGATGCATGGGTTAGTGCGGGGAAGCATTGGTGAATGCTGGTGAAGGTGCCGCTATTGCAACTTCAGACAAAGGCACCAGGACTTCGAGCCTCAGTGCCGAGTCTCTGAGAGCTCATCAAAACACTGACGGGCCAAGCAGCCCAGCAAATGGAATGTTGTCTTTCCCAGGAATGGATGCCAGAGGGCTCCAAAAATCTGCTGTGAGCCATAGACTGTGAGTGTCTGTGCCTTTGTTTGTGTACAGAGTGAAGGTGCCACTCACAGCCGGTTTTCCCACCATGCTGCTGGGATGGAGAGCTGCTCATGCGGAGACTGCTGGTCCAGCAGAAACCTGTGGCACGCCAGCAACACTGAATATGGTGTTGGGTCCAGCACTGGCGATGCATTGTTTGACCCTGTCGACCCTGTGTTTCACTCTCCCAGAACACCCTAAGGCGTGATGGTAATGGAGCCCCTGTGCCAGAAATTGAGGGCTGATTCTATGCATGAGTCGTCTGCATGCAGTCCCAGCATGCTCTGGGCTGGAGACACGTGTGGAGCCGCTGAGCTGCAGTGTGCTTGGGTAACACTGCCTTCAGTGACTCACAGAGCCGTGCTGTGTTGCTTTGGAAGGCTTCTCTTCTTCCACACAGGAACTCACAATAGCAGAGCCCGAAATGACAGCCCTCCACAGGAACACACAGTGCTGTGTGCATATCCCTGGTGGGTGTGCACATCAATCTCACTGATTATACCCAGTGACTGACTGCTCCTGTTCTGTCCAAAACACGCCTCTTGGGTCTCATGTTCTCAGCATTCCCTGGAAGAGCGGTCCCCTGGCTGAGTGCTGTAGAGGGAGTCTGTGATCTGGCTAGGATCTACGTCCATGTGGACAGATGTATCGTAGACAACCAGAGTTCCTCCCTGGCTGTTCTCTCATTATCCAGGTAAATATTTCATTATCCAGGTAAAATTATCGAACCCTTTCAAAACTGTTTTGCTCCTTAAGCAAATTAATTGAGTTGATTTTGTTGAAAAAGGAGGAAATTAATTCATTTAGGCAGACTCTCAAACATGCCTGTCGGTATGTCGAGCCCACACTCACTGAACACCAGGGGGCAGTGCCCACACCCACAATGGCACCTGGGATTTTTTTGCCACATGTACTGATGATAGTGTCACATGAAGAGCATGGTTGATCGATCTCTGATGAGATGATGAGTGTTCACTGGTCCAGTACGTTTCCTCGCATACCGACTTCCCCAGAATATATGGTTCTGATGTGTTTTGGGTCACCGATGCCCTCAGTTTGGTGCTGATAGATGAAGGTTTGGGTCCGTTAGGTAGCTAGTGCCACGGCGCACACCTGTGGCTGAGCGTGCCGGCTCTTGTAGGCCTGGCAGTGGGCCCATCCAGATCGGGCTCCCGGCTGTTCCAGCTTGTGAGGAGGACAAGCAAACCCTGGGCCCACTGGCCCTCAGGAGCCTGTCAGAGCGCATGTTAAATTAGCCATTTGTTTTTGCTCACAGGGAGGTCTGCACACAACACTGATGTGGAACGAGGCCTGGCCTGCCTGTGGTTCAGCAAGGACCCACTCCATGCATACTAGCTGTAACAGGTCTTTTACCGTCACACACGCTGCCGGCGGGCAGGACAGCAGGACACAGAGAACGGCTGTCAGAGGCCCCACATCACTCAGATCTCCCTCATACAGAAGGCCGAGTGCGAGTGGCCCCCGCCACCCTCGCCGGGCCCAGCCCAGCCTGGCTGAGCTGCAGTAAGAGCGGAGTGCTTGGAGGCCATAGATCCCAACTGGAGCACAGAGATCCTGTTTGAAGAGTGGATCCCCTCAATATCTCTGTGTCACTGTTAATTTAAGTGCATCTCTCAACCTGTGTCTGTCACTCTAAGTGTATCTCCCAGCCAGAATCCATCAATCAAGTGCATCTCTCAACCTGTGTCTGTCACTCTAAGTGTATCTCCCAGCCAGAATCCTTCAATCAAGTGCATCTCTCAACCTGTTTTCTGTCAGTCTAAGTGTATCTCCCAGCCAGAGTCCATCAATCAAGTGCATCTCTCAACCTGTGTCTGTCAGTCTAAGTGTATCTCCCAGCCAGAATCCATCAATCAAGTGCATCTCTCAACCTGTGTCTGTCAGTCTAAGTGTATCTCCCAGCCAGAATCCATCAATCAAGTGCATCTCTCAACCTGTGTCTGTCAGTCTAAGTGTATCTCCCAGCCAGAATCCATCAATCAAGTGCATCTCTCAACCTGTGTCTGTCGGTCTAAGTGTATCTCCCAGCCAGAATCCATCAATCAAGTGCATCTCTCAACCTGTGTCTGTCGGTCTAAGTGTATCTCCCAGCCTGTATCTATCAGTCTATCTCTAGAGAGTTTAACAGCAGCAACAGCTTGTTAGCTACTTTTCTTTATATGTTTGACATTCTGATTATTTGGTTTTAAATTTCTTACAAATTACTTCCCAGGTACAAACTGATATTAAAATAATATAAAAATTCCAACAAACTGCCAGGCATCTGGCTTGAGACTGTAAGGATTGCAGTCCCTTAATGACAGGTGGGAACAGTTTCTGAAGCACGGTCCCCTTTAAAACCACTCTGGAGAATAAGGTCCCTTCACAGAGCCCTGCTGCACGACACTGAGCTGAGGACAAGCAGGCTAACATTTGAATTAGCATCCCTGCACGCATCTGCCTTCTGGAGTGAAACCCAAATCACCCCACTGTGCAGGTTCCAGGCTGTATTTGGTTCTTGTGTTCAGAAGCCTCTAATGTTACTGTGCTGTCGCTGTCACCGACAGTGATTCATTCTCTTGAATATCCATGTTTATTTAATGTGTGATCTGAAGCCTGTGATGTCATTGTGATGTTAGTGTCTCAGACAGTGATTCATTCTCTTAGTTGAATATCCTACTTTTTATAAAGTTTGTCTGTTCAGAATTCTGTGTCATTGAGTTGTTACTGTGCTGTCACAGTCCAAGACACCGCCTTGGTTCATAATCCTCCTGTTGAATGGAGGGTCCCCACAAAGATGTGAATACAAACATGTCACATATGCTGTCTTGGTTCACTCTACTACTGTTTATTTAGTTTATGTGTTCAGAAGCCTGTATCACTGGGCTGTCCTCTGTTAATTTCCTGTCACTGATCCGGACAGCATAACTTTAATGAATAAATCCATCATGCTCCAATGGGGCAGGAAAGCTGTATGTTTGCCGCTGTGAGATTTCTGTGTGTCTGCCCATGCTACCTGCATCCCACTCCACCCCCCCAGGCAGGTTGCTTTCTGTCCCCTGGCTTCCCATACCCCTGATCACCCTGGCAGAGATGTACTTCCACTTTGAATGAGACGATTGTCAACTAACCTCACAGGTCAACAGTTACAGGTCAGCAGGTGCCTTTGCTTAAATGTTAGTGATGGCTCCGTGTCACACCATCCATATGGAACAGTTTGTTTGGTCACGTTTCCCCCATTATGACACCCTTTGGCCATCTGCTCCTGGTCACATGTTCTAATGAGCCATACATCAAACAGGTTTGTGGGGGAGGGGTGTTCAAGTGATTAAAGACAGGGAGGAGACAGACTGTCATGCATCTTCACGAGCCCCGCTTTGCTTCTGAAAATCAGGACTTGTTTCTGTACACTTGTTGCGTGTCCTAATTTTACCCACTACTGGCGGTGATTCCCATATATCAGCACTATATCTGCCTTTTCATAATCTGTAAACCTAGGTACTGTGATGTATATTCTGCCTGTTCATGGGGTAATCTCTAATCTAATCTAATCTAATCTAATGTGTATTCTACCTCTACATGGGATAATCTCTAATCCCAGTAAGCATTATATGTATTCTACCTCTACATGGGATAATCTCTAATCCCAGGATCTGTGATGTGTATTCTGATTGTTCCTGGGGTAATCCCACAACCAGCAGTGTATATTTCATCTGTTCATAGGATAATCAGAATCAGAACTTTACTGCCATTATGTACCAACATACCAGAATTGTTTGTGGTCCAATGCCAAACATGAAGTACATAATATTAAAGGAGAAACACTTCACAGAATACTATGTATAAAAATAGGAATTCAACAAAGCACACAAACATGTACAGAGGACCTCCACGATCATACAGATGATAGAATGAAAGAGATCTTATGACAACAATGAACATAGAAGAGGAGAATTATCCCTGGCTGAATGGACTGCATGTGAGTGACAGGGATACTGAAGTACTAGGTGAGTTTATTTATCCCTTCTGTTCCTCTTCTGATCAACATCCTTGTTTATTAAATCAGCATTCACGTAGTGCTATATTTACATCAAAGTGAAGTGCTGCTTTCTAAATTCCATTTTTAAAATGAATCCTGGGTCCAGATTATGGAGAAGTGCCTACTGGGAATTGCATTACAGAAATGATGGCAAAATCGTAATTTTATGACTTCTACTAATAGTGAATGGCTCGCAGTGTTAATCACTAGCAAATGCACCACACAAGCATTCTATGTTCTTTTAGCGCCCCTTGTGGTGAAAACTCCTGCTGATTAAAAGATGGTAACATTAGCTTTGGCTTGGTTCAGCAAGCAGGTAGGAGAACCCGTGTCTGTAAATAGCCTACAGTATGTGAGATGGACTTCCATTCCGTCTCAAGTGTCCCCATGCTTCTTGGAGTTCAGACACAGAGTAGGACACCTGAGTGAAGTGTTGTGGTTGTGATGGGCTCTGCTCTGGCAGGAGGTCATCTGAGCACGGGAAGGAAGAGCACAAAAGGACAGGGCTCTACAGTAGGCAGGTGGCCCAGTGCATACTGGGTGTATATAGCTGGGTCACCTTCCTTCAGTGTGGCCTGTGAATAAAATCCCTGAAAACTGAGCTTTACCTTCATTCAATGAGAAGCACCTCTTAAAATATATTTGTCTATAGTCCAAATGAAATGTTGAGAGGGGGGCTCCTTTAATGTAAAGTGTTATTACTGCTTGAGGAGCAGCACTGATGGCTTTAATCTTGGACGACCAATATACTCTTGCTTTTTATGCCATAAGCTTCTACTTGTTGCCATTCTCTACATGTCCTTCTGCTAGTGAGGTACACACACGGTCTAAAGGGCAGGTGCTCAAACAGGGCTGTGTGGTTCTCAGTGGATTTTGCATGAACTTCAGTTATTGAAAAGGGACAGATTATTTAAACATACTGCCAAAGGAAGGCACCATTTTATGAAATTTGAAATAAAAAACACACACACACATTTGTATTCATATCTTTGTGTGGACTTTCATGTCATTTCTACAGGAAAAGTTTTTTGATTGCAGTCATGGATTTTTATAAAACTTAGTTTCCCCTTGTGGGGACTGATAAAGTGGTCCGCACATTGTCAAAATAACAGGTTTTACATTACTATACAAACACAAACCGATGAATGCTTTAACAGCTATTTTCTGCAAGAGTTTCAGACTCATCTGTTTATTTTTATATACCCACTTAGTGTACAGTGAGGGATTGGGTGCAAGGTAAGAATAACTTGGGAAGCCACACCTGTTACCAAATCCTTCAATGTGGGCTAGTGCAGATATTTGGCAGCTACAACAAAAGCTGCATGTGAACAGAACAAGGCAGTGGTGTGAACAGATCTTTGACTCATGATGCAGTGCTCTGCTCACTCTTGGAACACACTCTTGCACACTTTGTAGTAAGCAGTACCCTAAAACACTCTTTGGGGTCATTTCGTACCTTAGAGGGGTTTAAAACTCCATTTAACCGTACTAAATAGCAACATATCATGGTGAAATCAGCAAAACTAAAAGTTATTCAGATTAATAATAATTGCATAATTGTCTGTTTAATCTGATATTATAATTATTGCGATACAGTCACATGACCTTTCACCACGTGCAGATTCATTTCATTCCATCACTCTGTCTGGGTACTTAACATTTTTGTTATGTTTTTTTAAACTTTGTTGATAAAATTTGATGAAATTTGGATGGCATCTGGCTTGTGTTAATATTTTGTTTATTTTTACTCTAAAATATAATAAACATTGTGGTATGAACTGTAGAGGGGAAAGTGTGGGCAAAGTATCTTGGTGTATTCTCGGGTAAGTAAAAGCATACAGTAAATCGCTGGCTTATTATTCATCATATATTATTGTATACATTTTTGCTATCTTAATATTGTCCTGTTACGTTAAGCCATTTATTCTGTGTTGTAATGTTAACATTACAGTGCTGTGCCTGTTTTCATTATTACGACTAATTTGGTTTGATTGCACATAAGTGAATGTTTTGTAGGTAAATTACACATCGATTTATTTGCTGTTGCATTATATTTATTCACTAGGTCAACCACTCCCAGCAAACTTGCGTTACTCCCACAAGAACCATGTTTCTTATCAAGAAAGTTGGAGAAGTTCACACTATACTATGTTTTACATATTTGTTTGCGCCTGGATGGTAGAGGCTGTTCATGCTGAATCCAATTAAACATTGAAATATAGTTTAGGATTATTTAGAGCGTGTTAAGGCTGTGAGCAAGGAAGCATAGAACACAGAGGTGCAAGTTTTATTATGTATATATTTAAATACAAGTAAAAAACAAAAATCATTTAAGGGCTCAGGAGAGAGGCCGTCGCTTTGAGGAGGTGGGTCAGAAACCACAGGCACCATGTTTATATGGCTTCCAGGGTGAAGAGCTCTGAAAAGCAGAAATAAAAATGTCCTTGTTAGTGTGACACATAAAGAAATACGACATCCTTCAATATGCTGATCCCCTTCCTCATCATTTTTTCCTCCTCTAGTCACTATCAATGGGAATTCCATTGATCCCTTCCTCTTTTTTGAGTGGACCTCCTCACTCTCCATCTCTGTCTGTTCTCCTATTTTACACCTCTTCTTCTCCTCTCTCCTTTGCCTAGGCTCCATGCTCCTCATCCTTCCATTCATGTTCTCGTTTTCTTTCACACTTCCTTCCTCTGCCTTGTCTTTCTTCTCTTTCTCTCTCATGGCAACAATCTCTTCTGTACACTTACTCAAAAACCCCTTGATTTCCATTTCCAGCTCAGAAGCTGAATTTTCTAAATCTTCTAATTCATGCAATATAAAATCCACCATCTCCCTCAGTTTCTCCTCTCGTCTTTCCTCCAAGAAATCAATGCACGTTTTCACATCCATTATGAATCTGAGGGTACAAGACAAGCAGCCGTTTATGACCTGTCTTAAACCGAAGACTCTCCCAATTAGGCTCCCTCACAAATGAGTGTGCAAACTGCAAACATGCAGAGTGGAGGTATGAAGCCATCCAGTGAGCCAATACACCTTTCATATGCCATTCATATTTTGCATATTAATTACGCACAATATATACAGTTAGTGAAGCGTAGTATATTTAAGTAATATTCAAAAAATTATTGACCATATTAATCTGCTTCTCTAAAAGAATTACTTCTCAAGCTGGACTGTACTCACCGTTTCGGATCAAACTGAAGTATTCTTCACACTTGATAGTGAAAAGAATATTATAAAATACTATTTCACTAATTTTGAAAAACTTCAAAAACGCAGAAATATTTGAAAGTCTACTGAAGCCAAGTCCTATTCACAATCAGCGGTGGCCATAGGCCTGGCTTTTGATTTCCCGCAGCTTTGACACTGGGTTCTTGTTTAAAATCTCACTGATCTGATTTTCCGTAATGCTTTTTAAGAAAAGGGGGACTATAACGGTCTCATTTTAAAATGTCACAGCTCCAGAGTCGTGCCGATGATTCCTGTGATATATGGACCCCTGCAGACAGTTTCAGCTGCCCACAGCTTCCCACATTGTTCACCATTTGGAAGTTTTTGCTTCCTCAATTTTTCTAAATATTTTAAACCAGTAACTCTGTGAAAAAGTTGGGCTTAGACTCTCCTGAGAGTAGGTTGGCTTTCCAAGGCTATGCAGTCCCACACACACACACACACACACACAGTCATGTAATCATATGTTTTTGGGCACTGCTCATTCATTTTTATGGGAAAAATGCTAAATAAGTAACCAAGCAAAATACTACAGTTGTTGAATTTTTTTTTTCTCATTGGAGTCATAGATTTTTATTAAATTGAGTTTTTCCTGATGGGGACCAGGAAATTGGTCCCCATAAGGGAAAAAAACAGGTAATCATCATGTTGTGGGGACATTGTGTCCCGATAAGGTAAGGTATACCTGCTCACACACACAAACACGCAGACACACACACACACATATTGGTGTACCTATCTAAATGGGGACCTTCCATTCATTTCTATGGGTGAAAAAAGACTCTAATCCTATTGACGGGACACATAACCCCCACCCAGCTCTAACCTTAACCAAAAGTAAGTTTCGAGTTTTACCAAACTTTGGGGACATTTTGATCAACAAATGTGATCTGTGCAAAGCCAAACAGACACCGACACACACACACTGATCAACATTAAAAGCACTGGCAAGTGAATATGCAAAATATGTAAAAAATAAAGTAAATAAATAAATAAATAAATTGATTATCTCATAACAATGGCAGTACAATATGTATGTGTGTGTGTGTGTGTGTGTGTGTGTGTGTAAATCCCTCATCCTACTGCCTTGAATGAGAGGATTTTTGTCACTCTATCTGGTGTTTTTTTTTTTTATCATTCCAATTTTTTATGAGTATGTCAATTTATTCCTCATAATGTCGCATCATTGTTTGCTATTTCTGGTTTGATTAGTGCTTTTAAAAACACAAATTTCCACTTATGCTACTGTAATAAATGGAACTATTTGTTCAATTAATGTTTTCTAGGGTCCTAATTTAAAGTATCACACAGAATCAAGGACTAAATTTGAAGACACAGATGCAGCAGCCACAGATTTCCACATGTGCTCCGTCAACAACTTGAGATACTGCTGTTCCTACGGTAAGATGATGTTCTGTCTGCGAGGGAGCTTGGAGCAGCAAAAGCAAGGACCGGCATCATTACCGCAAAGATCATTACCGGGCGCACACACGCCCACACACACAAGCCAATTTAGAGACACTAATTTACCTAAGTACACCTCTTTCAATCTTGGGAGTAAAACAGAGGATCCAGAGAAAATTCATATAACACTAGGAGAACATGCAAACCTCACACACAGAGCAAAAGTGATCTTTGACTCCCAGCCCCCAAAGGTGTGATGTAACTTATGTGTCCTGAGCCTCTGTGCCGTCCAGACCCGAAAAATCACCCAACCATCAGTTTGTTTGTACTGGGCAGAGTCACCTGGGGCTCGTGCCAAGCAGCACAGGGCACAAGGCTGGGGTACATCCTGGGCAGGATGCTAGTCCATCACAGGTCATATACACACACACTCATACACTATGGGAAATTGTAGATGCACCAATTAGCCTAAACAATGTCTGCAGGAAAACATTCATGCATACACCGAGCAGCAGGGGCATTGCTAGAGATTGTGGGCCCCATGAAGGCATATCATATTGGGCCCCCCAGTCCAGACCAATCCAGCTATTCTCCCAATTTTTTAGGCCGCCTGTCATTCAGGGGCCCTTGGAATCATTGTAACTTTCCCCTGCCATTACGGCACCCCTGCCAAGGAGTGATGAGATTCAAAGCCCCAAACCCATCGGTGACAGACAACAGGGCCACCAGCTAAGCCTCCATGACACCCTACTTTCAAGTCAATACATACTTAAAAGTGTTGAAGTTTAAATGACCATGTGATAATTTCAATTATATTATATTGGGGTCAAAATGACCCCATATTAGTTTCATCATATTAACACAATTCATGTTTAATTGAAGTTACTGAAAACTACCAGCATTAAAGGATGTCAAACAAGCTTTTAAGTAATAATGTGGATAGTATTGGTAGGATAAGGGAAAACACACACACGCACACAGGTATTATTTTTCTAAACACACAGGTATTTTTTTTTTAAATAATAATTTTATATTATTTTTTTAATCAATCAGCATACCCTATACTGGTATAAACAATGAAATGACAAATGCCTTATATGGAGGGCCCTCTGTGATGTCAACAGAACAGAATTCCGGAACTGGTCAGTGATGTCATCGAAGGAAGATTTTTCTATATAAGAAGCAATTGCACCTTCACATTTCATTCTTAGAGACTCTCTCAAAGGAAGCACTGGTGAAAGAGAATCTAAGCTATATCGTTTGCATAATTTCATTATGGGTTTAAGTTGCACAAAGGTGCAGGGCCCTAAACAAAAAAATGTTCAGGGCCCAAAAAAGAAAGGCACTCTTCTCAGGTTCTGGAAGAAGCTGAGGAGGACTACGCCAAGAGATACAGACACTGCTACCATGGCTGAAGGCGGCATTGAGATGGCTAGTGATTGCCCTGCTGCCAAACAAGATGGTAACGTACAGCAGGAGAGCAGCCCACTTGACAAGGCTGGCTCAGACATGGCAATGGATGACAGAAAGCAGGAGAGCAGCCCTCTGGACGAGGCAGGCTCAGACATGGCAATGGATGACAGACAGCAGGAGAGCAGCCCTCTGGACGAGGCTGGCTCAGACCTGGAACTAGACGACGGACAGCAGGAGAGCAGCCCTCTGGACGAGGCTGGCTCAGACCTGGAACTAGACGACGGACAGCAGGAGAGCAGCCCTCTGGACGAGGCTGGCTCAGACCTGGAACTAGACGACGGACAGCAGGAGAGCAGCCCTCTGGACGAGGCTGGCTCAGACCTGGAACTAGACGACGGACAGCAGGAGAGCAGCCCTCTGGACGAGGCTGGCTCAGACCTGGAACTAGACGACGGACAGCAGGAGAGCAGCCCTCTGGACGAGGCTGGCTCAGACCTAGAACTAGATGATGGACAGCAGGAGAGCAGCCCTCTGGACGAGGCAGGCTCAGACATGGCAATGGATGACGGACAGCAGGAGAGCAGCCCTCTAGATGAGGCTGGCTCATGCTGGAAAAAGGTGACAGACAGCAGGAGAGCAGCCCTCTGGATGAGGCTGCCTCAGACATGGCAATGGATGACGGACAGCAGGAGAGCAGCCCTCAGGACGAGGCTGGCTCTGACATGGCAATGGATGACTGACAGCAGGAGAGTAGCCCTCTGGATGAGGCTGGCTCATGCTGGACAAACTGTTTTCCAGCAAGCTCACAGAATATATATTTTTTCATAATCATTTTTATATTTGTTTTGAAGAATAAAATATAGTTATTAAGGAACTGTGTGTGGTTTATCTGTTAAACTGACCACTGAACTTTAACATAAACAGAGGAAACATCACATAATGCTATAATCACAAATAACACAAATGCTTCGTCATGAAGCCCTGGGTTTCATCACAAGCGACGCTCTCTGTGAGCGAGTGGAGTCTTTGGCTATGTAGCCGTTCGTGATGGTGTCTGTATCTCATGGCCTGCTGTTCCCTTGCACGCTGCTCTTCCAGTGTAGGTATTGAGGCACTGAGGTTGTCTGTCAGGTGGATGAGGTGAGTAGAGTTGCACCACCTCTTCCAGTAGCTCCTCCAGGACCCTCCCAGGTAGAGCTCAGCCTGACAAATGGTCAGTGTTAGGGTGTACTCACATTTGGCCCGGTTGCCTTATATCATGCCTGAGCATGATTGTTCCCCCCTCCACACTCCCCAACTCGCCTGTGCCCACATTGCGCTTAACGTTCCAGGTCTGAGCATGCTTTCATCATCACTGTGCAATGTTTTGTTTTGAAAAAACTGAAGGAAGAAAAGTGCTATTGCACAGCACAATGGAGCTCATGATTACTGTCCTAATTTTATGGCTGATTTGGAGTCATTTTGGGCACGCAGACACATGGCCATCATATAGAGCCATGCTAGTATGCCACACAGGCATTTTTATTTATTCGTGCTACACATATAAGAAGATAGACCCATATTTTACCAAATATTTTTTTTTTTTTGAGTTTTTGTGAGTTGCATCAAGTTTTTCCTGGATACTCTTGTCAGCCCAAATTTCCAGCAAACACTGTCCCTCTGCTGTATAGCAAAGTCACTCATTGTCACCATGTCTGTTAAATATTTGTTGCTGCCCAATCTGTACTCATCCCTTTTTTCCACAATGCAGTTTTGAGGGGAATAAAAGAAAATTTGGAAGAGATTATGGCTGAGGTGGGAGGGGTCGGCATGATCTCGCCAGGTCGCCTTTTTGTTCTTGGGGCAGATAGTGAATCACTGAGGTTGAGGCTGCAGCCAATGAGCTTCTCTGCTGCTTGGACGATGCCCTGCAGCCTCCGGATGTCTTATATAAAATATTTAATATAAATTGTTGTGTCTAACATTAGGAGAACAGCGATACTGAATGGGCAGTCTTAAGTTCACCACTACATTTTAACACCACGTTCCAGATCTACAATAACATAACCTGAATGTATTATTTTACAAACGACCATTTCAACAGGGTGGCGCGGTGGTTAGTGCTGCTGCCTCACAGCGAGAAGGTCCTGGGTCTGGTCCTGGGTCCTATCTGTGTAGAGTTTGCACGCTGTTCGTGTGAGTTTTCACTGGGGGCTCCAGTTTCCTCCCACGGTCCAAAAGTGTGCAGGATAGGTTGATTGATTATTATAAATTGGCCCTGTAGTTGTGTGTGCGTGTGCCCTGAGGTGTGTTGGCAACTGCCCAGGGTTGGTCCCTGTCTGTGCCCATTGTTCCTGGGATAGACTCCCTGTGACCTTGGTTGGGATAAAGTAGTTTCAGAAGATGGATGGATGGACAACCATTCTGTTGAATGTATTTCATTATTCTAATTTCAGTTCCAATAATGACTTTACCTTAAGAAGAACAGTGTTCTTTACTTTTTAATCATTTTCCCACTTTTTGCTGCTGTTCTCAAGACGATGACAATAATGATAAACTGAGGTAAGCCTTCAGCAGCATTTTCAGTAGTGTGGTGTCCAGCTAGCAGCATTTACCTGGTCACACTGTAATGGTGTCACGTCGAGGGCAAGGACAGAGGCGAAGACAGGCATGAAGGAAAACCAAAAGGGGCTATATTAACCCTCTGGAGTCGGCCGTCCCGCCGGCAAGATCTGATAGAAATTTCGCCAAACCGTTTAAATAACTCTGCGAGTTTTTGTCATATAAAAAACACCCTCAGAAACCTTGGACGGTCTACTTTTCAAATATATATATAGGTAGAAACTAAATATATTTTTACAGCTTCGTGATACAAATAGGAAGAACAAGAGTGACTGACTTGGCGTCTGCGTCTCGAAGCAGCTCTGATCGCCTGCCCACTTGCAAATCGTGCTATTCCCATGATAATAACATGATAATCCGACAGTTGGTACTGGGTAAAGAAATATGTGAATACGCCCATTGTGATTGAAATAAACAAGAGCACGTCTGGGTAGTGTTTACACTGATCGGCTACAACATGGCACACGCATACATCTCTGCTGCTGAAGCTTTGTGCCAGTGTTGCAACTTTCAGCAGCGAATCTCATACCTGTATTCATGGCTCAGTGGGCTGAGCCTGTGTGCCTGTAAGCACAAGGTCACCGGTTCAAACCCATCCTCAGCATGTCTGCGGGTCCTTGAGCAGGGCCCTTAACCCCCAGCTCCCTGGGCGCCACTATGGGTGGCTGCCCTTTATGGAGAGCTTACTCTATGAAGAGCAAGTTGAGGGAGGCGTAAAGACAATTTCCCCACAGGGATTAATAAAGTATCAGTAACTACTATTATTTAAAATGACTTTACCTTAAGAAGCTTACTAACAGAACAGTGTTCTTTACTTTTTAATCATTTTCCCACTTGTTGCTGCTGTTCTCTTTCAAGATGAAGGGAATAATGATAAACTGAGGTAAGCCTTCAGCAGCATTTACAGTAGTGTGGTGTCCAGCTAGAAGCATTTACCTGGTCACACTGTAATGGTGTCACGTCGAGGGCAAGGACAGAGGCTAAGACAGGCATGGAGGAAAACCAAAAGGGGCTTTATTAAAGAAAACTACACTACAGGAAGGGCAAAGGAAACAGACCACAAGGGGTCCAAACAGGGTAGGGAGGATCAGGCAAGAACACTAGACACAGGACACACTGGGGAGCACATGCAGGCAGCAACATCAATGACTGGACTGAGGATCGCAGGACTGAAGGACACTTTTTACAGGGCATGTGAGGGAGCAGATGGGACAGCGGGGAAGACAGCAGGCTATACGTACACTAAGATGGGAGACACAGTGGAAGAGGCAAGGACAAGACAACAGATGGGCACTGCTGCGGGACAAGGGCGCAGAGACCGAACACCATTAGGGGACAAGGCAGACCAGGGTAGGCAGGGGCAACACCAGCACAGGGCACTCTGGGGGCAAGACGGGACACCACTAGGAGAACTGGGGTCAGACTAGGGACAACCAGGATGATAGAACGTACATCACACACCAGGACAGGTCCACAGACGAGTGATAACACGGGACAAGAAACATTTCGTGTGGGTTACAGGAGCCGGGGAAGACGAGAACGGCCGTTAACGGGGCCAGATAGAGGACACAAGCGGGGCAAAGAGCCATATGGACTGCTGACCCGACAGGAGAAGACCACGCAGGAGTAAGGAAACGGATCACGATCGGGTAAGAGAGAACTAGGACCAGGACGAAAGGATGGTAAGGCAGTGGGGCGCTGTCGGGACCATAGGGCGGGGAGGGACACCGTCGGTACCACAAGCCTGGGACCTGAGGGTGAAGGGGAACCTGCAAGGCAAGGACATGGACGGGGGCAGGAACAGGAACCAGAGGGGCCCGAGGGGCCTGCAGGGCAGGAGGGCCCAGAGAAACCGGAGCGGTGGCCACGGATGGTGGCTTTTCCCAAGGACAGTGGGCTGGAAACGTCTTGGACCTGGAGTGAAGATAGAAACAGAGGAAGGGAAAAAGCAGAGGGTGTGGGGGGAACAAGACTGCAAGACAAGTTAAAGTTTATGGGAACACAGCTGACCTGTACAACATGCCATCCATGAGGGATAGGGTGCTTAATAAATAAACAATAAATAAAACACAAATACATAACAGGGCTAATCATTTTTATGTGTGTGCAGTTTAAACAAAATGAAATCAAATTAAATTACCTGGAGATTTTGGAAATTCTGGAATTCTGAAAATTAATACTTTAAAGAGCAGTTTACAAATCTACTTAGAAATATACATTTTTTTCTTAATAAACGTTAAACATTATTATGAAACATTCCACATATCTCAAAATTTATCATACTTGATTTATTATCTTAGATACTGTTTCAATTATTTAATGTTTCCTAAACAGCAGCAGCAGAACCACAACTTCATCTTTTTCGTATTTTGGCTCTTCTCTATGTAATGAGCTCTACACGCTCAACTTTTATATTAATTCCCCACCACTTCTACCTCTTCTATCTCTACCTGACCCACATCTATCTCTACACCGCCAGTTTCCTCCTGACCTCCTTCTCTATTTATAATCTCAACTAGTACATCATTTACTATAATTTCCAATATGGTTACATCACTCACCATGTCCGCACCCTCAATAATTACCTCCCCTACTTCTACCCCCACAATCTCAACATTTACATCCCCAGAATTTACTTCTGCAAGCCCAAACTCACACACTTGGACTTGCACAGCCTCCACCTTCACATTTCCTTTCGTATCCTCTGCCTTCAGGGAAATTATCCCCCCCTCCACCTTAACCACCTTCACATTCACCCCCACCTCACCTTGCTTCCCCTTGCTTCCATTTTGCATTTTATTAATGCCTACATTCAGGTCTGTGGCCTCCACCTGTACACTGGAGGTCACCCCCACATGTTTTTCCCTCTCTGCCAGCTCCACCTTTTCCCCACTAATCGCACCCTTTACCTCATCTATCCCCTGAGTGCTCCTATTCTTCCTGACCTTCTTCTTTTTCTGAAGGTAGTACGTCTTATAAATTTCCCACTCTTCAGATGTCAGGCCGTAATTGCTCTGAAGAGTCTCAGAGCCTTTCATGCTCATACCCTCCCCTCCCTTACACCAGTCAGTCACACCTCCCAGTCCCCCCATAACCTCCCCAGTCTGGACAGTGGGGGGTGTCGCTGGTGAGTACTCCTCCAAACCTTCCTTATCTCCCCAGTCGATCACCTCGTCCCACAGGTCCCAGGCTCCCCAGTACTGGTCGTTGGTCCAGGAAACAGCTCTCGCAATTCTCATTCTGGTGAATAAATAAGAACTAATAATTAACTAGCCATATGTGATACTCGCAAAGCCAAACTAGGCACGGTATTTTTTCAACTTCTTTCCTAAATGCTATTCATCAAGAATGCCTATGGAAAGAGATGGAGCCTTCATTAGCTGCTCGTGGCGTCGAGGCTACTCCGGCAGTAACGACCGAATTGCTAAAACTGCTTCACAATACAGTAAAGCTTGCGAAATTATGACGCTGCTTCGATACGCTATAACATCACCATGATACCGAACCTAGCAAAAAGTTAATCTTACTTCAAGAACATGGGACATTTAAAAAGTAAACGTATAGGCGATCTTTTCAGAATAACATCTTCAGATGAAATGCATTATCACAGGCCGGATGAGTATAACCAATCATATCAACCATAAGACTTATTGTTTTTAAGTTTAACACAAATATATTCTCTTACCATTTAAATGTAAACAACCATATTTAGAATAATGGCCACAGCATCTACAGTTTAAACAACTAATTATATATATATTTCAACGATATTGTGCCGCAAAATTTGCATGTACTATATCAGGACATAAAAATAAATATAGAATTAAATATGCTAACAAAACATAATCTGAAGAAATAGCAAGAAACATAAGAAGAGATGCTGCTCACCTCTGCGCCATCTCTCTGTCAGAAAGTTTGTCTTTAAACTGCAATTATTTTGTTTCTATGGAAACCACCGAGAGTTTTAATTGGTCGAATAGTATGAAGATATGTATTGACATTATGTTCAACGAATGAAAACAAAGAATTTTTTGTCAGGGCGGGACGAATTTGAAGCTAGTCCAATCAGGAGTAGTATCTTCAGTTTGTGCTTACTGTAGCTGGGCGTGATTGGATATCTAGCCGCCTTTCAGTCCCCAAATCATATATCTACTTGTCAATAGGAAACCACGCAGCTCTGTCTATAATGTCTGTCTGTAATTTTTTTTATGACATTATGTTTTTGCTAGGCAGCATTACGGTAATGCGTAATACCACTGTATTGGGGGTGTACCGCCGCTGTATTTCCATAGCTGGTTGACGCAATTAGCATTTTTGCGACTTTGGTAGGGCGACGTCAACTCTCAGCGAATTTCATAGGCAACATCAACAATTCAGGAACTAGTAGGTCTTCAGATAGTTGTTCACGCTTTTGAGAAGGAAGACTATAGTTCTTGTTATTCAAATTCTGTATCCTGGTATTTTAAATTTCGAAGATATGTCATATACAAGTTTTTCGAGAGACTAAATTTTGGTTTGATTTCTTTTTTATTCTATGTTAAATAAAGTTCACATAAAACCATTTTAGAATTAGTGCAGTGTTTCGTTTATAGTTAGTGCAGTGTCCTTAAAAACTGCATGTTCAAACCTAAGGCCATGCCATAATAGCTGCTTTGCAGATATTTCATTCAAGAATCTATAGATTATATAGGTAAGCCAGTCTGTGTGTGTGTGTGTGTGTGTGTGTGTGTGTGTGTGTCTATGTGTGTTTGGGTGGGTGGTCATGTATATATTATGTTGTGGGGACCAAATGTCCCCACAGTGTTATAAAAACACGTTAATTTGACTTTGTAGGGACATGTTTTTGGTCCCCAAAAGAAAAAACTGACTCAGTTTTATAAAATTCTGTGAATGCAATCAAAGGAATAATAATTCCAAAAGTCTTGTATTTTGTTTGGTTACTTACTGTTACTTCTTGCTTACTACTGTAGGGATTAAGGATTAAGATTGCCATAGTTAGGATTGGGGTTATGCCCATAAAAATGAATGGAGAATCCCCACAAAGACTCAGATACCTAATCTGTGTGTGTGTGTGTGCACGCACATGTGTGTGTGTGTGTCTGTTTGTGTGTGTGGATTAGGTTTATATTACATGGTGGGGACCAAATGTCCCCCGCAATGTGATAAAAACCTGTTATTTTGATGCTTTGGGGGTATTTTTCAGGTCCCCACAAAGATCTGTCAATACAATAAAAAACTAAAGATGCCAGAAGTCTTGTATTTGGTTTGGTTACTTATGGTTAAGGTTAGGGCTGGGTAGAGGTTAAGGTTGTCATGTTGGGATTACAGTTTTCCCCATAGAAATGAATGGTGAGTCCCCACGAAGATATAATTACAGACCTGTTTGTGTGTGTGTGTGTGTGGTATCAGATCAGTCCCTGAGAGTTCAGTAGTCTGACTCCATGTTTCTGAGTCTGGGTGTGAAGGCCTGAATGCTTTTCCAGACGCTAGGAGGGTGAAAAGATAATGTGAGGGGTGGGTGGGGTCATCCACAATGTTGGTGGCTTTGCGGATGGAGCGTGTGATGCGAATGTCCATGACGGAGGGAAGAGAGACTCTAATGATCTTCTCAGCTATCCTCACTATCCTCTGGTCTTGTGATCTGAGGCTTAGAAAAACATGTTGTGCTGCTCAACCTTGGCACAATGATATGGGTGAATCATGGACGCAATAGAATTTGGGGATGATTCGTCCATACAGGGTCAGAATCATTCCATACCTCAATCACCTCGTACGTATGTTTGCTAGGTGGAGTTGGAGTTGCTCCTAACTGTGCGCAGTGGAGTTGAACAATCACAACTTCCCAGAATATTACAGTAACTGGAGGACAGTGAACAAGTCTTATTAATTCTATGCTGTGTGAGAGATGTAATCGTCCGCGAGTTCGCCTTAATACACAGGGCATTCAAGCCATTGCTGAATACAAACCCTCAAATGCAGCTCCCTCCACCAGCAACGCCAATATAGAAACTGCCACAAAATCCATGCCCTCTGATAACCAGCCCCTTATATTTCCACCACCGTCGTGGGGACCGTACTACAAAGAGTCAACGCAAGGTAAGCTGCAAAGTGCAAACAAATGTACAACTTACCCTACATAGTGCACTACGTTTACTTTGTTTGTACTATGAGTACAGTCTTTGCACCTTGTCTGTTTGGCACTATATGTCGGTCATTCCTGTTATTCCGTGACTTTTCTGTCCTCATGGTTTACTTATATTTTCTGTAACATGAGTCACATATTTAAAGCAAATATATATTTAGGTCTTCGTTATCACGTAAACAGAGACAATACGTATTAAAACTTTTGTTGATATATGTATTAAGGCTGCCATGATTAGTGGGCGTAGTCGATGACTATCTTCAATATCACTACGCAATTATTGGAGTAGTTAGTCTCTAAAGCCCTGCAGTGACATGTAGTTTGTTGTTGTCAAAATGGGAGGGGCCGATACAAAGCACGGGTCTTAGGGAATTCTGATTAAGTATACACGCTTATTAATCCTGTTAATATAATTAGCATACACCCACTATTAGTGTAAATAAATGCACAAACCGCAAGGCTTTATCAGCAAGGTTATGCTGTGTTTGTATGAAATGTCTTTTTATATATCATTATTGTTTCAGTTTAAGCTGTAGCCATTTGTGCACGAATCTCCTTGCGTCAGAGGAAGCTGGAAGTGGGGTGTGACCTTTATGAAGCAGAATGAGACAGATGAGTTGTAAAATAAATGGTTACACTAACTGCAGTGAGACCTCTCTCATGCGGCCCTGCTCAATCTGTCTAGTTATACCATAGGAGTCAGTTAAACAGGGAGGTTTGTCTGCAGTGTTGGAACCTGTACAGCCAGTGCTTTGTACCGCTGATGGCCTCTTCTTCACACGTGCTTTGCTGCCACCTGCTGGTCAAAGTTTAATATTGGTTTATTAATTAGTGAAAGTAAAAGTCTTATTGCGTTGCTTATTAATTCTTAAATATATATTTAATGTATTTTCGTAATTATTTTTATTTAATAAATATTCTGATTGAATTAATATTTTTTAAATATTTCAAAATGAAATGTAAATGGTTTGTGGTTTTCAGATCACAGCTTCCTCTCAGAGCCCACCAATCAGTGACCATCTTGCAGTGTGATGTAAGACACGAAATCAGGACCGCCCACTTTTTACTCATTTTAATCTTAAAATATGGACAGTGTGAACTGGGACTTTGCCATTTTGCTCATATCACTTCCTCTGCCAGCACTTGCAGGATGGACTTCCCCTTTGAATCTGGTTCCTCCCAAGGTTTCTTCCTTCTAGGGAGATTTTCCTTGCCACTGGCTTGCTCTCTGTGGGCTTTGGGCAGGGATAAGGTAAAGTGCTTTGAGACAATGTAATGTTGTGAAAATGCGCGACACGAATAATATTGAATTGAAACGAATCACACCAGCTTGTCTCAGCTGACAGCAGCTCTTACTTATCTGATAAGTTGGGGGGGGGAGGTATCACATAACTTCTGGTCAACATCAAAAGAAATTTATATATAAAATAATATATTGCATATTGCTGTAACACTCAGTAAATGGGACCTATTATGCTTTTCCCTTTCTATTAGTGTGTTATATGGCTTCAGCTGCATGTAAACGGTCTGCAAAGTCTTTAGATGCAAAGTACATAGCAAAGGGAGTAACTCTCAGCACAGAAACCACTCATCTCTCATCTGCCTAAAACACCTCATTGTAATTCCAGCCCTTACTTCCATGACATGATGAGGTCACCTCATAACACAATCCTTATTGTCTGCCTACCTGCAAGGATCTGTCTGCAGACTGAAAGACAGGGGAATGAAGGGTAAACCGACCAATCAAACCACACTGGACTCATTGGGGGAGGGATTAGACAGAGGGTGAATAGAGATGTGCATTATGAGAAAACAATATGTGCTTTTTGAACACTGAAGCATGCATACTCTATTCTAGTAGATCATAAATATAAAATTATAAACTGAAAGTGAGCATAATAATGCCTTTTAAGCAACAGTAGGCTGCTGTCCATGGTGCTGAAAACCTGAATTGTCAAATTTTACATTCAATTTTTTCACCTGCAACCCTCTTATTTTGTTGGTAAATGGAATGCATTTATATAGCGCTTTTCTACTCTTACGAGTACTCAAAGCACTTTACAATTTATGCCTCACATTCACCCATCCATACACACATTCATACACCGGTGGCAGAGGCTGCCATGCAAGGTGCCAACCTGCACACCGGGAGCAATTTGGGGTTTAGTGTCTTGCTCAAGGACACTTTGATGGGGTCAGGAGGAACCAGGGCTCGAACCTGCAACCTTTCAGTTGCCGAACGATAGCACTACCTCCTGCGCCACCATCTTCCCCACAAGACTAGGGTGATGTGATCAAATTTTTTAGTGTTTGTGAGAACTCTGGCTGCCGCATTTTGTACCAGCTGAAGTTTATTTAAGAATACTCTTTGGCAGTGATGCTCTGTGAAGTCATACAGAGGTGGGTATAGAAAGGATTACAGTGAGTAATAGATGATTTAAAATTTGACAACAAAAAGGCTTTGGACAATCAGTTCAACTTTGAAAAGTTTCTCTCTGTCTCTCTTGCTAGTTATTTCTCTTTACCCCCCAGTCAAGGAGGAATCAAATGCAGAATCACATTGTAAAAGCTCTTTTTGTGTGAACATTAGAAAACAGATTAATACCTATTAATCAGTTTGAAACTTTACATTCAGACCTACATCAGTCAGAAGGAGCAGGCGATGACCAGCCCAACCATCAGCTCTATCTCTGATTTTACAGAATCCCTTGTCAGGGTAACTTCTGAAGTCACGACTAAACTAATTTCCATCTCTGCCTTCAGCTTCACCAGCTAGATTAAACTGATCATTGAGGAGGGAAATACAGTCAAGCCTCACAGTAATGCCATAAAACATACTAAGGTTAAATGTATTAATATTGACTTGAGTAGCTGAATTTTGTTTATCCATTAGAGGGCAGCCATATGCAAGTCATTTATTTGTAGAGCGTATTTAAAATCAACAGGAATTGACCCAAAGTGCTTTCCAGGCTAGAGAGAACTGATTAGCAAGTTCTCCATTCACAGTAAAGTATATAAATAAAATTACATGGAAACATGCATACAAGAAATAAGATAATAAAAAATAATTGAAATGTACAATAAGCAACACATTTAAAAAGTTATGTTAAAATTAAATTAATTTGGGAATAGCAGATCTGAACTGTATTGTGGGGCTAATATATTGAGTGCTACAAAAACAAATAGCAAAGTTGTAAGGAAAGCACAGCAGAGAGAGACCCTGGTATTCCAGTGAGGAATGGATACAGATAAAATAAAACCAAAATATGACACAGAAGGTGAGACTGACCTCAGGCCTCAAGCTGATGAAGGAGGGATGTCTGCCTCTGAGCTGCACACTCAGTGCCACTGAGCCACACGCTGCCCCCCTAGACACCATTAGGGTCTGGATTAGAGACAGCAATAGGCATACTCATATACATACTGTACCTAAACACATCACAGCGATACAGGCACCAATAGGCATACTCATATACATACTGTACCTATACACATCACAGCATTACAGGCACCAATAGGCATACTCATATACATACTGTACCTAAACACATCACAGCGATACAGGCACCAATAGGCATAATCATATACATACTGTACCTATACACATCACAGCATTACAGGTACCAATAGGCATACTCATATACATACTGTACCTATACACATCACAGCGTTACAGGCACCAATAGGCATACTCATATACATACTGTACCTATACACATCACAGCGTTACAGGCACCAATAGGCATACTCATATACATACTGTACCTATACACATCACAGTGTTACAGACACCAATAGACATACTCATACACATACTGTACCCATACACATCACAGCGTTACAGGCACCAATAGGCATACTCATACACATACTGTACCTATACACATCACAGCGTTACAGGCACCAATAGGCATACTCATACACACTGTACCCATTCACATCACAGCGTTACAGGCACCAATAGGCATAATCATACACATACTGTACCTATACACATCACAGCTTTACAGGCACCAATAGGCATACTCATATACATACTGTACCTAAACACATCACAGCGTTACAGGCACCAATAGGCATACTCATATACATACTGTACCTATACACATCACAGCGTTACAGGCACCAATAGGCATAATCATACACATACTGTACCTATACACATCACAGCATTACAGGCACCAATAGGCATACTCATACACATACTGTACCTATACACATCACAGCGTTACAGGCACCAATAGGCATACTCATATACATACTGTACCTATACACATCACAGCGTTACAGGCACCAATAGGCATAATCATACACATACTGTACCTATACACTTCACAGCGTTACAGGCACCAATAGGCATACTCATACACATACTGTACCTATACACATCACAGCGTTACAGGCACCAATAGGCATACTCATATACATACTGTACCTATACACATCACAGCGTTACAGGCACCAATAGGCATACTCATATACATACTGTACCTATACACATCACAGTGTTACAGACACCAATAGACATACTCATACACATACTGTACCCATACACATCACAGCGTTACAGGCACCAATAGGCATACTCATACACATACTGTACCTATACACATCACAGCGTTACAGGCACCAATAGGCATACTCATACACATACTGTACCCATTCACATCACAGCGTTACAGGCACCAATAGGCATAATCATACACATACTGTACCTATACACATCACAGCGTTACAGGCACCAATAGGCATACTCATATACATACTGTACCTAAACACATCACAGCGTTACAGGCACCAATAGGCATACTCATATACATACTGTACCTATACACATCACAGCGTTACAGGCACCAATAGGCATAATCATACACATACTGTACCTATACACATCACAGCGTTACAGGCACCAATAGGCATAATCATACACATACTGTACCTATACACATCACAGCATTACAGGCACCAATAGGCATACTCATACACATACTGTACCTATACACATCACAGCGTTACAGGCACCAATAGGCATACTCATATACATACTGTACCTATACACATCACAGCGTTACAGGCACCAATAGGCATAATCATACACATACTGTACCTATACACTTCACAGCGTTACAGGCACCAATAGGCATACTCATCCACATACTGTACCTATACACATCACAGCGTTACAGGCACCAATAGGCATACTCATATACATACTGTACCCATACACATCACAGTGTTACAGGCACCAATAGGCATACTCATATTCATACTGTACCTATACACATCACAGCGTTACAGGCACCAATAGGCATACTCATATACATACTGTACCCATACACATCACAGTGTTACAGGCACCAATAGGCATACTCATATACATACTGTACCTATACACATCACAGCGATACAGGCACCAATAGGCATACTCATATACATACTGTACCTATACACATCACAGCATTACAGGCACCAATAGGCATACTCATACACATACTGTACCTATACAGATCACAGCGTTACAGACACCAATAGGCATACTCATACACATACTGTACCTTTACACATCACAGCATTACAGGCACCAATGCTCATACTCATACACATACTCATACACATCACAGTGTTAGAGACACATCAAGGATGCAACTGGCAATTTAGTCTGCAGCAGAGGTGCAGTGTTTGCTGGAAATTTCTGCTGATGAGAGTGTCTAGGAACAGCTGGATGCAAAACACAAAAATCTTAGATATTTAGTAAAACGTGGGACTGTTTTCTTATACATGCAGCACGTATAAGTAAAAATAGCTGCATTACATACTCGATAAATCTATATGAGGGCTGTTTGTCATCATGCCCAAAACAACCCCAAATAAGCCACAATATAAGGACATTAGTCATAAACTCCACTGTGCTGTACGATTGCGCGTTTCCTATTTTCACTTCAACACAAAAAGTTATACAAAGATGACGCAAGTGCGGTGGGGCCCGAAATGTTAAGTGCAATGTGACCGCAGACCAGCGGGGAGTGGGAGGAGGGATAATCCTGCTCAGGCATGGTGCGAGGCTACTGGGCCAAGTGTGAGTACACACACAGAAACACGATCCTAATGGGCCTCTTGTTTCCTACTGATCCACTGAGATTAAAAGGACCTACTGCAGTGGAACTTAACAAACTGTATAAAACATAACAAAGACTGAAACAAAGGCCTGAGGTCAGACCCTCTGTATGCAGCACACAGTGTTTCTGCAGAGTCTCACCCTCACATCCTGTATGACGACATTTCTGCTTTTCAGAATAAGTGTCTGTCTGAAAATATCTTAGCTGCTTATGTTCATGTGTGAGAAAGAAGGAAGTTACACAGCTCATTAATAACATCAACTTACATGCTTCATTTACATGTATTTCTATACCCAGTGAGCTACAATGATTCTTTGTAAAGTTCAACTATCCATTACAGTGGTACCTCAGTATACGTCCACTTTGGAATAAGTCCAACTTGATATACGTCCTGCTTGGACACGGAAAATTTTGTTTGGTATATGGCCTTTGTTTGGAATACGACTCATGTGCTAGAACTTGTATGGGTCATAATGAGTCAGGACACCACGCGCTTCCCTTGTTTACCTCTCAAGACAAAGCCACGACTGCCCACCAGCGTCAGTACGCCAGTTGCTACCATTCAGTGAACAACCCGCGCTATAACTCTCTTTTCATTTGTTTCATCTAATTGCTTTTATATTTATGTATTTTAGTATTAAGCAATGTTTAAGTTATTTTATACAACCCCATCAATATATAATATGCCAATAACAATAGGATTTTTTTTTCATGGGAACGGATTAATCATTTTCCTTATATTTCTTATGGGAAAAATTTGTTTGGTATACATCCTGTTTGGTATAAGTCCAAGGATCTGGAACAGATTAAGGACGTATACCGAGGTATCACTGTATTTGATATTGCCAAATTTGTAAAATTCCTAATATTATTACAATATTTATTCCTGCAAACTGCAGGACAAAGGCAACATGAAAAATGTTTTCCTGCAATTGATAAGAAATACGCAGAAACACACACCGTAAAGATTGTAACCTCTGACAGTATGTACTGGCTTTCACTGCTTTCTGCAGTGTCTCTCCCTCTCAGCTCTTCATTTCACACTTTATATGTGTATCTGTAGAAAACAGCTGTGAGTCACATGAATGACACAAGAAACCAAGCAAGCTGAAGACTTTAATTTTGTTTTATTGTCCCCCCTGCACTTGCATGTTCTCCCCGTGTCAGTGTGGGGTTTCCTCTGGGTTCTCCTGTTTCCCCCCACAGCCCAAAAACATGCTGAGGTTTATTGGAGTTACCATAGGTGTGCATGTGTGTGTGAATGGTGTGTTTTCCCTGCGAGTGGTTGCTGCCCAGACTGTGGGCCATCAGGATCCTGCACAGAATAAGCAGCTATAGAAGATGGATGGATGGATGGTTGGATGTTATGTCTTGCTGAAGTGCTAAACATTCAGCCTTGTGGTTTTGTCACTTCCTGTTTAAAGTGTCCACTCCCCCATCACTCTGCCTGCTGTGTGTGAGAATAGAAACGACCATGACAGTGAAGGTACAGAGGATGAGGAAGTGATTGTCAGTCTCCTCAGATCTGGGCTCAGTGACACACACATGTATGGATCCTCTGATGCTCCTGTTTCTTCTCATTGCTGGGCTCACAGGTGAGTGTCTCTCATTACAGTGGTACTGAGTAGAGATCTCTCTCCTGCTCCTCACAGACTGTCAGCTGCAGTTTGGAGATCATGATGGAGATCTGCTGCTACATCAGAAGAAATTGCTATGGCTACATTCCGGAAACATTTGCAGAGGCTGCATTGAGTATAATACTCTATGAAGTTGTAGATAGTATTTGGATTCTCACTGGTTTTTATATCACTTATATTATTATGTAATTTTTAAAAAGCTTTAACAAAAATATTTTACCAATAAACTGGCAATTACGTCATACATGTACAGTATTTTGTGTTTTCTATTTGTTAGTACAGTGGTACCTCAGTTCTCGAACTCATTAGAACTCGAATTTCTTAGAAGTCCAACCAACCAGTTCGAAAATAATTACCTAAAGCTCGATCTGAATCTCAAACCATGAACGCTGATCAAAGATAACTTGTACGCGCAGAGAAATGAGTCACGCCGCATGTCTCTCAGCAGAAACAAAGGGTAAAGCTTCAGTCTCATCCTCGCAAAACCCCTGATAGGAATATTATTCTTATTTACTCATGTTGGCACAAGGAGCTGATTACTGTATGCATTTTAATCTGGGCTCTTCTCTCATAAAACATAAACTTTGTGCTCTAAGTACAATTTTTAAAGTGTGACCCCAAATATTGCAAATGCCCCCATTTTTAGACAGTGGGGGCAAAAGTTGCCCCACCGCATATATATTGTGTGTATTGTGTGTTCCAACACTGCAGACATGTAAAATCTAGAAAAAGTGTTAAATAATTGTGATTTGGCTGCAGACCATGATACCCATGAATATCATTGTGCACCTTCATGGTGCTAATTGGAACCACAGAACTTGGTGTCTAAAAGGACTCCTGAAGAGGCACTGTGGGAATGTTAGTCAATCGAGATGCTCAGCTCTCTTTTAATCTGTTCTCATTTCATTTTAAAAACAAACGCTATACATTAGTTGGGTATCACTGTCGCCTGAAAGAGTCGTATGTTTCACCATAGCTGTTTAATCATTAGTATAATTATTTAGGTCCTAATGCAGGAAGCACACAGTGTAAAGTGAGGTAAACCTTCAACAGCATGTCAATCCATTGCAGGGCACTGGAAGCTGGAGAAATGCAATGTGAACAGAGGAAGCCTGCAAACTGCACACAGACGCAGTCATGGTCACATTCAAAGCCAACAGTCAGCAGTGCTGAGATGGCAGGGGTATGAGTCAGATATCTAATATCTGTATAAACTAAAGAGACAGAGAGATTTTGGGGAACCACGGCAAGGGCAACAGAAGACATGGGCTTCTGACTATAAGGCATGAAAATCCAACTCAATGTCCCCACTCTACTCACACACCCCTACCCTTAACAACCTGTATCCCCCACACACTCCTCCCACCTATGCAACAATCATTGTTATTAAAAGCCCAACACTGGGCGACTTGTCTCAATGTAACCAGGTTCACTGAATCTACACCTATGGCTGTCCTTTCATGTGCCATCACTACGTGACACCGCTTCAATTCTGGAGCGCTTCGTCACAAAATTAAATCAGTCACGGATCCTCTATTATCCAAAGATCTGTCAAATACTTTTTGAGTTATCACAATAATTAAATCAATCGTCTGGGGCTGTCCTTTTCTTTGATATTGCATGATTAGACATGATTAGAGAGATAGACCAACCTACCTACCTGCACACAGTTCACCATCAAGAAAGGTGTCATGTAGCACGACTGAATGCACTGAAGTGCCGTCTAGAGAGGCAAAAATGTCGCTATTGGCTGCCCTTTACATGGAAAGACATTGACCTGTGGGAGGAAACCGGAGAACTGAGAGGAAACCAGCATAGATACAGGAAGACCATGCAAACTGCCCACAGAAAGCTGGGCCAGATACCGAAACCACAAGCCTGGAGGTGTGAGGCCCCCACGCTGCCCCCAGTCTCTACCAGCTAGAGGGTAACTAGCTCTCCAAATCTGCTGCAGAGTGAAAGACAACCAGGTTTAGCCTTGACCCCTAACACTGATCTTGCCCCCTGATAAGCACTGAGACCTTCTGCAGTAATACATGAAGCTGGGTGTTTAGACCCCTCTGTCTGTACACACAGAAATGACTGATGGCATCCCGGCTGTCTGCTCACATAACCACCTGTGCTGCTGAAATGACACCAGTAAGATCAATCACAGGCCTCATAGAAAACCAAAGGGTACAAGAGGCAGGAGCAGTTTATCTGCACTGACAGTCTTTATATATATCATGCAGTATATTTAGATATTATGTATATAGTTTCAATTACCTGATTCAGGGTACATTTCTAAGAATATAATATGTATTTCCAATTTCCAAGACAAAGATGTTTTTATTAAGACTGCCATAATTCACAACTGACATCATGATCTCCAAACTGCAGCTGACAGTGTGTGAGCAGCAGGAGAGAGATCTCTACTCAGTACCACTGTAATGAGAGACACTCACCTGTGAGCCCAGCAATGAGAAGAAACAGGAGCATCAGAGGATCCATATGTGTGTGTGTGTCACTGAGCCCAGATCTGTGGAGACTGACCCTCACTTCCTCATCCTCTGTACTTTCACTATCTCTGTCGTTTCTATTCTCACACACAGCAGGCAGAGTGAAAGGGGAGTGGACACTTTAAACAGGAAGTGACAAAACCACACGGTTGAATGTTTAGCACCAAATACTTCAGCAAGTCATTCTATTATTATTACTATATGCAGCATAAAACTCATAATAAAATGCATCATAATTTTTCTTTATGCTGCTTGGACACTAAAAGATTTACTATGCACAAGGCATGTATATTTGCTTATGATGACAATAGAATTTGTAGTATTAAACAAGGGAGCCATGGTTTGAACAAAAGAGGCTTTGTGATGCACTTTGTGTGAGAGAATGGAAGGAAATAGCTGTGCAGACACACTCTGACATGGGATTAATGCCTACAGAAGGTCAGGATGACGATAATTATGGGATGTAGTATCTAAGGGGGTAACCCAGGTGATTACACAATCACCTACAAGAAATATTGAGTCATTTGAAGGGAACTTCGATTACATTTTCAGTAATGAACAAAGACCAGTTTATTAGTAATAGTAATAGACAAATTTTAACTAATTATTCTTCCACAGGGCGAAGCTGCAGTGATTTCACTGGGACTGGACACTACCTGAACTGGGTTTAGTGATATCAGGTCAGCTGCCTTCCGCCATCTCCTATTTCAATGTCCAGAGAAAGCGAGCAAAGCAGCTGTGCACTTTGGGGAGTCAATGGAAGAATTTGTGGAGAGTTTTGAGGCACCATGTCGCAGAGAAGTGATGTGTTGAGTGGCCTTCCATGGCTGAGTTCCAGGGAGCCGGACCTTCTGGGCAACAAGAGGGAGCAGTAAGGGCAGGTTGTCTGCGTCACTACAAGAAGCCCAGTAAGGTCTTCCTCTTCCTTGGGCTCCTCCAGTCACTATCGCTCCATGGATCAATTAGTGGACTGTTGACGATCCACTGAGGTACGTAGGCCAGTGGCTTGGGCCAAGGCAGGAGGCTGGGTGCTGGGACCAAAACAGATACCAAGGACTGGGGCTCTGACCCCATCACCACTGGGTCACCTGCAGGAGCAAAGGACACGAATCCCAACAGACGGGGTGTCACAGAGTCTGGGGATCATCCTGCTTAGGGAGTCATTCTGTCATGGCGTGGCAATGACAAGCTAACAAGCTTGGTGGTTACTACCGACAAGGCCTTGATTGTTGGTGATTTTAATATTCATATGGAAAATGAAAGTGATCCAGTAACAAAAGCATTTACTGCCATTCTTGACTCTGTCGGTGTACATCAGAATGTAACTGGGCCAACTCATGCCTGTAACCACACCCTAGACCTGATTCTTAGTCATGGTGTCCTGGTAGAACACATATCAATTATCCCTCAGAATCCTCTACTTTCAGATCATTACCTTTTAACATTTCAAATACAACATAACTCCCCTAAGGCCCCAGACCAGAGGTACGATACTAGACGTTCCATAGCCTCATTATCCGCTGCAACTTTTCTGGAACAGCTCCCACAGTCCTTTAACCTAACCTCTGAAGTGTCATGTGTAAATGAACTTGAACAGGTAACCGTGAACATGGTAGAATCATTTCGTACCACTCTTGATCATGTAGCACCACTCAAGAAAATAAAACATAGGGATAAGAAACCTGCCCCCTGGTACTCTAACCGTACACGTGAACTTAAACAAGCTTCACGAAAGCTAGAACGCAAATGGCGGTCAACAAAATTAGAAGTTTTTAGATTTGCCTGGAAAGAGAGCCTGTCTAAGTATAGACATGCACTAATGACTGCTAGGTCTATGTATCTCTCTAAACTAATAGAAAATAACAAAACCAATCCTAAATTCCTATTTGAAACTGTATCTAGGTTAACAAAGAATCGTTCAATGTTAAACTCACATGTCCCAGAAGCTCTTGGTAGTGATGCCTTTATTGCGTTTTTTAATAATAAAATAACCACGATTAGACATACCATCACGAGCACGCCCACGGTTGCACACAACCACCAATCCTCTGCTAGTGCTAGTGTTATTAGTACTAATGATAACATCTTTGAATGTTTCACTCCTGTAGTGCAGACAGAACTCCTTCAGTTAATTTCCTCTTGCAAACCCACTACTAGCCTTGATGACCCAATACCCACCAATCGACTTAAGGAAATTGCACCACTGATTAGCACTACATTGTTAAACTTGTTAAACTCATCTCTTAGTCTTGGATATGTTCCTAAATCTTTTAAAATGGCTGTTATTAGACCTATCCTAAAGAAACCAAATCTTGAACCTAGTGACTTAGGAAACTATAGACCCATCTCAAATCTTCCCTTCATTTCTAAAATTCTTGAGAAAGTTGTTGCTCACCAGCTGTCCTCCTTTCTTCAAGATAATAATGCTAACGAGCTATATCAGTCTGGTTTCAGACCCAATCATAGCACAGAAACGGCCTTAGTCAAAGTGATAAACGACTTGCTTATGGCTTCCGACCGTGGCTGTATATCGCTATTATTCTTACTGGATCTAACTGCAGCATTCGATACTGTAGACCATAATATTCTTTTGGACCGGTTGGAAACATTGATTGACATTAAAGGGATAGCACTACTGTGGTTTCGTTCGTATTTCACTGATCGTTACCAGTTTGTCCATGTAAAAAATGAGTCATTCATAGCCACTAAAGTAAGATATGGTGTCCCGCAGGGATCAGTGCTGGGCCCCCTACTGTTCAATCTATATATGCTACCGCTTGGTAACATAATTAGAAATTACAGTGTTAATTTTCATTGTTATGCTGATGATACACAATTGTATATATCTGTTAAACCTAGTGACGCATCCCAGCTCTCTTCTTTAGCCGACTGTCTGCTAGACATCCGTTGTTGGATGGCAAGGAATTTCCTCATGTTAAATACTGAAAAAACTGAGGTTCTTTTAATCGGTCCTAAGGAGGCCCGCAATAAGTTTGTAAACCCCAACCCTAGCGGCCTCCCTACTCAATTTAAAACAGTGGTCAGAAATCTTGGTGTCCTGGTAGACTCCGACCTCTGCTTCAGTGCTCACATAAATAGCATTACCAGTACGGCATTTTATCATCTACGGAACATAGCCAAGCTTCGGAAGTTGCTGTCCTTTCAAGATGCAGAAAAACTAATACATGCCTTTATAACTTCTAGATTGGACTACTGCAATGCCCTCCTTTCGGGTTGTCCATCTGGATCCCTACATAAACTTCAGTTAGTACAAAATGCAGCTGCCAGAGTTCTAACAAAAACTAAAAAATTTGATCACATTAGCCCTATCCTGTCTTAAGAACATAAGAACATAAGAACATAAGAAATATACAAACGAGAGGAGGCCATTCGGCCCATCGAGCTCGCTTGGGGAGAACTTAACTAATAGCTCAGAGTTGTTAAAATCTTATCTAGCTCTGATTTAAAGGAACCCAAGGATTCAGCTTGCACTACGTTATCAGGAAGACTATTCCATACTCTGACTACACGCTGTGTAAAGAAGTGTTTCCTTAAATCCAGTTTGAAATGTTCTCCCGCTAATTTCCACCTATGGCCACGAGTTCTTGTATTTGAACTAATGCTGAAGTAACTATTCGGTTGAACAGCATCCAAACCTGTTAGAATCTTATAGACCTGAATCATGTCCCCCCTCAGTCTCCTTTGCTTGAGGCTGAACAGATTTAGCTCAAATAACCTTTCCTCGTATGACATTCCTCTAAGACCAGGAATCATTCTTGTGGCCCTACGCTGCACCTTTTCTAAGGCCGCTATGTCCTTTTTAAGATATGGTGACCAAACCTGTACACAATATTCTAGGTGAGGTCTCACCAAGGAATTGTATAATCTTAGCATTACCTCCCTTGACTTAAACTCCACACACCTGGAGATATACCCCAACATCCTATTGGCCTTTTTTATTGCTTCCCCGCACTGGCGAGAATGAGACATGGAAGCATCTACATACACACCAAGGTCTTTCTCATAATCAGCTACCTTTATTTCAGTAGGTCCCATAAAATACCTGTACTTTATATTTCTGCTCCCTACATGGAGTACCTTACATTTGTCTATGTTAAATTTCATCTGCCAGGTGTCAGCCCAGTCACTAATTAAATTAAGATCCCGCTGTAGCTGCTGAGCCGCTAGTTCAGTATCTGCTACACCACCCACCTTGGTGTCATCTGCAAATTTCACCAGTTTACTGTATATATTGGTGTCTATATCATTTATGTAAATAAGGAACAAAAGTGGTCCTAAAATTGAACCCTGCGGTACCCCACTATGAACGCAGGCCCACTGTGACATCGAGCCTCTTATAACTACTCGCTGCTTCCTATCCGTTAACCAGTTATCAATCCAAGTCGCTACAGTTCCTAAAATACCTGTCGCTTTGAGTTTAAGTGAGAGCCTCTTGTGGGGAACAACATCAAAAGCCTTTTGGAAATCTAAATAGATGACATCATAGGCCTTCTTATCATCAACTTCCTGAGTAGCTTCCTCAAAAAACTCCAACAGATTTGTTAAACAGGATCTACCTCTCCTAAATCCATGCTGGCTATCCCTCAAAATGTTATTTGAGTCCAGGTAATCTACCATTTTCTCTTTGATTATAGCCTCCATAACTTTACCAGTTATACAAGTTAGACTGATTGGCCTATAGTTTGACAAATTACTTCTATCCCCTTTTTTGAAAATGGGCGTTATGTTGGCATGCTTCCAATCAGAAGGTACCACACCTTCAGATAAGGATTTTTGAAACAGTAATGTTAAGGGTTGGCAAATAATATCCCTCATCTCTTTTAACACTATAGGTAAGATGCCATCAGGGCCCTGTGATTTATTTATTTTGAGCTTAGCTAGGCTTTGCAAAACATCAGCTTCAGTTATATATATATTAGTTATAGACGATGTTGGATTAGTAATAAGAACTGGTAAGTTACTAGTGTCCTCAACAGTGAATACCCGTGCAAAACTATCATTGAACTCATTTACTATGTCAATGTCGTTTTCAATTATAAGACCCTTACTATCCTGCAGATTAGTGATTTCAGCTTTTAGAGCTCTTTTAGAGTTAAAATACTGGAAGAAACTTTTAACGTCATCCTTAGCCTCCAATGCGATCTTCCTTTCGACATTCCTTTTAGCTCGTCTAATGTCATTTTTTAACTCAGCCTGTAGATTTAGATACTCTTGCTTTATTATGTCATCATCAGTTATTTTCCATCTCTGGAACAAAGCCCTTTTCCTCCTTACTTTATACTTTATGTCCCTATTAAACCACCTAGGTTGCAATTTCCTTGATTTATTCTTGTTAGAAACAGGTATGAAGTCCTCTTGTACTTGCAATAATGTGCTTTTAAAAAATCCCCATGCCTCTTCAACAGTTTTGTTAATTAACTCCATCCAGTTCACAGTTTCTAGTTTTAATCTCATACAATTGAAGTTAGCCTTCCTAACATTATATATTTTTGATTTGGACTTTGCTCTTCGGGCACTAAACTTAACCTCAAATTTAACCATGTTATGATCGCTACTGTCAAGTGGTTCTAAAACATCTAATTTACCAATCCTGTCCTGGTTATTAGACAAAACAAGATCAAGAATGGCATCTCCCCTGGTAGGGGTGTTAACAAACTGAGTAAAAAAAACAATCCTGTACTAATCCCACCATGTCAAGTTCATTTTCAGAAGAGCCAGCAACAATGTCCCACTGCATCCCCGGTAGATTAAAATCACCCATAACTACCACATCATTTTTATTGCTCATAATCCTAATATCACTGTATAACAATCTGCTTTCCTCAACAGCTACATTGGGTGCTCTGTAACAAACACCGACAATTAGGCTATTTGAGTTTGTAGCATCTAATTTTACCCATATAGCTTCCGTACTTTTACTTATATCAGTAAGCTCCCTTGCCTGCAAGTTTTCCTTTACATATACTGCAACACCACCTCCCTTCTTACCTATACGGTCTTTACGGAACAATGTGTAACCATCCATATTATATTCTTGTCCATCCTTATCACTCAACCACGTTTCAGTTATTGCTATAATATCATAAGAGTCTGATGAGATAAGAGCCTCTAAATCATGAATTTTATTCCTAATACTCCTGGCGTTTAAATACAGACAACAAAGGGTAGGCCTATTACAGTGCCTACTTATAATATGATTTTTTGGGGCTTTCCGTTTCCCCCCAGTTACATACTTCCCTGCACTGGCTACCGGTCAAGTTTAGGATTGACTACAAATTATTACTATTGACTTACAAAACTCTGAATGGCCTTGCACCACAATATCTCAATGATCTTCTGGTCCCTTACAACCCTCCTCGCCTGCTTCGTTCACAAGGAGCAGGATATCTATTAGTTCCTGAAGTAGACAGGGCTACGGCAGGCTGCAGAGCATTCTCTTACAGAGCTCCGCAGCTGTGGAATGGTCTCCCGGCGGATGTGCGGGATTCAGGCACACTCTCGCTTTTCAAGTCTAGATTAAAAACGCACTTGTATAGCTTAGCGTATAGGAAACCTAGTTCTGGTTCCAGCTAGTCGCTCACTCCCAGTCAGACTAACAGTATGAGGTGAAGAGCTGGGTGGGGATCGGTGTCATTGGCTTTGGATAAACTGAGGCGTCAGTGCTGTCACTCTGGCTCTACACTAGAGTGCTGATGTTCAGGGAGTCCCCATGCCTGTGTTCCCGCCTGTCTCTCCCTATTTCTCATGCTGCTATACCCAGATCTGCCGGAGCCTAGACGAATATTGCACTCGATCGTTTTGCTTGCACTGCCTCTGGTTTCCTCAACTCTGGCTAATACACAATTATTCTTACTTCCTCCCTCACCCCTTCTGGGGTGTGCTCCCTGGAGCACAATGTCGTTGAAGAGTTTATGCCTCTGCGGCCTGCAAGACAACTACCTCCACCTCCGGCACCTACCCTCCAACCTGCCTGCCCTTGGCTCAACACGATGCCTCGCCATCCACCCTGCGGCTGTGTGCCTATTAATCCTGCCATCGTGCATCAAGCACCACGTGCCTGCACCGGTCGGCCGCTGCATTGAGACATATATTTCAACCCCTGTATTAGCTTAGTCATTTCATCTTGTCTGTATTAGCTTAGTCATTTCATCTTGTTTGTTTGACTCATCTGCTGGCCCCTGGAGGATGGGCTCCCCCTTTGGGTCTGGTTCCTCCCAAGGTTTCTTCCTCTTAGGGAGTTTTTCCTTGCCACCATTGCCTTTGGCTTACTCAATGGGGGGTCCTTACGAGGCAGAAATGTAAAGATCATTGAGACAATGTAATGTTGTGATAATGCGCTATATAAATAAAATTGAATTGAATTGAATGACAGAGACTGCAGAACTATTCAACTGCTCCAGTTACTTCTTTAATCCAATTTATGATATTTGTAAACATTCTTTAATAGACATTACCACCAAAATTCCTGTAGTAATTAACAGCTATTTTAGAGCAGAATTCACAAAGAAGCGAAACGGTGAGCTCAGCGTGTGTACAGACCCTAAACCACTGAATAAAGCACTGAAGAGGAACCATTTTCCTCTCCCTACCATTGATGACATCTTGCTAGATCTAAAGAAGCTTTTCAGTGTGTGACATCAGAAATGGCTGTTGGCATGTCAAGCTGGAGGAAAACTTCAGCTACCCGACCACTTTCTCGCCCCCTTGTGGCAGGTACAGGTGGCTGTGCATACCTATGGGCATCAGCACTGCTCCAGAGATTTTCCAAAGATGACTGAGCCCTGGAACGGCTTGGAGGGAGTTCATGTGATTACAGATGGCATTTCAATCACAGGTGAGGGAGACACAATGGAACTGGCAGAGAAAGATCGTGACAGAACACTGACGTAATTTATAGACAGATGTACTGAGGAAAACATCAAGCTAAATGTAAACTAAGACTGAGACAGACGCTGTTCCATTCATAGGATATTTACTGACAGTGGATGGACTTCAAATTGATCCAGAAAAAGGCAAAGCAATCCAGCAGATGCCCAAAGCAGGGGGGCAAAGACTCCTAAAAATGGTAAATTTCTTAGCCAAGTTTTGCAGCCACCGTTCAGACCAGTGTGAGCCTCTGCGACAATTGACCCATGAAGGCAGTTTGTGGGAGTGGACAGACATTCAGGATGCTGCATTCTCCAAAATCAGAGAGTCCATTGTGAATGCACCGGTACTGAAATATTATGATCCCAAGGAAGACTTGATTCTCCAGTGTGATGCTTCAGACACCAGTTTGGGTGCAGCTGTGATACAATGCAGGAAACCAGTGGCTTTTGGGAGCAGAGCACTCATGCAAACTGAGCAAGGATATGCTCAGATAGAAAAGGAGCCTCTAACAATAGATACTTCATTGATGCCTGTGGAAAGATTCTCTTTATCCTTCCCCCAAACTGCTCTCCTTAGGCAAAGGGGAACCTGGCTGTGAAGGGCAGCCACCCATGGCAGTGCCCAGGAAGCTGGGGGTTAAGGGCCTCATTTAAAGCAGCCACAGACATGCTGAGGTTGGGCTTGAACCAGTGACTTTCCAATCACAGCCACAGAGGCTTAACCCACTGAGCCACACACTGCCTCCAGTGCTTCCCTATTCTGTATGGCATGGAGAAGCTTCACCAGTGTACCTTCATTGCGTGCACATAAGAGGCTGCAATGCATACTGCTGCATCTACAGTGGTCTGACATGTAACCTGCTACCAACAGGAGCGACCCGATCATGCAGGTAGATTACAGTGGACCAGTGTCTAGGTTTGTAGGGAGAGGTAAAGATTGGAGAGTCGGACACAATGAATAGCAAGGGCCTCAGTTAACTTCAGATATCAATGTATTTCAAGATAATTTACTGAAAGAGACACAAAAATCACATTTAAATTTGACAGCAAGAAGTCTTTGGACAATCAGTTCAACTTTGTACAATAGCACCTCCGAAAAGTTTCTCTCTGTCTTTCTTGCTAGTTATTTCTCTTTACCCCCCAGTCAAGGAGGAATCAAATGCAGAAGCACATTGTACAGTAGGAGATGTAAGGTGCAACACACATTAAAAGCTGTTTTTGTGTGAACATTATAAAACAGATTAATACATATTAAGCAGTTTGAAACTTTACATTCAGACCTACATCAGTCAGAAAAAGCAGGCGATGACCAGCCCAACCAGCAGCTCCATCTCTGATTGTACAGAATCCCTTGTCAGGGTAACTTCTGAAGTCATGACTAAACTAATTTACAGCTTCACCAGTTATATTAAACTGATCATTGAGGAGGGAAATAAGTCAAGCCTCACAGTGAAGCCATAAAACATACGGGGGTTAAATGTATTACACTTTTTTCCAATCATTTTGACGCGTGTCTCAATACCATGTCCACTTTTTACCTTGTCCACTTAACACATGCACCATAAAATTGGACTATGTGAGCTAAACTATGTATGCTTTTGCATTGCTTTGACACAATATGCATTCAATCACCACTTCCCCCAAATTTCATGAATACTTCTCTCAGTCAGTGTTTGCCACCAGCAAAACTTTGTACAACTACAGCACTTTACAATGCTTGAAGCTGGAAAGCTGAATGAAAACACATACCTGCCTATAATTTCAGCTAAGCACCTATCTAGTAATTTGTGAGGTTAGTGCCAATTTGCCATATGTGCAAATCTTTGGATTGGCATTTTCCATTGCCATTTTTCTTTAGCTAGTGAAAAATGGATGCAGTAAGAGGCAGAGGAAGAGCAAGAAGACACAAACGGAGAGGAAGAGGAAGAATCTTGGCTACTGATGAAATCAGAGCCACAGTATTTGACCATGTTGGAAATCATGGTCTGTCCCTGAGGAAAGTGGGTCTAAGAGTTCCACTCCACCTGCCTAGATCCACAGAGGCATCAATTGTCAGGATTTTCAGGCAAAGCAACAGGTACTATACACTATGTAGAGCATTCTGACTGAAGGCATTTGATTGGTGTATATATTACTGTAGTGGTGTGATTTGAGGGAAGTCTCCAGGAAAAAACTGATGCATCGATGCACGTTTGTCTTTACTGTAACCCACTACTGTAGGATTTAGCATTTACCTCCCACAGGAGGGAGAGGAAGAATTTACTGGTATCTGTGATTGTGTGGGACAATGTGGCCTTTCATCATTCCCGCCAAGTCACAGAGTGGTTTATAGCCCATCCCTGGATGATGTCATTATTCTTGCCACCATACTCTCCATTCCTCAACCCGACTGAAGGATTTTTTTCTGCATGGGGATGGAAGGTATATGACCATCGCCCACATGATCAGATGTCGCTTTTAGATGCAATGGCTGCTGGGTGTGTGGACATCCATGTGGAGGACATCCAGAGCTGGATAAGACACTCAAAGAGATTTTTTCCTTGGTGTATTGCAAGAGAAAATATTCAGTGTGATGTCGATGAAAATTTATGGCCAAATGCAAGGGACCAAATGGATTAGTCCAGGACAACAGTATACTTAACTGTATACAGTCAAACTTTGCTATTTGGCTATGTTTGTTTTGTTTTTTTCTGTATTGAATGTAATGTACTTTCAGTAGGTGGCTGTAATGTATTTTTCTTTTCCAGTGTATTGCGCAGCTGAATTTATTTACTGTATTATTTGTTTGTATTACAATGTTTACTGTAAGAAATGGCATACATTTTTCTTTTACTTTGCAATAAACGTGTGAAAATATAGGATACAACAACACATCATATATATGCATTTTGCAGCGCTTCAAGTTGTTTGTGTTTTTTCATGCATTGTTCTTTGTGTGACAAAGTCATCTTGTGAGAGAGTGCGTGTGCTATAGGTTTGGCAGCGTGTGTCACTTTTGGGTGAAGTGTGAAGTGTTCTGGTGGTTTTAGTGCATATTGCACCGAAAGTTAACTGATATGCTCAGGTGCATGTTTGTAAAGTTCACAGTGTGAAGTGTTTTGAAAAAGTGGACATGGTATTGAGACAAGTGTGAAAATGATTGGAAAACACTATAATATTGACTTATGTAGTTGAATTTTGTTTATCCACTAGAGGGCAGTCACACACTGGAGATTCCCTAATTAAGATGATAAGATAAGATAAGATAAGATAAGATAAGATAAGATAAGATAAGATAAGATAAGATAAGATAAGATAAGATACTCCTTTATTAGTCCCACAAGTGGGAAATTTGCATTGTCACGGGAGAAAGTGGACAGTACAAGAATATCCATCCGCTTATCCGAGGTCGGGTCGCGGGGGCAGCAGTCTCAGCAGGGAAACCCAGACTTCCCTCTCCCCGGCCACTTCATCCAGATCCTCTGGGGGAATCCCGAGGCGTTCCCAGGCCAGCCGAGAGACATAGTCCCTCCAGCATGTCCTGGGTCTTCCCCGGGGCCTCCTCCCAGTGGGACATGCCCGGAACACCTCCAGGGAGGCGTCCAGGAGGCATCCTGACCAGATGGCTCCTCTCGATGCGGAGGAGTAGCGACTCTACTCTGAGTCTCTCCCGAATGACCGAGCTCCTCACCCTATCTCTAAGGGAGAGCTCAGCCACCCTGCGGAGGAAACTCATTTTGGCCGCTTGCACTCGCGATCTCGTTCTTTCGGTCACTACCCACAGCTCGTGACCATAGGTGAGGGTAGGAACGTAGATCGACTGGTAAATCGAGAGCTTCGCCTTTTGGCTCAGCTCCTTCTTTACCTTGACAGACCGATGCAGCGCCCGCATCACTGTGGACACCGCACCGATCCGCCTGTAGATCTCCCGCTCCATCGTCCCCCCACTCGTGAACAAGACCCCGAGATACTTAAACTCCTCCACTTGGGGAAGGACCCCATCCCCGACCCAGAGAGAGCATTCTACCCTTTTCCGGCTGAGGACCATGGTCTCGGATTTGGAGGTGCTGATTCTCATCCCAACCGCTTCACACTTGGCTGCGAACTGTCGCAGCGAGAGCTGAAGGTCACGGTCCGATGAGGCCAACAGGACCTCATCATCTGCAAAAGGCAGAGACCTAATCCTGAGGTCACCAAGCCGGACACCCTCAACGCCCTGGCTGGGTGTGATACAGTAACTCAGGCCCCTACTTTCCCTCAGCTCTCTGCCTTTCAGTCAGCCATTCGCTGTGCTCATAGGCTGTACGGCCGTCAGAAAACTCTTCACGTCCCCCTCCTATTATCATGCACTTTGACTTTTCTGACTTTTTGTAGGAGAATCTCTTTTTTTACCAATATTTTAGTGCTAAAACAGCTGCAGATAGGAAAGCGATGAATGCCCCGATCAGGGCATTGAAGGAGTTGAGGCTTACACAAGTTTTATATGATACTCCTGAGGATGTGAATATTACCATGGATGACTTCCAGTATCTTGGAACTCTCCCTATTTAACGCCATTGAACTGCACCGAGTTCGCCGGCCAATTCCTGCAGGTCACCATGATCGCTATGGCTGCTGTGCAATGTGCTTCCCTGTAGCAGCTTTGATTGCTTTGTTTGCCCATCCAGGAGTTGCTGTCTCCACCCCAGTTATTAATCACAAAATTGCATGACTGTTACATTGTTGCTGTTGTTTAATTAAATGTCCAACCTGCCCCTCAAATTTTCACTCTCGATTCTGGGGCTGATGCTCACCACAGGTTCTGCTGTATCCTGTCTGAGTTGGGGGAAGTAAGATCTGTTTGGCTGCTGCTTATGCCCCCACCCCCACAAAGCTCATTCTTCCTGGACCTATCTAGCCATATCCTTAAACTCCATGATTATGAGCTCATTACAGGAACAGATGCCAAAGTTGTCCATGACCCAGTCCTGGATAAATCCGCTTCTCTCTTAGGTAGTCAGGTATCCCCTCTAGTCACTCAAATACTTTATTATTTGCAACAACAAACTGCAGGTGTTGCTAAGTTGGAGTCTTGATTGGGTTTTTTTGAAGATCCAGAAGAACCACATGATTTGAATTCTCTCCTTGTCGAAGGAGATGGTGAGCCAACCACTGAGAACCACTTCTTAAGAAGAAGTGCTCTTACCACGACCCCGGTCTGGTAGGACAGAAGATGCACCCAGACTGTTCTGAAAAAAAAAGATCTCTTGTTTAAAAGGAAAATTTGACCATTTCAGACAAGGACTAATTGATTGAATGTATTGGTGTTTCATCTGTTCACATTTTATTTTACAATGCAGGTTTAAAATAGTTAATCTAAATCACATATTACCCACTTTAATCCTTTCTATACCCACCTCTGTAGACTTCACAGAGCATCACTGCCAACAAAATAAGAGGGTTACAGTTAAAGTAGGTGAAAAAATTGAATGTAAAATTTGACAATCCAGGTTTTCAGCACCATGGACAGCAGCCTACTGTTGCTTAAAGGGCATTATTTTGCTCACTTTCAGTTTATAATATTATATTTATGATCTACTAGAATAGAGTATGCATGCTTCAGTGTTCGAAAAGAACATATTGTTTTCTCATGATGCACATCTCTATTCACCCTCTGTCTAATCCCTCCCCCAACGAGTCCATTGTGGTTTGATTGGTCGGTTTACACTTCATTCCCCAGTTTTTCAGTCTGCAGACAGATCCTTGCAGGTAGACAGACAATTGGTGTTAGTTTTGCGGTTTGTGAATTTATTTACAGTAATAGTGGTCATATGCTAATTATATTAACAGGATTAATAAGCCTGTATATTTAATCAGAATTCCCTAAGACCCGTGCTTTGTATTGGCCCCTCCCATTTTGACAACAACAAACTACATGTCACTGCAGGGCTTTAGAGAATAACTACTCCAATAATTGCGTAGTGATATTCATGAAGAACATGTCATCGACTACGCCCACTAATCACGGCAGCCTTAATACATATATCAATAAAAGTTTTAATACGTATTGTCTCTGTTTACGTGATAACGAAGACCTAAATATATATTTGTTTTAAATATGTGACTCATGTTAGAGAAAATATAAGTAAACCATGAGGACAGAAAAGTCACTGAATAACAGGAATGACCGACATATAGTGCCAAACAGACAAGGTGCAAAGACTGTACACATAGTACAAACAAAGTAAACGTAGTGCACTATGTATGGTGAGTTGTAAATTTGTTTGCACTTTGCAGCTTACCTTGCGTTGACTCTTTGTAGTACGGTCCCCACGACGGTAGTGAAAATATAAGGGGCTGGTTATCAGGGGGCATGGATTTTGTGGCAGTTTCTACATTGGCGTTGCTGGTGGAGGGAGCTGCATTTGTGGTTTGTATTCTGCAATGGCTTGAATGTCCTGTGTATTAAGGCAAACTCGTGGGCGATTACATCGTCCACACAGCATAGAATTAATAAGAGTTGTTCACTGTCCTCCTGTTACTGTAAAATTCTGGGAAGTTGTGATTGTTCAACTCCACTGTGCACAGTTAGGAGCAACTCCAACTCCACCTAGCAGACATACGTACGAGGTGATTGAGGTATGGAATGATTCTGTCCCTGTATGGACTAATCATCCCCAAATTCTATTGCGTCCATGATTCACCCATATCATTGTGCTAAGGTTGAGCAGCACAACATGTTTTTCCAAGCCTCAGATCACAAGACCAGCAGATAGTGAGGATAGCTGAGAAGATCATTAGAGTCTCTCTCCCATCCATCATGCACATTCACATCACACATTCCATCCGCAAAGCCACCAACATTGTGGATGACCCCACCCACCCCTCACATTATCTTTTCACCCTCCTAGCATCTGGAAAAGCATTCAGGCCTTCACACCCAGACTCAGAAACATGGCGTCAGACTACTGAACTCTCAGGAACTGATCTGATACCACACACACAACACACACACACACACACACACACACACACACACACACACATAGGGTTATAATTATATCTTCGTGGGGACTCTCCATTCATTTCTATGAGGAAAACTGTAATCCAACATGACAACCTTAACCCCTACCCAGCCCTAACGTTAACCATAAGTAACCAAACCAAATACAAGACTTCTGGCATCTTTAGTTTTTTATTAGTATTGACAGATCTTTGTGGGGACCTGAAAAACACCCCCAAAGCATCAAAATAACAGGTTTTTATCACATTGCGGGGGACATTTGGTCCCCACCATGTAATATAAACCTAATCCACACACACAAACAGACACACACACACGTGTGCGCGCACACACACACACAGATTAGGTATCTGAGTCTTTGTGGGGATTCTCCATTCATTTGTATGGGCATAACCCCAATCCTAATTATGGCAACCTTAATCCAAAATCCCTGCAGTAGTAAGCAAGAAGTAACAGTAAGTAACCAAACAAAATACAAGACTTTTGGAATTATTATTCCTTTGATTGCATTAACAGAATTTTATAAAACTGAGTCAGTTTTTTCTTTTGGGGACCAAAAACATGTCCCTACAAAGTCAAAATAACATGTTTTTATAACACTGTGGGGACATTTGGTCCCCACAACATAATATATACATGACCACCCACCCAAACACACATAGACACAAACATACACAGACTGGCTTACATATATCCTCTATAGATTCCTGAATGAAATATCTGCAAAGCAGTTATGGCATGGCGTTAGGTTTGAACATGCAGTTTTTAAGGACACTGCACTAATTTTAAACGAAACACTGCACTAATTCTAAAATGATTTTATATGAACGTTATTTAACATAAAATAAAATAGAAATCAAACCAAAATTTAGTCTATCAAAAAACTTGTATATTACATATCTTCGAAATTAAAAACACCAGGATACAGAATTTGAATAACAAGAACTATAGTCTTCTTTCTCAAAAGCGTGAACAGCTATCTGAAGACCTACTAGTTCCTGAATTGTAGATGTTGCCTATGAAATTCGCTGAGAGTTGACGTCGCCCTACCAACGTCGCTAAAATGCTAATTGCGTCAACAAGCTATGGAAATACAGCGGTGGTACACCCCCAATACAGCGGTATTACGCATTACCGTAATGCTGCCTAGCAAAAACATAATGTCATAAAAAAAATTACAGACAGACATTATAGACAGAGCTGCGTGGTTTCCTATTGACAAGTAGATACATGATTCGGGGGCTTGAAAGGCGGCTAGATATCCAATCACGCCCAGCTACAGTATGCACAAACTAAAGATACTACTCCTGATTGGACCAGCTACAAATTCGTCCCTCCCTGACAATAAATTCTTTGTTTTCATTCGTTGAAAATAATGACAATACATATCTTCATACTTTTCGACCAATTAAAAATCTCGGTGGTTTCAATAGTTCTAACAAAATAATTGCAGGTTGAACAAAAACTTTCTGACAGAGAGATGGCGCAGAGGTGAGCAGCATCTCTTCGTATGTTTCTTGCTATTTCTTCAGATTATGTTTTGTTAGCATACTTAATTCTATATTTATTTTTATGTTCTGATTGTCACGTTCGGCAACGGAGGCGAGCCGGGAAGCAGGCGACAGCAGCCAGGAAGTCAGGTAACGGGGTTTAATTGGCAAATGACAAGCACGCAGAGACATCCACGGACAATACAATGCCGAATCTGGCATACATGGGGAGACGCGGTCTAATATACACAGGACTAATCAAATGAAACAGGACACAGATGATCACAAACAGGAATGAACACAAGGTAATGAGGGGGCGTGGCACACATCGGGATCGGACGGAGCGGATCGTGACACTGATATAGTACATGCAAATTTTGCGGCACAATTGAAATATATTTATAATTAGTTGTTTAAACTGTAGATGCTGTGGCCATTATTCTAAATATGGTTGTTTATATTTAAATGGTAAGAGAAAATATTTGTGTTAAACTTAAAAACAATAAGACAATAACAATAAGACAATATATAAGTTCTCCTAGTGGTGTCCCGTCTTGCCCCCAGAGTGCCCTGTGCTGGTGTTGCCCCTGCCTACCCTGGTCTGTCTCGTCCCCTAATGGTGTTCGGTCTCTGCGCCCTTGTCCCGCAGCAGTGCCCATCTGGTGTCTTGCCCTGCCCTCTTCCACTGTGTCTCCCATCTTAGTGTACGTATAGCCTGCTGTCTTCCCCGCTGTCCCATCTGCTCCCTCACATGCCCTGTAAAAAGTGTCCTTCAGTCCTGCGATCCTCAGTCCAGTCATTGATGTTGCTGCCTGCATGTGCTCCCCAGTGTGTCCTGTGTCTAGTGTTCTTGCCTGATCCTCCCTACCCTGTTTGGACCCCTTGTGGTCTGTTTCCTTCGCCCTTCCTGTAGTGTAGTTTTCTTTAATAAAGCCCCTTTTGGTTTTCCTCCATCCCTGTCTTCGCCTCTGTCCTTGCCCTCGACGTGACACCATTACAGTGTGACCAGGTAAATGCTGCTAGCTGGACACCACACTACTGTAAATGCTACTGAAGGCTTACCTCAGTTTATCATTATTCCCTTCGTCTTGAAAGAGAACAGCAGCAAAAAGTGGGAAAATGATTTAAAAAATAAAGAACACTGTTCTGTTAGTAAGCTTCTTAAGGTAAAGTCATTTTAAATAATTAGAATAACTGATACTTTATTAATACCTGTGGAGAAATTGTCTTTACGCCTCCCTCAACTTGCTCTTTATAGAGTAATGTCTCCTAAGTAGACATTAGTTTTAAATGGCTTCAGTACAAAGGAGACCATCCCTCTGGATTGTACCAAAGTCTACTCTGCAGTACGCCACTTTTTAAAACCCTCCGTTTAACCCATATATCATAGAAAAACTGACATTAATACCAGTGGCTATAGGTATATTTGGTGCTTTCAGATGTCTGTGAATTCTTTTAATGTTTTCCCGGTGTCTGTAGAAATCGCTGAAGTGCTTCATGTCATACCTTTCAATGTGAATGAACCGAGTCATTATGCGTTGGTGAGAGCTGGCTAGGTATATGTTATACTCCACTAGGCCCACTTTTCTTCATAACTGTCATTCAGCAATATTCATTTCTTTCCTTATATTTAATGCCTCTGCTGTGCTGGGAGTCAGCTTCCATTGGGATCCATGCTCTGGATCAATATTCCGTTAACCTGAACTGTTCAACAGACTGCAGACCACATTCTGCAATTTCATCTGTCTGACCACTAACAGGAAGTATAAAAGACAAGCACACCCTCAGAATGGATTCATATGTGGCCTTCCCAGTATGCACCTCTGTCAGCAGGTCAATGACAGATCTAAACCAATTTTGCCTGAGCTACGGAGCCCCTGCATCTCTGGACAGACCTAATCCATCTCTGGTCCAGTTGACACCCATAGGCACTGCTCAGGCTGAAGTTGACAGCCGCAGGCAGAATCCGTTGTGCGTGTTTCTCCTGACCGTTTGACCCCAGATGCCCCCCAGGGAGTACTATGTGGTCCTACCTTTTCACCACCAGAGTTGCCCTCAGTTGAGAACTGATCTCCATGATGTCTCACTAAACTTGAGGCCTGATTGGTGGAATCCCAGCTGGTAGGACGAACGCTGAGGAGGGACGTACATAAGTTATTGTGTTGCTATAGAAGAGGAAAGATCTTAGTTTTGCTATCTGTTGTTGCATGGCTTGGATACAAACAATACTGATTAGCAGGGATTAAAATAGGAATAGGAGACATTTAAGATCTACCCTGAAGGTTTTTCAAACCAGTCATTTAGATCAGGAAATTCATATACATAATAGCCAGCTGAAACTTTATAAAACTTCTGTCAGAACAAATAAATACATTTTTAATCTGAAAAATAATAAATAAAAATGGGAGGATGGTGCTAAAGGGGTCTAGTTTCAATCTTCCAGCCTGTCAGCTTAACATTTATAGAAAGTGCCAGACAGTAAATCACCTTTGCCAAGTGAATGAAAGAAGCTTGACCTCGTTGGATGATGGACTAAGAGCAGTGCTAAACACCGCTCACGCCCTGACTCCCCCCACCTGTCCCAAAGCAGGATGCATGGGTTAGTGCGGGGAAGCATTGGTGAATGCTGGTGAAGGTGCCGCTATTGCAACTTCAGACAAAGGCACCAGGACTTCGAGCCTCAGTGCCGAGTCTCTGAGAGCTCATCAAAACACTGACGGGCCAAGCAGCCCAGCAAATGGAATGTTGTCTTTCCCAGGAATGGATGCCAGAGGGCTCCAAAAATCTGCTGTGAGCCATAGACTGTGAGTGTCTGTGCCTTTGTTTGTGTACAGAGTGAAGGTGCCACTCACAGCCGGTTTTCCCACCATGCTGCTGGGATGGAGAGCTGCTCATGCGGAGACTGCTGGTCCAGCAGAAACCTGTGGCACGCCAGCAACACTGAATATGGTGTTGGGTCCAGCACTGGCGATGCATTGTTTGACCCTGTCGACCCTGTGTTTCACTCTCCCAGAACACCCTAAGGCGTGATGGTAATGGAGCCCCTGTGCCAGAAATTGAGGGCTGATTCTATGCATGAGTCGTCTGCATGCAGTCCCAGCATGCTCTGGGCTGGAGACACGTGTGGAGCCGCTGAGCTGCAGTGTGCTTGGGTAACACTGCCTTCAGTGACTCACAGAGCCGTGCTGTGTTGCTTTGGAAGGCTTCTCTTCTTCCACACAGGAACTCACAATAGCAGAGCCCGAAATGACAGCCCTCCACAGGAACACACAGTGCTGTGTGCATATCCCTGGTGGGTGTGCACATCAATCTCACTGATTATACCCAGTGACTGACTGCTCCTGTTCTGTCCAAAACACGCCTCTTGGGTCTCATGTTCTCAGCATTCCCTGGAAGAGCGGTCCCCTGGCTGAGTGCTGTAGAGGGAGTCTGTGATCTGGCTAGGATCTACGTCCATGTGGACAGATGTATCGTAGACAACCAGAGTTCCTCCCTGGCTGTTCTCTCATTATCCAGGTAAATATTTCATTATCCAGGTAAAATTATCGAACCCTTTCAAAACTGTTTTGCTCCTTAAGCAAATTAATTGAGTTGATTTTGTTGAAAAAGGAGGAAATTAATTCATTTAGGCAGACTCTCAAACATGCCTGTCGGTATGTCGAGCCCACACTCACTGAACACCAGGGGGCAGTGCCCACACCCACAATGGCACCTGGGATTTTTTTGCCACATGTACTGATGATAGTGTCACATGAAGAGCATGGTTGATCGATCTCTGATGAGATGATGAGTGTTCACTGGTCCAGTACGTTTCCTCGCATACCGACTTCCCCAGAATATATGGTTCTGATGTGTTTTGGGTCACCGATGCCCTCAGTTTGGTGCTGATAGATGAAGGTTTGGGTCCGTTAGGTAGCTAGTGCCACGGCGCACACCTGTGGCTGAGCGTGCCGGCTCTTGTAGGCCTGGCAGTGGGCCCATCCAGATCGGGCTCCCGGCTGTTCCAGCTTGTGAGGAGGACAAGCAAACCCTGGGCCCACTGGCCCTCAGGAGCCTGTCAGAGCGCATGTTAAATTAGCCATTTGTTTTTGCTCACAGGGAGGTCTGCACACAACACTGATGTGGAACGAGGCCTGGCCTGCCTGTGGTTCAGCAAGGACCCACTCCATGCATACTAGCTGTAACAGGTCTTTTACCGTCACACACGCTGCCGGCGGGCAGGACAGCAGGACACAGAGAACGGCTGTCAGAGGCCCCACATCACTCAGATCTCCCTCATACAGAAGGCCGAGTGCGAGTGGCCCCCGCCACCCTCGTCGGGCCCAGCCCAGCCTGGCTGAGCTGCAGTAAGAGCGGAGTGCTTGAAGGCCATAGATCCCAACTGGAGCACAGAGATCCTGTTTGAAGAGTGGATCCCCTCAATATCTCTGTGTCACTGTTAATTTAAGTGCATCTCTCAACCTGTGTCTGTCACTCTAAGTGTATCTCCCAGCCAGAATCCATCAATCAAGTGCATCTCTCAACCTGTGTCTGTCACTCTAAGTGTATCTCCCAGCCAGAGTCCATCAATCAAGTGCATCTCTCAACCTGTGTCTGTCAGTCTAAGTGTATCTCCCAGCCAGAATCCATCAATCAAGTGCATCTCTCAACCTGTGTCTGTCAGTCTAAGTGTATCTCCCAGCCAGAATCCATCAATCAAGTGCATCTCTCAACCTGTGTCTGTCAGTCTAAGTGTATCTCCCAGCCAGAATCCATCAATCAAGTGCATCTCTCAACCTGTGTCTGTCGGTCTAAGTGTATCTCCCAGCCAGAATCCATCAATCAAGTACATCTCTCAACCTGTGTCTGTCGGTCTAAGTGTATCTCCCAGCCTGTATCTATAAGTCTATCTCTAGAGTGTTTAACAGCAGCAACAGCTTGTTAGCTACTTTTCTTTATTTGTTTGACATTCTGATTATTTGGTTTTAAATTTCTTACAAATTACTTCCCAGGTACAAACTGATATTAAAATAATATAAAAATTCCAACAAACTGCCAGGCATCTGGCTTGAGACTGTAAGGATTGCAGTCCCTTAATGACAGGTGGGAACAGTTTCTGAAGCACGGTCCCCTTTAAAACCACTCTGGAGAATAAGGTCCCTTCACAGAGCCCTGCTGCACGACACTGAGCTGAGGACAAGCAGGCTAACATTTGAATTAGCATCCCTGCACGCATCTGCCTTCTGGAGTGAAACCCAAATCACCCCACTGTGCAGGTTCCAGGCTGTATTTGGTTCTTGTGTTCAGAAGCCTCTAATGTTACTGTGCTGTCGCTGTCACCGACAGTGATTCATTCTCTTGAATATCCATGTTTATTTAATGTGTGATCTGAAGCCTGTGATGTCATTGTGATGTTAGTGTCTCAGACAGTGATTCATTCTCTTAGTTGAATATCCTACTTTTTATAAAGTTTGTCTGTTCAGAATTCTGTGTCATTGAGTTGTTACTGTGCTGTCACAGTCCAAGACACCGCCTTGGTTCATAATCCTCCTGTTGAATGGAGGGTCCCCACAAAGATGTGAATACAAACATGTCACATATGCTGTCTTGGTTCACTCTACTACTGTTTATTTAGTTTATGTGTTCAGAAGCCTGTATCACTGGGCTGTCCTCTGTTAATTTCCTGTCACTGATCCGGACAGCATAACTTTAATGAATAAATCCATCATGCTCCAATGGGGCAGGAAAGCTGTATGTTTGCCGCTGTGAGATTTCTGTGTGTCTGCCCATGCTACCTGCATCCCACTCCACCCCCCCAGGCAGGTTGCTTTCTGTCCCCTGGCTTCCCATACCCCTGATCACCCTGGCAGAGATGTACTTCCACTTTGAATGAGACGATTGTCAACTAACCTCACAGGTCAACAGTTACAGGTCAGCAGGTGCCTTTGCTGAAATGTTAGTGTTGGCTCCGTGTCACACCATCCATATGGAACAGTTTGTTTGGTCACGTTTCCCCCATTATGACACCCTTTGGCCATCTGCTCCTGGTCACATGTTCTAATGAGCCATACATCAAACAGGTTTGTGGGGGAGGGGTGTTCAAGTGATTAAAGACAGGGAGGAGACAGACTGTCATGCATCTTCACGAGCCCCGCTTTGCTTCTGAAAATCAGGACTTGTTTCTGTACACTTGTTGCGTGTCCTAATTTTACCCACTACTGGCGGTGATTCCCATATATCAGCACTATATCTGCCTTTTCATAATCTGTAAACCTAGGTACTGTGATGTATATTCTGCCTGTTCATGGGGTAATCTCTAATCTAATCTAATCTAATCTAATCTAATGTGTATTCTACCTCTACATGGGATAATCTCTAATCCCAGTAAGCATTATATGTATTCTACCTCTACATGGGATAATCTCTAATCCCAGGATCTGTGATGTGTATTCTGATTGTTCCTGGGGTAATCCCACAACCAGCAGTGTATATTTCATCTGTTCATAGGATAATCAGAATCAGAACTTTACTGCCATTATGTACCAACATACCAGAATTGTTTGTGGTCCAATGCCAAACATGAAGTACATAATATTAAAGGAGAAACACTTCACAGAATACTATGTATAAAAATAGGAATTCAACAAAGCACACAAACATGTACAGAGGACCTCCACGATCATACAGATGATAGAATGAAAGAGATCTTATGACAACAATGAACATAGAAGAGGAGAATTATCCCTGGCTGAATGGACTGCATGTGAGTGACAGGGATACTGAAGTACTAGGTGAGTTTATTTATCCCTTCTGTTCCTCTTCTGATCAACATCCTTGTTTATTAAATCAGCATTCACGTAGTGCTATATTTACATCAAAGTGAAGTGCTGCTTTCTAAATTCCATTTTTAAAATGAATCCTGGGTCCAGATTATGGAGAAGTGCCTACTGGGAATTGCATTACAGAAATGATGGCAAAATCGTAATTTTATGACTTCTACTAATAGTGAATGGCTCGCAGTGTTAATCACTAGCAAATGCACCACACAAGCATTCTATGTTCTTTTAGCGCCCCTTGTGGTGAAAACTCCTGCTGATTAAAAGATGGTAACATTAGCTTTGGCTTGGTTCAGCAAGCAGGTAGGAGAACCCGTGTCTGTAAATAGCCTACAGTATGTGAGATGGACTTCCATTCCGTCTCAAGTGTCCCCATGCTTCTTGGAGTTCAGACACAGAGTAGGACACCTGAGTGAAGTGTTGTGGTTGTGATGGGCTCTGCTCTGGCAGGAGGTCATCTGAGCACGGGAAGGAAGAGCACAAAAGGACAGGGCTCTACAGTAGGCAGGTGGCCCAGTGCATACTGGGTGTATATAGCTGGGTCACCTTCCTTCAGTGTGGCCTGTGAATAAAATCCCTGAAAACTGAGCTTTACCTTCATTCAATGAGAAGCACCTCTTAAAATATATTTGTCTATAGTCCAAATGAAATGTTGAGAGGGGGGCTCCTTTAATGTAAAGTGTTATTACTGCTTGAGGAGCAGCACTGATGGCTTTAATCTTGGACGACCAATATACTCTTGCTTTTTATGCCATAAGCTTCTACTTGTTGCCATTCTCTACATGTCCTTCTGCTAGTGAGGTACACACACGGTCTAAAGGGCAGGTGCTCAAACAGGGCTGTGTGGTTCTCAGTGGATTTTGCATGAACTTCAGTTATTGAAAAGGGACAGATTATTTAAACATACTGCCAAAGGAAGGCACCATTTTATGAAATTTGAAATAAAAAACACACACACACATTTGTATTCATATCTTTGTGTGGACTTTCATGTCATTTCTACAGGAAAAGTTTTTTGATTGCAGTCATGGATTTTTATAAAACTTAGTTTCCCCTTGTGGGGACTGATAAAGTGGTCCGCACATTGTCAAAATAACAGGTTTTACATTACTATACAAACACAAACCGATGAATGCTTTAACAGCTATTTTCTGCAAGAGTTTCAGACTCATCTGTTTATTTTTATATACCCACTTAGTGTACAGTGAGGGATTGGGTGCAAGGTAAGAATAACTTGGGAAGCCACACCTGTTACCAAATCCTTCAATGTGGGCTAGTGCAGATATTTGGCAGCTACAACAAAAGCTGCATGTGAACAGAACAAGGCAGTGGTGTGAACAGATCTTTGACTCATGATGCAGTGCTCTGCTCACTCTTGGAACACACTCTTGCACACTTTGTAGTAAGCAGTACCCTAAAACACTCTTTGGGGTCATTTCGTACCTTAGAGGGGTTTAAAACTCCATTTAACCGTACTAAATAGCAACATATCATGGTGAAATCAGCAAAACTAAAAGTTATTCAGATTAATAATAATTGCATAATTGTCTGTTTAATCTGATATTATAATTATTGCGATACAGTCACATGACCTTTCACCACGTGCAGATTCATTTCATTCCATCACTCTGTCTGGGTACTTAACATTTTTGTTATGTTTTTTTAAACTTTGTTGATAAAATTTGATGAAATTTGGATGGCATCTGGCTTGTGTTAATATTTTGTTTATTTTTACTCTAAAATATAATAAACATTGTGGTATGAACTGTAGAGGGGAAAGTGTGGGCAAAGTATCTTGGTGTATTCTCGGGTAAGTAAAAGCATACAGTAAATCGCTGGCTTATTATTCATCATATATTATTGTATACATTTTTGCTATCTTAATATTGTCCTGTTACGTTAAGCCATTTATTCTGTGTTGTAATGTTAACATTACAGTGCTGTGCCTGTTTTCATTATTACGACTAATTTGGTTTGATTGCACATAAGTGAATGTTTTGTAGGTAAATTACACATCGATTTATTTGCTGTTGCATTATATTTATTCACTAGGTCAACCACTCCCAGCAAACTTGCGTTACTCCCACAAGAACCATGTTTCTTATCAAGAAAGTTGGAGAAGTTCACACTATACTATGTTTTACATATTTGTTTGCGCCTGGATGGTAGAGGCTGTTCATGCTGAATCCAATTAAACATTGAAATATAGTTTAGGATTATTTAGAGCGTGTTAAGGCTGTGAGCAAGGAAGCATAGAACACAGAGGTGCAAGTTTTATTATGTATATATTTAAATACAAGTAAAAAACAAAAATCATTTAAGGGCTCAGGAGAGAGGCCGTCGCTTTGAGGAGGTGGGTCAGAAACCACAGGCACCATGTTTATATGGCTTCCAGGGTGAAGAGCTCTGAAAAGCAGAAATAAAAATGTCCTTGTTAGTGTGACACATAAAGAAATACGACATCCTTCAATATGCTGATCCCCTTCCTCATCATTTTTTCCTCCTCTAGTCACTATCAATGGGAATTCCATTGATCCCTTCCTCTTTTTTGAGTGGACCTCCTCACTCTCCATCTCTGTCTGTTCTCCTATTTTACACCTCTTCTTCTCCTCTCTCCTTTGCCTAGGCTCCATGCTCCTCATCCTTCCATTCATGTTCTCGTTTTCTTTCACACTTCCTTCCTCTGCCTTGTCTTTCTTCTCTTTCTCTCTCATGGCAACAATCTCTTCTGTACACTTACTCAAAAACCCCTTGATTTCCATTTCCAGCTCAGAAGCTGAATTTTCTAAATCTTCTAATTCATGCAATATAAAATCCACCATCTCCCTCAGTTTCTCCTCTCGTCTTTCCTCCAAGAAATCAATGCACGTTTTCACATCCATTATGAATCTGAGGGTACAAGACAAGCAGCCGTTTATGACCTGTCTTAAACCGAAGACTCTCCCAATTAGGCTCCCTCACAAATGAGTGTGCAAACTGCAAACATGCAGAGTGGAGGTATGAAGCCATCCAGTGAGCCAATACACCTTTCATATGCCATTCATATTTTGCATATTAATTACGCACAATATATACAGTTAGTGAAGCGTAGTATATTTAAGTAATATTCAAAAAATTATTGACCATATTAATCTGCTTCTCTAAAAGAATTACTTCTCAAGCTGGACTGTACTCACCGTTTCGGATCAAACTGAAGTATTCTTCACACTTGATAGTGAAAAGAATATTATAAAATACTATTTCACTAATTTTGAAAAACTTCAAAAACGCAGAAATATTTGAAAGTCTACTGAAGCCAAGTCCTATTCACAATCAGCGGTGGCCATAGGCCTGGCTTTTGATTTCCCGCAGCTTTGACACTGGGTTCTTGTTTAAAATCTCACTGATCTGATTTTCCGTAATGCTTTTTAAGAAAAGGGGGACTATAACGGTCTCATTTTAAAATGTCACAGCTCCAGAGTCGTGCCGATGATTCCTGTGATATATGGACCCCTGCAGACAGTTTTAGCTGCCCACAGCTTCCCACATTGTTCACCATTTGGAAGTTTTTGCTTCCTCAATTTTTCTGAATATTTTAAACCAGTAACTCTGTGAAAAAGTTGGGCTTAGACTCTCCTGAGAGTAGGTTGGCTTTCCAAGGCTATGCAGTCCCACACACACACACACACACACACAGTCATGTAATCATATGTTTTTGGGCACTGCTCATTCATTTTTATGGGAAAAATGCTAAATAAGTAACCAAGCAAAATACTACAGTTGTTGAATTTTTTTTTTCTCATTGGAGTCATAGATTTTTATTAAATTGAGTTTTTCCTGATGGGGACCAGGAAATTGGTCCCCATAAGGGAAAAAAACAGGTAATCATCATGTTGTGGGGACATTGTGTCCCGATAAGGTAAGGTATACCTGCTCACACACACAAACACGCAGACACACACACACACATATTGGTGTACCTATCTAAATGGGGACCTTCCATTCATTTCTATGGGTGAAAAAAGACTCTAATCCTATTGACGGGACACATAACCCCCACCCAGCTCTAACCTTAACCAAAAGTAAGTTTCGAGTTTTACCAAACTTTGGGGACATTTTGATCAACAAATGTGATCTGTGCAAAGCCAAACAGACACCGACACACACACACTGATCAACATTAAAAGCACTGGCAAGTGAATATGCAAAATATGTAAAAAATAAAGTAAATAAATAAATAAATAAATTGATTATCTCATAACAATGGCAGTACAATATGTATGTGTGTGTGTGTGTGTGTGTGTGTAAATCCCTCATCCTACTGCCTTGAATGAGAGGATTTTTGTCACTCTATCTGGTGTTTTTTTTTTTTATCATTCCAATTTTTTATGAGTATGTCAATTTATTCCTCATAATGTCGCATCATTGTTTGCTATTTCTGGTTTGATTAGTGCTTTTAAAAACACAAATTTCCACTTATGCTACTGTAATAAATGGAACTATTTGTTCAATTAATGTTTTCTAGGGTCCTAATTTAAAGTATCACACAGAATCAAGGACTAAATTTGAAGACACAGATGCAGCAGCCACAGATTTCCACATGTGCTCCGTCAACAACTTGAGATACTGCTGTTCCTACGGTAAGATGATGTTCTGTCTGCGAGGGAGCTTGGAGCAGCAAAAACAAGGACCGGCATCATTACCGCAAAGATCATTACCGGGCGCACACACGCCCACACACACAAGCCAATTTAGAGACACTAATTTACCTAAGTACACCTCTTTCAATCTTGGGAGTAAAACAGAGGATCCAGAGAAAATTCATATAACACTAGGAGAACATGCAAACCTCACACACAGAGCAAAAGTGATCTTTGACTCCCAGCCCCCAAAGGTGTGATGTAACTTATGTGTCCTGAGCCTCTGTGCCGTCCAGACCCGAAAAATCACCCAACCATCAGTTTGTTTGTACTGGGCAGAGTCACCTGGGGCTCGTGCCAAGCAGCACAGGGCACAAGGCTGGGGTACATCCTGGGCAGGATGCTAGTCCATCACAGGTCATATACACACACACTCATACACTATGGGAAATTGTAGATGCACCAATTAGCCTAAACAATGTCTGCAGGAAAACATTCATGCATACACCGAGCAGCAGGGGCATTGCTAGAGATTGTGGGCCCCATGAAGGCATATCATATTGGGCCCCCCAGTCCAGACCAATCCAGCTATTCTCCCAATTTTTTAGGCCGCCTGTCATTCAGGGGCCCTTGGAATCATTGTAACTTTCCCCTGCCATTACGGCACCCCTGCCAAGGAGTGATGAGATTCAAAGCCCCAAACCCATCGGTGACAGACAACAGGGCCACCAGCTAAGCCTCCATGACACCCTACTTTCAAGTCAATACATACTTAAAAGTGTTGAAGTTTAAATGACCATGTGATAATTTCAATTATATTATATTGGGGTCAAAATGACCCCATATTAGTTTCATCATATTAACACAATTCATGTTTAATTGAAGTTACTGAAAACTACCAGCATTAAAGGATGTCAAACAAGCTTTTAAGTAATAATGTGGATAGTATTGGTAGGATAAGGGAAAACACACACACGCACACAGGTATTATTTTTCTAAACACACAGGTATTTTTTTTTTAAATAATAATTTTATATTATTTTTTTAATCAATCAGCATACCCTATACTGGTATAAACAATGAAATGACAAATGCCTTATATGGAGGGCCCTCTGTGATGTCAACAGAACAGAATTCCGGAACTGGTCAGTGATGTCATCGAAGGAAGATTTTTCTATATAAGAAGCAATTGCACCTTCACATTTCATTCTTAGAGACTCTCTCAAAGGAAGCACTGGTGAAAGAGAATCTGAGCTATATCGTTTGCATAATTTCATTATGGGTTTAAGTTGCACAAAGGTGCAGGGCCCTAAACAAAAAAATGTTCAGGGCCCAAAAAAGAAAGGCACTATTCTCAGGTTCTGGAAGAAGCTGAGGAGGACTACGCCAAGAGATACAGACACTGCTACCATGGCTGAAGGCGGCATTGAGATGGCTAGTGATTGCCCTGCTGCCAAACAAGATGGTAACGTACAGCAGGAGAGCAGCCCACTTGACAAGGCTGGCTCAGACATGGCAATGGATGACAGAAAGCAGGAGAGCAGCCCTCTGGACGAGGCAGGCTCAGACATGGCAATGGATGACAGACAGCAGGAGAGCAGCCCTCTGGACGAGGCTGGCTCAGACCTGGAACTAGACGACGGACAGCAGGAGAGCAGCCCTCTGGACGAGGCTGGCTCAGACCTGGAACTAGACGACGGACAGCAGGAGAGCAGCCCTCTGGACGAGGCTGGCTCAGACCTGGAACTAGACGACGGACAGCAGGAGAGCAGCCCTCTGGACGAGGCTGGCTCAGACCTGGAACTAGACGACGGACAGCAGGAGAGCAGCCCTCTGGACGAGGCTGGCTCAGACCTGGAACTAGATGACGGACAGCAGGAGAGCAGCCCTCTGGACGAGGCTGGCTCAGACCTGGAACTAGATGATGGACAGCAGGAGAGCAGCCCTCTGGACGAGGCAGGCTCAGACATGGCAATGGATGACGGACAGCAGGAGAGCAGCCCTCTAGATGAGGCTGGCTCATGCTGGAAAAAGGTGACAGACAGCAGGAGAGCAGCCCTCTGGATGAGGCTGCCTCAGACATGGCAATGGATGACGGACAGCAGGAGAGCAGCCCTCAGGACGAGGCTGGCTCTGACATGGCAATGGATGACTGACAGCAGGAGAGTAGCCCTCTGGATGAGGCTGGCTCATGCTGGACAAACTGTTTTCCAGCAAGCTCACAGAATATATATTTTTTCATAATCATTTTTATATTTGTTTTGAAGAATAAAATATAGTTATTAAGGAACTGTGTGTGGTTTATCTGTTAAACTGACCACTGAACTTTAACATAAACAGAGGAAACATCACATAATGCTATAATCACAAATAACACAAATGCTTCGTCATGAAGCCCTGGGTTTCATCACAAGCGACGCTCTCTGTGAGCGAGTGGAGTCTTTGGCTATGTAGCCGTTCGTGATGGTGTCTGTATCTCATGGCCTGCTGTTCCCTTGCACGCTGCTCTTCCAGTGTAGGTATTGAGGCACTGAGGTTGTCTGTCAGGTGGATGAGGTGAGTAGAGTTGCACCACCTCTTCCAGTAGCTGCTCCAGGACCCTCCCAGGTAGAGCTCAGCCTGACAAATGGTCAGTGTTAGGGTGTACTCACATTTGGCCCGGTTGCCTTATATCATGCCTGAGCATGATTGTTCCCCCCTCCACACTCCCCAACTCGCCTGTGCCCACATTGCGCTTAACGTTCCAGGTCTGAGCATGCTTTCATCATCACTGTGCAATGTTTTGTTTTGAAAAAAATGAAGGAAGAAAAGTGCTATTGCACAGCACAATGGAGCTCATGATTACTGTCCTAATTTTATGGCTGATTTGGAGTCATTTTGGGCACGCAGACACATGGCCATCATATAGAGCCATGCTAGTATGCCACACAGGCATTTTTATTTATTCGTGCTACACATATAAGAAGATAGACCCATATTTTACCAAATATTTTTTTTTTTTTGAGTTTTTGTGAGTTGCATCAAGTTTTTCCTGGATACTCTTGTCAGCCCAAATTTCCAGCAAACACTGTCCCTCTGCTGTATAGCAAAGTCACTCATTGTCACCATGTCTGTTAAATATTTGTTGCTGCCCAATCTGTACTCATCCCTTTTTTCCACAATGCAGTTTTGAGGGGAATAAAAGAAAATTTGGAAGAGATTATGGCTGAGGTGGGAGGGGTCGGCATGATCTCGCCAGGTCGCCTTTTTGTTCTTGGGGCAGATAGTGAATCACTGAGGTTGAGGCTGCAGCCAATGAGCTTCTCTGCTGCTTGGACGATGCCCTGCAGCCTCCGGATGTCTTATATAAAATATTTAATATTAATTGTTGTGTCTATCATTAGGAGAACAGCGATACTGAATGGGCAGTCTTAAGTTCACCACTACATTTTAACACCACGTTCCAGATCTACAATAACATAACCTGAATGTATTATTTTACAAACGACCATTTCAACAGGGTGGCGCGGTGGTTAGTGCTGCTGCCTCACAGCGAGAAGGTCCTGGGTTTGGTCCTGGGTCCTATCTGTGTAGAGTTTGCACGCTGTTCGTGTGAGTTTTCACTGGGGGCTCCAGTTTCCTCCCACAGTCCAAAAGTGTGCAGGATAGGTTGATTGATTAGTCTAAACTGGCCCTGTAGTTGTGTGTGCGTGTGCCCTGAGGTGTGTTGGCAACTGCCCAGGGTTGGTCCCTGTCTGTGCCCATTGTTCCTGGGATAGACTCCCTGTGACCTTGGTTGGGATAAAGTAGTTTCAGAAGATGGATGGATGGACAACCATTCTGTTGAATGTATTTCATTATTCTAATTTCAGTTCCAATAATGACTTTACCTTAAGAAGAACAGTGTTCTTTACTTTTTAATCATTTTCCCACTTTTTGCTGCTGTTCTCAAGACGATGACAATAATGATAAACTGAGGTAAGCCTTCAGCAGCATTTACAATAGTATGGTGTCCAGCTAGCAGCATTTACCTGGTCACACTGTAATGGTGTCACGTCGAGGGCAAGGACAGAGGCTAAGACAGGCATGGAGGAAAAGCAAAAGGGGCTTTATTAAAGAAAACTACACTACAGGAAGGGCAAAGGAAACAGACCACAAGGGGTCCAAACAGGGTAGGGAGGATCAGGCAAGAACACTAGACACAGGACACACTGGGGAGCACATGCAGGCAGCAACATCAATGACTGGACTGAGGATCGCAGGACTGAAGGACACTTTTTACAGGACATGTGAGGGAGCAGATGGGACAGCGGGGAAGACAGCAGGCTATACGTACACTAAGATGGGAGACACAGTGGAAGAGGGCAGGACAAGACACCAGATGGGCACTGCTGCGGGACAAGGGCGCAGAGACCGAACACCATTAGGGGACGAGACAGACCAGGATAGGCAGGGGCAACACCAGCACAGGGCACTCTGGGGGCAAGATGGGACACCACTAGGAGAACTGGGGACAGACTAGGGACAACCAGGATGATAGAACGTACATCACACAGCAGGACAGGTCCACAGACGAGTGATAACACGGGACAAGAAACATTTCGTGTGGATTACAGGAGCCGGGGAAGACGAGAACGGCCGTTAACGGGGCCAGATAGAGGACACAAGCGGGGCAAAGGGCCATATGGACTGCTGACCCGACAGGACAAGACCACGCAGGAGTAAAGAAATGGATCACGATCGGGTAAGAGAGAACTAGGACCAGGACGAAAACACAACAGAACACCATAGAGACACACTGGGTACACAGCAGGGCAAACATGATGCTCAGACAGGGGCACCGCACTAACAGGAACCAAACACGGGCAAGAAACCAGAAAAGACAGGGAACGCAGGGCACAACTGACACACAGACTAACACAGGGTGGACAGCTGAAGAACAGACAGACAAGGGAGAACCATGGGCCCAGGAGGAGTCAAGGTGGGACAGGGCACTGGGGCAGGAACTGAGGCAGGGTAAGCGAACAAACATGGGGGCGCTACAGGGTGAGCTGGAAATGGGCTTTGGGAGAACAAAGGTGGGACAGGACCTTGGGGCAAAAACTTATCTGAGGCAGGAGGGGACAGGACTGAGCTAGGGGGTCTGCTGGTCCCCAGAAAGCAGGGCGTTGACCCTGGGACACGAGCCCCTGCTGGGTCTCGGGAGGCCAGTAGGGCCAGATCGAGCCAAGGGGAAGGCAGGGTTGGGGCCGAGAGGCACTGTGGGCATCGCCAGGATGGTAAGGCAGTGGGGCGCTGTCGGGACCATAGGGCGGGGAGGGACACCGTCGGTACCACAAGCCTGGGACCTGAGGGTGAAGGGGAACCTGCAGGGCAAGGACATGGACGGGGGCAGGAACAGGAACCAGAGAAACCGGAGCGGTGGCCACGGATGGTGGCTTTTCCCAAGGACAGTGGGCTGGAAACGTCTTGGACCTGGAGTGAAGATAGAAACAGAGGAAGGGAAAAAGCAGAGGGTGTGGGGGGAACAAGACTGCAAGACAAGTTAAAGTTTATGGGAACACAGGTGACCTGTACAACATGCCATCCATGAGGGATAGGGTGCTTAATAAATAAACAATAAATAAAACACAAATACATAACAGGGCTAATCATTTTTATGTGTGTGCAGTTTAAACAAAATGAAATCAAATTAAATTACCTGGAGATTTTGGAAATTCTGGAATTCTGAAAATTAATACTTTAAAGAGCAGTTTACAAATCTACTTAGAAATATACATTTTTTTCTTAATAAACGTTAAACATTATTATGAAACATTCCACATATCTCAAAATTTATCATACTTGATTTATTATCTTAGATACTGTTTCAATTATTTAATGTTTCCTAAACAGCAGCAGCAGAACCACAACTTCATCTTTTTCGTATTTTGGCTCTTCTCTATGTAATGAGCTCTACACGCTCAACTTTTATATTAATTCCCCACCACTTCTACCTCTTCTATCTCTACCTGACCCACATCTATCTCTACACCGCCAGTTTCCTCCTGACCTCCTTCTCTATTTATAATCTCAACTAGTACATCATTTACTATAATTTCCAATATGGTTACATCACTCACCATGTCCGCACCCTCAATAATTACCTCCCCTACTTCTACCCCCACAATCTCAACATTTACATCCCCAGAATTTACTTCTGCAAGCCCAAACTCACACACTTGGACTTGCACAGCCTCCACCTTCACATTTCCTTTCGTATCCTCTGCCTTCAGGGAAATTATCCCCCCCTCCACCTTAACCACCTTCACATTCACCCCCACCTCACTTTGCTTCCCCTTGCTTCCATTTTGCATTTTATTAATGCCTACATTCAGGTCTGCGGCCTCCACCTGTACACTGGAGGTCACCCCCACATGTTTTTCCCTCTCTGCCAGCTCCACCTTTTCCCCACTAATCGCACCCTTTACCTCATCTATCCCCTGAGTGCTCCTATTCTTCCTGACCTTCTTCTTTTTCTGAAGGTAGTACGTCTTATAAATTTCCCACTCTTCAGATGTCAGGCCGTAATTGCTCTGAAGAGTCTCAGAGCCTTTCATGCTCATACCCTCCCCTCCCTTACACCAGTCAGTCACACCTCCCAGTCCCCCCATAACCTCCCCAGTCTGGACAGTGGGGGGTGTCGCTGGTGAGTACTCCTCCAAACCTTCCTTATCTCCCCAGTCGATCACCTCGTCCCACAGGTCCCAGGCTCCCCAGTACTGGTCGTTGGTCCAGGAAACAGCTCTCGCAATTCTCATTCTGGTGAATAAATAAGAACTAATAATTAACTAGCCATATGTGATACTCGCAAAGCCAAACTAGGCACGGTATTTTTTCAACTTCTTTCCTAAATGCTATTCATCAAGAATGCCTATGGAAAGAGATGGAGCCTTCATTAGCTGCTCGTGGCGTCGAGGCTACTCCGGCAGTAACGACCGAATTGCTAAAACTGCTTCACAATACAGTAAAGCTTGCGAAATTATGACGCTGCTTCGATACGCTATAACATCACCATGATACCGAACCTAGCAAAAAGTTAATCTTACTTCAAGAACATGGGACATTTAAAAAGTAAACGTATAGGCGATCTTTTCAGAATAACATCTTCAGATGAAATGCATTATCACAGGCCGGATGAGTATAACCAATCATATCAACCATAAGACTTATTGTTTTTAAGTTTAACACAAATATATTCTCTTACCATTTAAATGTAAACAACCATATTTAGAATAATGGCCACAGCATCTACAGTTTAAACAACTAATTATATATATATTTCAACGATATTGTGCCGCAAAATTTGCATGTACTATATCAGGACATAAAAATAAATATAGAATTAAATATGCTAACAAAACATAATCTGAAGAAATAGCAAGAAACATAAGAAGAGATGCTGCTCACCTCTGCGCCATCTCTCTGTCAGAAAGTTTGTCTTTAAACTGCAATTATTTTGTTTCTATGGAAACCACCGAGAGTTTTAATTGGTCGAATAGTATGAAGATATGTATTGACATTATGTTCAACGAATGAAAACAAAGAATTTTTTGTCAGGGCGGGACGAATTTGAAGCTAGTCCAATCAGGAGTAGTATCTTCAGTTTGTGCTTACTGTAGCTGGGCGTGATTGGATATCTAGCCGCCTTTCAGTCCCCAAATCATATATCTACTTGTCAATAGGAAACCACGCAGCTCTGTCTATAATGTCTGTCTGTAATTTTTTTTATGACATTATGTTTTTGCTAGGCAGCATTACGGTAATGCGTAATACCACTGTATTGGGGGTGTACCGCCGCTGTATTTCCATAGCTGGTTGACGCAATTAGCATTTTTGCGACTTTGGTAGGGCGACGTCAACTCTCAGCGAATTTCATAGGCAACATCAACAATTCAGGAACTAGTAGGTCTTCAGATAGTTGTTCACGCTTTTGAGAAGGAAGACTATAGTTCTTGTTATTCAAATTCTGTATCCTGGTATTTTAAATTTCGAAGATATGTCATATACAAGTTTTTCGAGAGACTAAATTTTGGTTTGATTTCTTTTTTATTCTATGTTAAATAAAGTTCACATAAAACCATTTTAGAATTAGTGCAGTGTTTCGTTTATAGTTAGTGCAGTGCAGACCAAATGTCCCCACAGTGTTATAAAAACACGTTAATTTGACTTTGTAGGGACATGTTTTTGGTCCCCAAAAGAAAAAACTGACTCAGTTTTATAAAATTCTGTGAATGCAATCAAAGGAATAATAATTCCAAAAGTCTTGTATTTTGTTTGGTTACTTACTGTTACTTCTTGCTTACTACTGTAGGGATTAAGGATTAAGATTGCCATAGTTAGGATTGGGGTTATGCCCATAAAAATGAATGGAGAATCCCCACAAAGACTCAGATACCTAATCTGTGTGTGTGTGTGTGCACGCACATGTGTGTGTGTGTGTCTGTTTGTGTGTGTGGATTAGGTTTATATTACATGGTGGGGACCAAATGTCCCCCGCAATGTGATAAAAACCTGTTATTTTGATGCTTTGGGGGTATTTTTCAGGTCCCCACAAAGATCTGTCAATACAATAAAAAACTAAAGATGCCAGAAGTCTTGTATTTGGTTTGGTTACTTATGGTTAAGGTTAGGGCTGGGTAGAGGTTAAGGTTGTCATGTTGGGATTACAGTTTTCCCCATATAAATGAATGGTGAGTCCCCACGAAGATATAATTACAGACCTGTTTGTGTGTGTGTGTGTGTGGTATCAGATCAGTCCCTGAGAGTTCAGTAGTCTGACTCCATGTTTCTGAGTCTGGGTGTGAAGGCCTGAATGCTTTTCCAGACGCTAGGAGGGTGAAAAGATAATGTGAGGGGTGGGTGGGGTCATCCACAATGTTGGTGGCTTTGCGGATGGAGCGTGTGATGTGAATGTCCATGACGGAGGGAAGAGAGACTCTAATGATCTTCTCAGCTATCCTCACTATCCTCTGGTCTTGTGATCTGAGGCTTAGAAAAACATGTTGTGCTGCTCAACCTTGGCACAATGATATGGGTGAATCATGGACGCAATAGAATTTGGGGATGATTCGTCCATACAGGGTCAGAATCATTCCATACCTCAATCACCTCGTACGTATGTTTGCTAGGTGGAGTTGGAGTTGCTCCTAACTGTGCGCAGTGGAGTTGAACAATCACAACTTCCCAGAATATTACAGTAACTGGAGGACAGTGAACAAGTCTTATTAATTCTATGCTGTGTGAGAGATGTAATCGTCCGCGAGTTCGCCTTAATACACAGGGCATTCAAGCCATTGCTGAATACAAACCCTCAAATGCAGCTCCCTCCACCAGCAACGCCAATATAGAAACTGCCACAAAATCCATGCCCTCTGATAACCAGCCCCTTATATTTCCACCACCGTCGTGGGGACCGTACTACAAAGAGTCAACGCAAGGTAAGCTGCAAAGTGCAAACAAATGTACAACTTACCCTACATAGTGCACTACGTTTACTTTGTTTGTACTATGAGTACAGTCTTTGCACCTTGTCTGTTTGGCACTATATGTCGGTCATTCCTGTTATTCCGTGACTTTTCTGTCCTCATGGTTTACTTATATTTTCTGTAACATGAGTCACATATTTAAAGCAAATATATATTTAGGTCTTCGTTATCACGTAAACAGAGACAATACGTATTAAAACTTTTGTTGATATATGTATTAAGGCTGCCATGATTAGTGGGCGTAGTCGATGACTATCTTCAATATCACTACGCAATTATTGGAGTAGTTAGTCTCTAAAGCCCTGCAGTGACATGTAGTTTGTTGTTGTCAAAATGGGAGGGGCCGATACAAAGCACGGGTCTTAGGGAATTCTGATTAAGTATACACGCTTATTAATCCTGTTAATATAATTAGCATACACCCACTATTAGTGTAAATAAATGCACAAACCGCAAGGCTTTATCAGCAAGGTTATGCTGTGTTTGTATGAAATGTCTTTTTATATATCATTATTGTTTCAGTTTAAGCTGTAGCCATTGGTGCACGAATCTCCTTGCGTCAGAGGAAGCTGGAAGTGGGGTGTGACTTTTATGAAGCAGAATGAGACAGATGAGTTGTAAAATAAATGGTTACACTAACTGCAGTGAGACCTCTCTCATGCGGCCCTGCTCAATCTGTCTAGTCATACCATAGGAGTCAGTTAAACAGGGAGGTTTGTCTGCAGTGTTGGAACCTGTACAGCCAGTGCTTCGTACCGCTGATGGCCTCTTCTTCACACGTGCTTTGCTGCCACCTGCTGGTCAAAGTTTAATATTGGTTTATTAATTAGTGAAAGTAAAAGTCTTATTGCGTTGCTTATTAATTCTTAAATATATATTTAATGTATTTTCGTAATTATTTTTATTTAATAAATATTCTGATTGAATTAATATTTTTTAAATATTTCAAAATGAAATGTAAATGGTTTGTGGTTTTCAGATCACAGCTTCCTCTCAGAGCCCACCAATCAGTGACCATCTTGCAGTGTGATGTAAGACACGAAATCAGGACCGCCCACTTTTTACTCATTTTAATCTTAAAATATGGACAGTGTGAACTGGGACTTTGCCATTTTGCTCATATCACTTCCTCTGCCAGCACTTGCAGGATGGGCTTCCCCTTTGAATCTGGTTCCTCCCAAGGTTTCTTCCTTCTAGGGAGATTTTCCTTGCCACTGGCTTGCTCTCTGTGGGCTTTGGGCAGGGATAAGGTAAAGTGCTTTGAGACAATGTAATGTTGTGAAAATGCGCGACACGAATAATATTGAATTGAAACGAATCACACCAGCTTGTCTCAGCTGACAGCAGCTCTTACTTATCTGATAAGTTGGGGGGGGGGGGGGGGGGAGGTATCACATACCTTCTGGTCAACATCAAAAGAAATTTATATATAAAATAATATATTGCATATTGCTGTAACACTCAGTAAATGGGACCTATTATGCTTTTCCCTTTCTATTAGTGTGTTATATGGCTTCAGCTGCATGTAAACGGTCTGCAAAGTCTTTAGATGCAAAGTACATAGCAAAGGGAGTAACTCTCAGCACAGAAACCACTCATCTCTCATCTGCCTAAAACACCTCATTGAAATTCCAGCCCTTACTTCCATGACATGATGAGGTCACCTCATAACACAATCCTTATTGTCTGCCTACCTGCAAGGATCTGTCTGCAGACTGAAAGACAGGGGAATGAAGGGTAAACCGACCAATCAAACCACACTGGACTCATTGGGGGAGGGATTAGACAGAGGGTGAATAGAGATGTGCATTATGAGAAAACAATATGTGCTTTTTGAACACTGAAGCATGCATACTCTATTCTAGTAGATCATAAATATAAAATTATAAACTGAAAGTGAGCATAATAATGCCTTTTAAGCAACAGTAGGCTGCTGTCCATGGTGCTGAAAACCTGAATTGTCAAATTTTACATTCAATTTTTTCACCTGCAACCCTCTTATTTTGTTGGTAAATGGAATGCATTTATATAGCGCTTTTCTACTCTTACGAGTACTCAAAGCACTTTACAATTTATGCCTCACATTCACCCATCCATACACACATTCATACACCGGTGGCAGAGGCTGCCATGCAAGGTGCCAACCTGCACACCGGGAGCAATTTGGGGTTCAGTGTCTTGCTCAAGGACACTTTGATGGGGTCAGGAGGAACCAGGGCTCGAACCTGCAACCTTTCAGTTGCCGAACGATAGCACTACCTCCTGCGCCACCATCTTCCCCACAAGACTAGGGTGATGTGATCAAATTTTTTAGTGTTTGTGAGAACTCTGGCTGCCGCATTTTGTACCAGCTGAAGTTTATTTAAGAATACTCTTTGGCAGTGATGCTCTGTGAAGTCATACAGAGGTGGGTATAGAAAGGATTACAGTGAGTAATAGATGATTTAAAATTTGACAACAAAAAGGCTTTGGACAATCAGTTCAACTTTGAAAAGTTTCTCTCTGTCTCTCTTGCTAGTTATTTCTCTTTACCCCCCAGTCAAGGAGGAATCAAATGCAGAATCACATTGTAAAAGCTCTTTTTGTGTGAACATTAGAAAACAGATTAATACCTATTAATCAGTTTGAAACTTTACATTCAGACCTACATCAGTCAGAAGGAGCAGGCGATGACCAGCCCAACCATCAGCTCTATCTCTGATTTTACAGAATCCCTTGTCAGGGTAACTTCTGAAGTCACGACTAAACTAATTTCCATCTCTGCCTTCAGCTTCACCAGCTAGATTAAACTGATCATTGAGGAGGGAAATACAGTCAAGCCTCACAGTAATGCCATAAAACATACTAAGGTTAAATGTATTAATATTGACTTGAGTAGCTGAATTTTGTTTATCCATTAGAGGGCAGCCATATGCAAGTCATTTATTTGTAGAGCGTATTTAAAATCAACAGGAATTGACCCAAAGTGCTTTCCAGGCTAGAGAGAACTGATTAGCAAGTTCTCCATTCACAGTAAAGTATATAAATAAAATTACATGGAAACATGCATACAAGAAATAAGATAATAAAAAATAATTGAAATGTACAATAAGCAACACATTTAAAAAGTTATGTTAAAATTAAATTAATTTGGGAATAGCAGATCTGAACTGTATTGTGGGGCTAATATATTGAGTGCTACAAAAACAAATAGCAAAGTTGTAAGGAAAGCACAGCAGAGAGAGACCCTGGTATTCCAGTGAGGAATGGATACAGATAAAATAAAACCAAAATATGACACAGAAGGTGAGACTGACCTCAGGCCTCAAGCTGATGAAGGAGGGATGTCTGCCTCTGAGCTGCACACTCAGTGCCACTGAGCCACACGCTGCCCCCCTAGACACCATTAGGGTCTGGATTAGAGACAGCAATAGGCATACTCATATACATACTGTACCTAAACACATCACAGCGATACAGGCACCAATAGGCATACTCATATACATACTGTACCTATACACATCACAGCATTACAGGCACCAATAGGCATACTCATATACATACTGTACCTATACACATCACAGCGTTACAGGCACCAATAGGCATACTCATATACATACTGTACCTATACACATCACAGCGTTACAGGCACCAATAGGCATACTCATATACATACTGTACCTATACACATCACAGCGTTACAGGCACCAATAGGCATACTCATATACATACTGTACCCATACACATCACAGCATTAAAGGCACCAATAGGCATACTCATACACATACTGTACCTATACACATCACAGCGTTACAGGCACCAATAGGCATACTCATATACACACTGTACCTATACACATCACAGCGTTACAGGCACCAATAGGCATACTCATATACATACTGTACCTATACACATCACAGTGTTACAGACACCAATAGACATACTCATACACATACTGTACCCATACACATCACAGCGTTACAGGCACCAATAGGCATACTCATACACATACTGTACCTATACACATCACAGCGTTACAGGCACCAATAGGCATACTCATACACATACTGTACCCATTCACATCACAGCGTTACAGGCACCAATAGGCATAATCATACACATACTGTACCTATACACATCACAGCGTTACAGGCACCAATAGGCATACTCATATACATACTGTACCTAAACACATCACAGCGTTACAGGCACCAATAGGCATACTCATATACATACTGTACCTATACACATCACAGCGTTACAGGCACCAATAGGCATAATCATACACATACTGTACCTATACACATCACAGCGTTACAGGCACCAATAGGCATAATCATACACATACTGTACCTATACACATCACAGCATTACAGGCACCAATAGGCATACTCATACACATACTGTACCTATACACATCACAGCGTTACAGGCACCAATAGGCATACTCATATACATACTGTACCTATACACATCACAGCGTTACAGGCACCAATAGGCATAATCATACACATACTGTACCTATACACTTCACAGCGTTACAGGCACCAATAGGCATACTCATACACATACTGTACCTATACACATCACAGCGTTACAGGCACCAATAGGCATACTCATATACATACTGTACCCATACACATCACAGTGTTACAGGCACCAATAGGCATACTCATATACATACTGTACCTATACACATCACAGCGATACAGGCACCAATAGGCATACTCATATACATACTGTACCTATACACATCACAGCATTACAGACACCAATAGGCATACTCATACACATACTGTACCTTTACACATCACAGCATTACAGGCACCAATGCTCATACTCATACACATACTCATACACATCACAGTGTTAGAGACACATCAAGGATGCAACTGGCAATTTAGTCTGCAGCAGAGGTGCAGTGTTTGCTGGAAATTTCTGCTGATGAGAGTGTCTAGGAACAGCTGGATGCAAAACACAAAAATCTTAGATATTTAGTAAAACGTGGGACTGTTTTCTTATACATGCAGCACGTATAAGTAAAAATAGCTGCATTACATACTCGATAAATCTATATGAGGGCTGTTTGTCATCATGCCCAAAACAACCCCAAATAAGCCACAATATAAGGATATTAGTCATAAACTCCACTGTGCTGTACGATTGCGCGTTTCCTATTTTCACTTCAACACAAAAAGTTATACAAAGATGACGCAAGTGCGGTGGGGCCCGAAATGTTAAGTGCAATGTGACCGCAGACCAGCGGGGAGTGGGAGGAGGGATAATCCTTCTCAGGCATGGTGCGAGGCTACTGGGCCAAGTGTGAGTACACACACAGAAACACGATCCTAATGGGCCTCTTGTTTCCTACTGATCCACTGAGATTAAAAGGACCTACTGCAGTGGAACTTAACAAACTGTATAAAACATAACAAAGACTGAAACAAAGGCCTGAGGTCAGACCCTCTGTATGCAGCACACAGTGTTTCTGCAGAGTCTCACCCTCACATCCTGTATGACGACATTTCTGCTTTTCAGAATAAGTGTCTGTCTGAAAATATCTTAGCTGCTTATGTTCATGTGTGAGAAAGAAGGAAGTTACACAGCTCATTAATAACATCAACTTACATGCTTCATTTACATGTATTTCTATACCCAGTGAGCTACAATGATTCTTTGTAAAGTTCAACTATCCATTACAGTGGTACCTCAGTATACGTCCACTCTGGAATAAGTCCAACTTGATATACGTCCTGCTTGGACACGGAAAATTTTGTTTGGTATATGGCCTTTGTTTGGAATACGACTCATGTGCTAGAACTTGTATGGGTCATAATGAGTCAGGACACCACGCGCTTCCCTTGTTTACCTCTCAAGACAAAGCCACGACTGCCCACCAGCGTCAGTACGCCAGTTGCTACCATTCAGTGAACAACCCGCGCTATAACTCTCTTTTCATTTGTTTCATCTAATTGCTTTTATATTTATGTATTTTAGTATTAAGCAATGTTTAAGTTATTTTATACAACCCCATCAATATATAATATGCCAATAACAATAGGATTTTTTTTTCATGGGAACGGATTAATCATTTTCCTTATATTTCTTATGGGAAAAATTTGTTTGGTATACATCCTGTTTGGTATAAGTCCAAGGATCTGGAACAGATTAAGGACGTATACCGAGGTATCACTGTATTTGATATTGCCAAATTTGTAAAATTCCTAATATTATTACAATATTTATTCCTGCAAACTGCAGGACAAAGGCAACATGAAAAATGTTTTCCTGCAATTGATAAGAAATACGCAGAAACACACACCGTAAAGATTGTAACCTCTGACAGTATGTACTGGCTTTCACTGCTTTCTGCAGTGTCTCTCCCTCTCAGCTCTTCATTTCACACTTTATATGTGTATCTGTAGAAAACAACTGTGAGTCACATGAATGACACAAGAAACCAAGCAAGCTGAAGACTTTAATTTTGTTTTATTGTCCCCCCTGCACTTGCATGTTCTCCCCGTGTCAGTGTGGGGTTTCCTCTGGGTTCTCCTGTTTCCCCCCACAGCCCAAAAACATGCTGAGGTTTATTGGAGTTACCATAGGTGTGCATGTGTGTGTGAATGGTGTGTTTTCCCTGCGAGTGGTTGCTGCCCAGACTGTGGGCCATCAGGATCCTGCACAGAATAAGCAGCTATAGAAGATGGATGGATGGATGGTTGGATGTTATGTCTTGCTGAAGTGCTAAACATTCAGCCTTGTGGTTTTGTCACTTCCTGTTTAAAGTGTCCACTCCCCCATCACTCTGCCTGCTGTGTGTGAGAATAGAAACGACCATGACAGTGAAGGTACAGAGGATGAGGAAGTGATTGTCAGTCTCCTCAGATCTGGGCTCAGTGACACACACATGTATGGATCCTCTGATGCTCCTGTTTCTTCTCATTGCTGGGCTCACAGGTGAGTGTCTCTCATTACAGTGGTACTGAGTAGAGATCTCTCTCCTGCTCCTCACAGACTGTCAGCTGCAGTTTGGAGATCATGATGGAGATCTGCTGCTACATCAGAAGAAATTGCTATGGCTACATTCCGGAAACATTTGCAGAGGCTGCATTGAGTATAATACTCTATGAAGTTGTAGATAGTATTTGGATTCTCACTGGTTTTTATATCACTTATATTATTATGTAATTTTTAAAAAGCTTTAACAAAAATATTTTACCAATAAACTGGCAATTACGTCATACATGTACAGTATTTTGTGTTTTCTATTTGTTAGTACAGTGGTACCTCAGTTCTCGAACTCATTAGAACTCGAATTTCTTAGAAGTCCAACCAACCAGTTCGAAAATAATTACCTAAAGCTCGATCTGAATCTCAAACCATGAACGCTGATCAAAGATAACTTGTACGCGCAGAGAAATGAGTCACGCCGCATGTCTCTCAGCAGAAACAAAGGGTAAAGCTTCAGTCTCATCCTCGCAAAACCCCTGATAGGAATATTATTCTTATTTACTCATGTTGGCACAAGGAGCTGATTACTGTATGCATTTTAATCTGGGCTCTTCTCTCATAAAACATAAACTTTGTGCTCTAAGTACAATTTTTAAAGTGTGACCCCAAATATTGCAAATGCCCCCATTTTTAGACAGTGGGGGCAAAAGTTGCCCCACCGCATATATATTGTGTGTATTGTGTGTTCCAACACTGCAGACATGTAAAATCTAGAAAAAGTGTTAAATAATTGTGATTTGGCTGCAGACCATGATACCCATGAATATCATTGTGCACCTTCATGGTGCTAATTGGAACCACAGAACTTGGTGTCTAAAAGGACTCCTGAAGAGGCACTGTGGGAATGTTAGTCAATCGAGATGCTCAGCTCTCTTTTAATCTGTTCTCATTTCATTTTAAAAACAAACGCTATACATTAGTTGGGTATCACTGTCGCCTGAAAGAGTCGTATGTTTCACCATAGCTGTTTAATCATTAGTATAATTATTTAGGTCCTAATGCAGGAAGCACACAGTGTAAAGTGAGGTAAACCTTCAACAGCATGTCAATCCATTGCAGGGCACTGGAAGCTGGAGAAATGCAATGTGAACAGAGGAAGCCTGCAAACTGCACACAGACGCAGTCATGGTCACATTCAAAGCCAACAGTCAGCAGTGCTGAGATGGCAGGGGTATGAGTCAGATATCTAATATCTGTATAAACTAAAGAGACAGAGAGATTTTGGGGAACCACGGCAAGGGCAACAGAAGACATGGGCTTCTGACTATAAGGCATGAAAATCCAACTCAATGTCCCCACTCTACTCACACACCCCTACCCTTAACAACCTGTATCCCCCACACACTCCTCCCACCTATGCAACAATCATTGTTATTAAAAGCCCAACACTGGGCGACTTGTCTCAATGTAACCAGGTTCACTGAATCTACACCTATGGCTGTCCTTTCATGTGCCATCACTACGTGACACCGCTTCAATTCTGGAGCGCTTCGTCACAAAATTAAATCAGTCACGGATCCTCTATTATCCAAAGATCTGTCAAATACTTTTTGAGTTATCACAATAATTAAATCAATTGTCTGGGGCTGTCCTTTTCTTTGATATTGCATGATTAGACATGATTAGAGAGATAGACCAACCTACCTACCTGCACACAGTTCACCATCAAGAAAGGTGTCATGTAGCACGACTGAATGCACTGAAGTGCCGTCTAGAGAGGCAAAAATGTCGCTATTGGCTGCCCTTTACATGGAAAGACATTGACCTGTGGGAGGAAACCGGAGAACTGAGAGGAAACCAGCATAGATACAGGAAGACCATGCAAACTGCCCACAGAAAGCTGGGCCAGATACCGAAACCACAAGCCTGGAGGTGTGAGGCCCCCACGCTGCCCCCAGTCTCTACCAGCTAGAGGGTAACTAGCTCTCCAAATCTGCTGCAGAGTGAAAGACAACCAGGTTTAGCCTTGACCCCTAACACTGATCTTGCCCCCTGATAAGCACTGAGACCTTCTGCAGTAATACATGAAGCTGGGTGTTTAGACCCCTCTGTCTGTACACACAGAAATGACTGATGGCATCCCGGCTGTCTGCTCACATAACCACCTGTGCTGCTGAAATGACACCAGTAAGATCAATCACAGGCCTCATAGAAAACCAAAGGGTACAAGAGGCAGGAGCAGTTTATCTGCACTGACAGTCTTTATATATATCATGCAGTATATTTAGATATTATGTATATAGTTTCAATTACCTGATTCAGGGTACATTTCTAAGAATATAATATGTATTTCCAATTTCCAAGACAAAGATGTTTTTATTAAGACTGCCATAATTCACAACTGACATCATGATCTCCAAACTGCAGCTGACAGTGTGTGAGCAGCAGGAGAGAGATCTCTACTCAGTACCACTGTAATGAGAGACACTCACCTGTGAGCCCAGCAATGAGAAGAAACAGGAGCATCAGAGGATCCATATGTGTGTGTGTGTCACTGAGCCCAGATCTGTGGAGACTGACCCTCACTTCCTCATCCTCTGTACTTTCACTATCTCTGTCGTTTCTATTCTCACACACAGCAGGCAGAGTGAAAGGGGAGTGGACACTTTAAACAGGAAGTGACAAAACCACACGGTTGAATGTTTAGCACCAAATACTTCAGCAAGTCATTCTATTATTATTACTATATGCAGCATAAAACTCATAATAAAATGCATCATAATTTTTCTTTATGCTGCTTGGACACTAAAAGATTTACTATGCACAAGGCATGTATATTTGCTTATGATGACAATAGAATTTGTAGTATTAAACAAGGGAGCCATGGTTTGAACAAAAGAGGCTTTGTGATGCACTTTGTGTGAGAGAATGGAAGGAAATAGCTGTGCAGACACACTCTGACATGGGATTAATGCCTACAGAAGGTCAGGATGACGATAATTATGGGATGTAGTATCTAAGGGGGTAACCCAGGTGATTACACAATCACCTACAAGAAATATTGAGTCATTTGAAGGGAACTTCGATTACATTTTCAGTAATGAACAAAGACCAGTTTATTAGTAATAGTAATAGACAAATTTTAACTAATTATTCTTCCACAGGGCGAAGCTGCAGTGATTTCACTGGGACTGGACACTACCTGAACTGGGTTTAGTGATATCAGGTCAGCTGCCTTCCGCCATCTCCTATTTCAATGTCCAGAGAAAGCGAGCAAAGCAGCTGTGCACTTTGGGGAGTCAATGGAAGAATTTGTGGAGAGTTTTGAGGCACCATGTCGCAGAGAAGTGATGTGTTGAGTGGCCTTCCATGGCTGAGTTCCAGGGAGCCGGACCTTCTGGGCAACAAGAGGGAGCAGTAAGGGCAGGTTGTCTGCGTCACTACAAGAAGCCCAGTAAGGTCTTCCTCTTCCTTGGGCTCCTCCAGTCACTATCGCTCCATGGATCAATTAGTGGACTGTTGACGATCCACTGAGGTACGTAGGCCAGTGGCTTGGGCCAAGGCAGGAGGCTGGGTGCTGGGACCAAAACAGATACCAAGGACTGGGGCTCTGACCCCATCACCACTGGGTCACCTGCAGGAGCAAAGGACACGAATCCCAACAGACGGGGTGTCACAGAGTCTGGGGATCATCCTGCTTAGGGAGTCATTCTGTCATGGCGTGGCAATGACAAGCTAACAAGCTTGGTGGTTACTACCGACAAGGCCTTGATTGTTGGTGATTTTAATATTCATATGGAAAATGAAAGTGATCCAGTAACAAAAGCATTTACTGCCATTCTTGACTCTGTCGGTGTACATCAGAATGTAACTGGGCCAACTCATGCCTGTAACCACACCCTAGACCTGATTCTTAGTCATGGTGTCCTGGTAGAACACATATCAATTATCCCTCAGAATCCTCTACTTTCAGATCATTACCTTTTAACATTTCAAATACAACATAACTCCCCTAAGGCCCCAGACCAGAGGTACGATACTAGACGTTCCATAGCCTCATTATCCGCTGCAACTTTTCTGGAACAGCTCCCACAGTCCTTTAACCTAACCTCTGAAGTGTCATGTGTAAATGAACTTGAACAGGTAACCGTGAACATGGTAGAATCATTTCGTACCACTCTTGATCATGTAGCACCACTCAAGAAAATAAAACATAGGGATAAGAAACCTGCCCCCTGGTACTCTAACCGTACACGTGAACTTAAACAAGCTTCACGAAAGCTAGAACGCAAATGGCGGTCAACAAAATTAGAAGTTTTTAGATTTGCCTGGAAAGAGAGCCTGTCTAAGTATAGACATGCACTAATGACTGCTAGGTCTATGTATCTCTCTAAACTAATAGAAAATAACAAAACCAATCCTAAATTCCTATTTGAAACTGTATCTAGGTTAACAAAGAATCGTTCAATGTTAAACTCACATGTCCCAGAAGCTCTTGGTAGTGATGCCTTTATTGCGTTTTTTAATAATAAAATAACCACGATTAGACATACCATCACGAGCACGCCCACGGTTGCACACAACCACCAATCCTCTGCTAGTGCTAGTGTTATTAGTACTAATGATAACATCTTTGAATGTTTCACTCCTGTAGTGCAGACAGAACTCCTTCAGTTAATTTCCTCTTGCAAACCCACTACTAGCCTTGATGACCCAATACCCACCAATCGACTTAAGGAAATTGCACCACTGATTAGCACTACATTGTTAAACTTGTTAAACTCATCTCTTAGTCTTGGATATGTTCCTAAATCTTTTAAAATGGCTGTTATTAGACCTATCCTAAAGAAACCAAATCTTGAACCTAGTGACTTAGGAAACTATAGACCCATCTCAAATCTTCCCTTCATTTCTAAAATTCTTGAGAAAGTTGTTGCTCACCAGCTGTCCTCCTTTCTTCAAGATAATAATGCTAACGAGCTATATCAGTCTGGTTTCAGACCCAATCATAGCACAGAAACGGCCTTAGTCAAAGTGATAAACGACTTGCTTATGGCTTCCGACCGTGGCTGTATATCGCTATTATTCTTACTGGATCTAACTGCAGCATTCGATACTGTAGACCATAATATTCTTTTGGACCGGTTGGAAACATTGATTGACATTAAAGGGATAGCACTACTGTGGTTTCGTTCGTATTTCACTGATCGTTACCAGTTTGTCCATGTAAAAAATGAGTCATTCATAGCCACTAAAGTAAGATATGGTGTCCCGCAGGGATCAGTGCTGGGCCCCCTACTGTTCAATCTATATATGCTACCGCTTGGTAACATAATTAGAAATTACAGTGTTAATTTTCATTGTTATGCTGATGATACACAATTGTATATATCTGTTAAACCTAGTGACGCATCCCAGCTCTCTTCTTTAGCCGACTGTCTGCTAGACATCCGTTGTTGGATGGCAAGGAATTTCCTCATGTTAAATACTGAAAAAACTGAGGTTCTTTTAATCGGTCCTAAGGAGGCCCGCAATAAGTTTGTAAACCCCAACCCTAGCGGCCTCCCTACTCAATTTAAAACAGTGGTCAGAAATCTTGGTGTCCTGGTAGACTCCGACCTCTGCTTCAGTGCTCACATAAATAGCATTACCAGTACGGCATTTTATCATCTACGGAACATAGCCAAGCTTCGGAAGTTGCTGTCCTTTCAAGATGCAGAAAAACTAATACATGCCTTTATAACTTCTAGATTGGACTACTGCAATGCCCTCCTTTCGGGTTGTCCATCTGGATCCCTACATAAACTTCAGTTAGTACAAAATGCAGCTGCCAGAGTTCTAACAAAAACTAAAAAATTTGATCACATTAGCCCTATCCTGTCTTAAGAACATAAGAACATAAGAACATAAGAAATATACAAACGAGAGGAGGCCATTCGGCCCATCGAGCTCGCTTGGGGAGAACTTAACTAATAGCTCAGAGTTGTTAAAATCTTATCTAGCTCTGATTTAAAGGAACCCAAGGATTCAGCTTGCACTACGTTATCAGGAAGACTATTCCATACTCTGACTACACGCTGTGTAAAGAAGTGTTTCCTTAAATCCAGTTTGAAATGTTCTCCCGCTAATTTCCACCTATGGCCACGAGTTCTTGTATTTGAACTAATGCTGAAGTAACTATTCGGTTGAACAGCATCCAAACCTGTTAGAATCTTATAGACCTGAATCATGTCCCCCCTCAGTCTCCTTTGCTTGAGGCTGAACAGATTTAGCTCAAATAACCTTTCCTCGTATGACATTCCTCTAAGACCAGGAATCATTCTTGTGGCCCTACGCTGCACCTTTTCTAAGGCCGCTATGTCCTTTTTAAGATATGGTGACCAAACCTGTACACAATATTCTAGGTGAGGTCTCACCAAGGAATTGTATAATCTTAGCATTACCTCCCTTGACTTAAACTCCACACACCTGGAGATATACCCCAACATCCTATTGGCCTTTTTTATTGCTTCCCCGCACTGGCGAGAATGAGACATGGAAGCATCTACATACACACCAAGGTCTTTCTCATAATCAGCTACCTTTATTTCAGTAGGTCCCATAAAATACCTGTACTTTATATTTCTGCTCCCTACATGGAGTACCTTACATTTGTCTATGTTAAATTTCATCTGCCAGGTGTCAGCCCAGTCACTAATTAAATTAAGATCCCGCTGTAGCTGCTGAGCCGCTAGTTCAGTATCTGCTACACCACCCACCTTGGTGTCATCTGCAAATTTCACCAGTTTACTGTATATATTGGTGTCTATATCATTTATGTAAATAAGGAACAAAAGTGGTCCTAAAATTGAACCCTGCGGTACCCCACTATGAACGCAGGCCCACTGTGACATCGAGCCTCTTATAACTACTCGCTGCTTCCTATCCGTTAACCAGTTATCAATCCAAGTCGCTACAGTTCCTAAAATACCTGTCGCTTTGAGTTTAAGTGAGAGCCTCTTGTGGGGAACAACATCAAAAGCCTTTTGGAAATCTAAATAGATGACATCATAGGCCTTCTTATCATCAACTTCCTGAGTAGCTTCCTCAAAAAACTCCAACAGATTTGTTAAACAGGATCTACCTCTCCTAAATCCATGCTGGCTATCCCTCAAAATGTTATTTGAGTCCAGGTAATCTACCATTTTCTCTTTGATTATAGCCTCCATAACTTTACCAGTTATACAAGTTAGACTGATTGGCCTATAGTTTGACAAATTACTTCTATCCCCTTTTTTGAAAATGGGCGTTATGTTGGCATGCTTCCAATCAGAAGGTACCACACCTTCAGATAAGGATTTTTGAAACAGTAATGTTAAGGGTTGGCAAATAATATCCCTCATCTCTTTTAACACTATAGGTAAGATGCCATCAGGGCCCTGTGATTTATTTATTTTGAGCTTAGCTAGGCTTTGCAAAACATCAGCTTCAGTTATATATATATTAGTTATAGACGATGTTGGATTAGTAATAAGAACTGGTAAGTTACTAGTGTCCTCAACAGTGAATACCCGTGCAAAACTATCATTGAACTCATTTACTATGTCAATGTCGTTTTCAATTATAAGACCCTTACTATCCTGCAGATTAGTGATTTCAGCTTTTAGAGCTCTTTTAGAGTTAAAATACTGGAAGAAACTTTTAACGTCATCCTTAGCCTCCAATGCGATCTTCCTTTCGACATTCCTTTTAGCTCGTCTAATGTCATTTTTTAACTCAGCCTGTAGATTTAGATACTCTTGCTTTATTATGTCATCATCAGTTATTTTCCATCTCTGGAACAAAGCCCTTTTCCTCCTTACTTTATACTTTATGTCCCTATTAAACCACCTAGGTTGCAATTTCCTTGATTTATTCTTGTTAGAAACAGGTATGAAGTCCTCTTGTACTTGCAATAATGTGCTTTTAAAAAATCCCCATGCCTCTTCAACAGTTTTGTTAATTAACTCCGTCCAGTTCACAGTTTCTAGTTTTAATCTCATACAATTGAAGTTAGCCTTCCTAACATTATATATTTTTGATTTGGACTTTGCTCTTCGGGCACTAAACTTAACCTCAAATTTAACCATGTTATGATCGCTACTGTCAAGTGGTTCTAAAACATCTAATTTACCAATCCTGTCCTGGTTATTAGACAAAACAAGATCAAGAATGGCATCTCCCCTGGTAGGGGTGTTAACAAACTGAGTAAAAAAACAATCCTGTACTAATCCCACCATGTCAAGTTCATTTTCAGAAGAGCCAGCAACAATGTCCCACTGCATCCCCGGTAGATTAAAATCACCCATAACTACCACATCATTTTTATTGCTCATAATCCTAATATCACTGTATAACAATCTGCTTTCCTCAACAGCTACATTGGGTGCTCTGTAACAAACACCGACAATTAGGCTATTTGAGTTTGTAGCATCTAATTTTACCCATATAGCTTCCGTACTTTTACTTATATCAGTAAGCTCCCTTGCCTGCAAGTTTTCCTTTACATATACTGCAACACCACCTCCCTTCTTACCTATACGGTCTTTACGGAACAATGTGTAACCATCCATATTATATTCTTGTCCATCCTTATCACTCAACCACGTTTCAGTTATTGCTATAATATCATAAGAGTCTGATGAGATAAGAGCCTCTAAATCATGAATTTTATTCCTAATACTCCTGGCGTTTAAATACAGACAACAAAGGGTAGGCCTATTACAGTGCCTACTTATAATATGATTTTTTGGGGCTTTCCGTTTCCCCCCAGTTACATACTTCCCTGCACTGGCTACCGGTCAAGTTTAGGATTGACTACAAATTATTACTATTGACTTACAAAACTCTGAATGGCCTTGCACCACAATATCTCAATGATCTTCTGGTCCCTTACAACCCTCCTCGCCTGCTTCGTTCACAAGGAGCAGGATATCTATTAGTTCCTGAAGTAGACAGGGCTACGGCAGGCTGCAGAGCATTCTCTTACAGAGCTCCGCAGCTGTGGAATGGTCTCCCGGCGGATGTGCGGGATTCAGGCACACTCTCGCTTTTCAAGTCTAGATTAAAAACGCACTTGTATAGCTTAGCGTATAGGAAACCTAGTTCTGGTTCCAGCTAGTCTCTCACTCCCAGTCAGACTAACAGTATGAGGTGAAGAGCTGGGTGGGGATCGGTGTCATTGGCTTTGGATAAACTGAGGCGTCAGTGCTGTCACTCTGGCTCTACACTAGAGTGCTGATGTTCAGGGAGTCCCCATGCCTGTGTTCCCGCCTGTCTCTCCCTATTTCTCATGCTGCTATACCCAGATCTGCCGGAGCCTAGACGAATATTGCACTCGATCGTTTTGCTTGCACTGCCTCTGGTTTCCTCAACTCTGGCTAATACACAATTATTCTTACTTCCTCCCTCACCCCTTCTGGGGTGTGCTCCATGGAGCACAATGTCGTTGAAGAGTTTATGCCTCTGCGGCCTGCAAGACAACTACCTCCACCTCCGGCACCTACCCTCCAACCTGCCTGCCCTTGGCTCAACACGATGCCTCGCCATCCACCCTGCGGCTGTGTGTCTATTAATCCTGCCATCGTGCATCAAGCACCACGTGCCTGCACCGGTCGGCCGCTGCATTGAGACATATATTTCAACCCCTGTATTAGCTTAGTCATTTCATCTTGTCTGTATTAGCTTAGTCATTTCATCTTGTTTGTTTGACTCATCTGCTGGCCCCTGGAGGATGGGCTCCCCCTTTGGGTCTGGTTCCTCCCAAGGTTTCTTCCTCTTAGGGAGTTTTTCCTTGCCACCATTGCCTTTGGCTTACTCAATGGGGGGTCCTTACGAGGCAGAAATGTAAAGATCATTGAGACAATGTAATGTTGTGATAATGCGCTATATAAATAAAATTGAATTGAATTGAATGACAGAGACTGCAGAACTATTCAACTGCTCCAGTTACTTCTTTAATCCAATTTATGATATTTGTAAACATTCTTTAATAGACATTACCACCAAAATTCCTGTAGTAATTAACAGCTATTTTAGAGCAGAATTCACAAAGAAGCGAAACGGTGAGCTCAGCGTGTGTACAGACCCTAAACCACTGAATAAAGCACTGAAGAGGAACCATTTTCCTCTCCCTACCATTGATGACATCTTGCTAGATCTAAAGAAGCTTTTCAGTGTGTGACATCAGAAATGGCTGTTGGCATGTCAAGCTGGAGGAAAACTTCAGCTACCCGACCACTTTCTCGCCCCCTTGTGGCAGGTACAGGTGGCTGTGCATACCTATGGGCATCAGCACTGCTCCAGAGATTTTCCAAAGATGACTGAGCCCTGGAACGGCTTGGAGGGAGTTCATGTGATTACAGATGGCATTTCAATCACAGGTGAGGGAGACACAATGGAACTGGCAGAGAAAGATCGTGACAGAACACTGACGTAATTTATAGACAGATGTACTGAGGAAAACATCAAGCTAAATGTAAACTAAGACTGAGACAGACGCTGTTCCATTCATAGGATATTTACTGACAGTGGATGGACTTCAAATTGATCCAGAAAAAGGCAAAGCAATCCAGCAGATGCCCAAAGCAGGGGGGCAAAGACTCCTAAAAATGGTAAATTTCTTAGCCAAGTTTTGCAGCCACCGTTCAGACCAGTGTGAGCCTCTGCGACAATTGACCCATGAAGGCAGTTTGTGGGAGTGGACAGACATTCAGGATGCTGCATTCTCCAAAATCAGAGAGTCCATTGTGAATGCACCGGTACTGAAATATTATGATCCCAAGGAAGACTTGATTCTCCAGTGTGATGCTTCAGACACCAGTTTGGGTGCAGCTGTGATACAATGCAGGAAACCAGTGGCTTTTGGGAGCAGAGCACTCATGCAAACTGAGCAAGGATATGCTCAGATAGAAAAGGAGCCTCTAACAATAGATACTTCATTGATGCCTGTGGAAAGATTCTCTTTATCCTTCCCCCAAACTGCTCTCCTTAGGCAAAGGGGAACCTGGCTGTGAAGGGCAGCCACCCATGGCAGTGCCCAGGAAGCTGGGGGTTAAGGGCCTCATTTAAAGCAGCCACAGACATGCTGAGGTTGGGCTTGAACCAGTGACTTTCCAATCACAGCCACAGAGGCTTAACCCACTGAGCCACACACTGCCTCCAGTGCTTCCCTATTCTGTATGGCATGGAGAAGCTTCACCAGTGTACCTTCATTGCGTGCACATAAGAGGCTGCAATGCATACTGCTGCATCTACAGTGGTCTGACATGTAACCTGCTACCAACAGGAGCGACCCGATCATGCAGGTAGATTACAGTGGACCAGTGTCTAGGTTTGTAGGGAGAGGTAAGGATTGGAGAGTCGGACACAATGAATAGCAAGGGCCTCAGTTAACTTCAGATATCAATGTATTTCAAGATAATTTACTGAAAGAGACACAAAAATCACATTTAAATTTGACAGCAAGAAGTCTTTGGACAATCAGTTCAACTTTGTACAATAGCACCTCCGAAAAGTTTCTCTCTGTCTTTCTTGCTAGTTATTTCTCTTTACCCCCCAGTCAAGGAGGAATCAAATGCAGAAGCACATTGTACAGTAGGAGATGTAAGGTGCAACACACATTAAAAGCTGTTTTTGTGTGAACATTATAAAACAGATTAATACATATTAAGCAGTTTGAAACTTTACATTCAGACCTACATCAGTCAGAAAAAGCAGGCGATGACCAGCCCAACCAGCAGCTCCATCTCTGATTGTACAGAATCCCTTGTCAGGGTAACTTCTGAAGTCATGACTAAACTAATTTACAGCTTCACCAGTTATATTAAACTGATCATTGAGGAGGGAAATAAGTCAAGCCTCACAGTGAAGCCATAAAACATACGGGGGTTAAATGTATTACACTTTTTTCCAATCATTTTGACGCGTGTCTCAATACCATGTCCACTTTTTACCTTGTCCACTTAACACATGCACCATAAAATTGGACTATGTGAGCTAAACTATGTATGCTTTTGCATTGCTTTGACACAATATGCATTCAATCACCACTTCCCCCAAATTTCATGAATACTTCTCTCAGTCAGTGTTTGCCACCAGCAAAACTTTGTACAACTACAGCACTTTACAATGCTTGAAGCTGGAAAGCTGAATGAAAACACATACCTGCCTATAATTTCAGCTAAGCACCTATCTAGTAATTTGTGAGGTTAGTGCCAATTTGCCATATGTGCAAATCTTTGGATTGGCATTTTCCATTGCCATTTTTCTTTAGCTAGTGAAAAATGGATGCAGTAAGAGGCAGAGGAAGAGCAAGAAGACACAAACGGAGAGGAAGAGGAAGAATCTTGGCTACTGATGAAATCAGAGCCACAGTATTTGACCATGTTGGAAATCATGGTCTGTCCCTGAGGAAAGTGGGTCTAAGAGTTCCACTCCACCTGCCTAGATCCACAGAGGCATCAATTGTCAGGATTTTCAGGCAAAGCAACAGGTACTATACACTATGTAGAGCATTCTGACTGAAGGCATTTGATTGGTGTATATATTACTGTAGTGGTGTGATTTGAGGGAAGTCTCCAGGAAAAAACTGATGCATCGATGCACGTTTGTCTTTACTGTAACCCACTACTGTAGGATTTAGCATTTACCTCCCACAGGAGGGAGAGGAAGAATTTACTGGTATCTGTGATTGTGTGGGACAATGTGGCCTTTCATCATTCCCGCCAAGTCACAGAGTGGTTTATAGCCCATCCCTGGATGATGTCATTATTCTTGCCACCATACTCTCCATTCCTCAACCCGACTGAAGGATTTTTTTCTGCATGGGGATGGAAGGTATATGACCATCGCCCACATGATCAGATGTCGCTTTTAGATGCAATGGCTGCTGGGTGTGTGGACATCCATGTGGAGGACATCCAGAGCTGGATAAGACACTCAAAGAGATTTTTTCCTTGGTGTATTGCAAGAGAAAATATTCAGTGTGATGTCGATGAAAATTTATGGCCAAATGCAAGGGACCAAATGGATTAGTCCAGGACAACAGTATACTTAACTGTATACAGTCAAACTTTGCTATTTGGCTATGTTTGTTTTGTTTTTTTCTGTATTGAATGTAATGTACTTTCAGTAGGTGGCTGTAATGTATTTTTCTTTTCCAGTGTATTGCGCAGCTGAATTTATTTACTGTATTATTTGTTTGTATTACAATGTTTACTGTAAGAAATGGCATACGTTTTTCTTTTACTTTGCAATAAACGTGTGAAAATATAGGATACAACAACACATCATATATATGCATTTTGCAGCGCTTCAAGTTGTTTGTGTTTTTTCATGCATTGTTCTTTGTGTGACAAAGTCATCTTGTGAGAGAGTGCGTGTGCTATAGGTTTGGCAGCGTGTGTCACTTTTGGGTGAAGTGTGAAGTGTTCTGGTGGTTTTAGTGCATATTGCACCGAAAGTTAACTGATATGCTCAGGTGCATGTTTGTAAAGTTCACAGTGTGAAGTGTTTTGAAAAAGTGGACATGGTATTGAGACAAGTGTGAAAATGATTGGAAAACACTATAATATTGACTTATGTAGTTGAATTTTGTTTATCCACTAGAGGGCAGTCACACACTGGAGATTCCCTAATTAAGATGATAAGATAAGATAAGATAAGATAAGATACTCCTTTATTAGTCCCACAAGTGGGAAATTTGCATTGTCACGGGAGAAAGTGGACAGTACAAGAATATCCATCCGCTTATCCGAGGTCGGGTCGCGGGGGCAGCAGTCTCAGCAGGGAAACCCAGACTTCCCTCTCCCCGGCCACTTCATCCAGATCCTCTGGGGGAATCCCGAGGCGTTCCCAGGCCAGCCGAGAGACATAGTCCCTCCAGCATGTCCTGGGTCTTCCCCGGGGCCTCCTCCCAGTGGGACATGCCCGGAACACCTCCAGGGAGGCGTCCAGGAGGCATCCTGACCAGATGGCTCCTCTCGATGCGGAGGAGTAGCGACTCTACTCTGAGTCTCTCCCGAATGACCGAGCTCCTCACCCTATCTCTAAGGGAGAGCTCAGCCACCCTGCGGAGGAAACTCATTTTGGCCGCTTGCACTCGCGATCTCGTTCTTTCGGTCACTACCCACAGCTCGTGACCATAGGTGAGGGTAGGAACGTAGATCGACTGGTAAATCGAGAGCTTCGCCTTTTGGCTCAGCTCCTTCTTTACCTTGACAGACCGATGCAGCGCCCGCATCACTGTGGACACCGCACCGATCCGCCTGTAGATCTCCCGCTCCATCGTCCCCCCACTCGTGAACAAGACCCCGAGATACTTAAACTCCTCCACTTGGGGAAGGACCCCATCCCCGACCCAGAGAGAGCATTCTACCCTTTTCCGGCTGAGGACCATGGTCTCGGATTTGGAGGTGCTGATTCTCATCCCAACCGCTTCACACTTGGCTGCGAACTGTCGCAGCGAGAGCTGAAGGTCACGGTCCGATGAGGCCAACAGGACCTCATCATCTGCAAAAGGCAGAGACCTAATCCTGAGGTCACCAAGCCGGACACCCTCAACGCCCTGGCTGGGTGTGATACAGTAACTCAGGCCCCTACTTTCCCTCAGCTCTCTGCCTTTCAGTCAGCCATTCGCTGTGCTCATAGGCTGTACGGCCGTCAGAAAACTCTTCACGTCCCCCTCCTATTATCATGCACTTTGACTTTTCTGACTTTTTGTAGGAGAATCTCTTTTTTTACCAATATTTTAGTGCTAAAACAGCTGCAGATAGGAAAGCGATGAATGCCCCGATCAGGGCATTGAAGGAGTTGAGGCTTACACAAGTTTTATATGATACTCCTGAGGATGTGAATATTACCATGGATGACTTCCAGTATCTTGGAACTCTCCCTATTTAACGCCATTGAACTGCACCGAGTTCGCCGGCCAATTCCTGCAGGTCACCATGATCGGTATGGCTGCTGTGCAATGTGCTTCCCTGTAGCAGCTCTGATTGCTTTGTTTGCCCATCCAGGAGTTGCTGTCTCCACCCCAGTTATTAATCACAAAACTGCATGACTGTTACATTGTTGCTGTTGTTTAATTAAATGTCCAACCTGCCCCTCAAATTTTCACTCTCGATTCTGGGGCTGATGCTCACCACAGGTTCTGCTGTATCCTGTCTGAGTTGGGGGAAGTAAGATCTGTTTGGCTGCTGCTTATGCCCCCACCCCCACAAAGCTCATTCTTCCTGGACCTATCTAGCCATATCCTTAAACTCCATGATTATGAGCTCATTACAGGAACAGATGCCAAAGTTGTCCATGACCCAGTCCTGGATAAATCCGCTTCTCTCTTAGGTAGTCAGGTATCCCCTCTAGTCACTCAAATACTTTATTATTTGCAACAACAAACTGCAGGTGTTGCTAAGTTGGAGTCTTGATTGGGTTTTTTTGAAGATCCAGAAGAACCACATGATTTGAATTCTCTCCTTGTCGAAGGAGATGGTGAGCCAACCACTGAGAACCACTTCTTAAGAAGAAGTGCTCTTACCACGACCCCGGTCTGGTAGGACAGAAGATGCACCCAGACTGTTCTGAAAAAAAAAGATCTCTTGTTTAAAAGGAAAATTTGACCATTTCAGACAAGGACTAATTGATTGAATGTATTGGTGTTTCATCTGTTCACATTTTATTTTACAATGCAGGTTTAAAATAGTTAATCTAAATCACATATTACCCACTTTAATCCTTTCTATACCCACCTCTGTAGACTTCACAGAGCATCACTGCCAACAAAATAAGAGGGTTACAGTTAAAGTAGGTGAAAAAATTGAATGTAAAATTTGACAATCCAGGTTTTCAGCACCATGGACAGCAGCCTACTGTTGCTTAAAGGGCATTATTTTGCTCACTTTCAGTTTATAATATTATATTTATGATCTACTAGAATAGAGTATGCATGCTTCAGTGTTCGAAAAGAACATATTGTTTTCTCATGATGCACATCTCTATTCACCCTCTGTCTAATCCCTCCCCCAACGAGTCCATTGTGGTTTGATTGGTCGGTTTACACTTCATTCCCCAGTTTTTCAGTCTGCAGACAGATCCTTGCAGGTAGACAGACAATTGGTGTTAGTTTTGCGGTTTGTGAATTTATTTACAGTAATAGTGGTCATATGCTAATTATATTAACAGGATTAATAAGCCTGTATATTTAATCAGAATTCCCTAAGACCCGTGCTTTGTATTGGCCCCTCCCATTTTGACAACAACAAACTACATGTCACTGCAGGGCTTTAGAGAATAACTACTCCAATAATTGCGTAGTGATATTCATGAAGAACATGTCATCGACTACGCCCACTAATCACGGCAGCCTTAATACATATATCAATAAAAGTTTTAATACGTATTGTCTCTGTTTACGTGATAACGAAGACCTAAATATATATTTGTTTTAAATATGTGACTCATGTTAGAGAAAATATAAGTAAACCATGAGGACAGAAAAGTCACTGAATAACAGGAATGACCGACATATAGTGCCAAACAGACAAGGTGCAAAGACTGTACACATAGTACAAACAAAGTAAACGTAGTGCACTATGTATGGTGAGTTGTAAATTTGTTTGCACTTTGCAGCTTACCTTGCGTTGACTCTTTGTAGTACGGTCCCCACGACGGTAGTGAAAATATAAGGGGCTGGTTATCAGGGGGCATGGATTTTGTGGCAGTTTCTACATTGGCGTTGCTGGTGGAGGGAGCTGCATTTGTGGTTTGTATTCTGCAATGGCTTGAATGTCCTGTGTATTAAGGCAAACTCGTGGGCGATTACATCGTCCACACAGCATAGAATTAATAAGAGTTGTTCACTGTCCTCCTGTTACTGTAAAATTCTGGGAAGTTGTGATTGTTCAACTCCACTGTGCACAGTTAGGAGCAACTCCAACTCCACCTAGCAGACATACGTACGAGGTGATTGAGGTATGGAATGATTCTGTCCCTGTATGGACTAATCATCCCCAAATTCTATTGCGTCCATGATTCACCCATATCATTGTGCTAAGGTTGAGCAGCACAACATGTTTTTCCAAGCCTCAGATCACAAGACCAGCAGATAGTGAGGATAGCTGAGAAGATCATTAGAGTCTCTCTCCCATCCATCATGCACATTCACATCACACATTCCATCCGCAAAGCCACCAACATTGTGGATGACCCCACCCACCCCTCACATTATCTTTTCACCCTCCTAGCATCTGGAAAAGCATTCAGGCCTTCACACCCAGACTCAGAAACATGGCGTCAGACTACTGAACTCTCAGGAACTGATCTGATACCACACACACAACACACACACACACACACACACACACACATAGGGTTATAATTATATCTTCGTGGGGACTCTCCATTCATTTCTATGAGGAAAACTGTAATCCAACATGACAACCTTAACCCCTACCCAGCCCTAACGTTAACCATAAGTAACCAAACCAAATACAAGACTTCTGGCATCTTTAGTTTTTTATTAGTATTGACAGATCTTTGTGGGGACCTGAAAAACACCCCCAAAGCATCAAAATAACAGGTTTTTATCACATTGCGGGGGACATTTGGTCCCCACCATGTAATATAAACCTAATCCACACACACAAACAGACACACACACACGTGTGCGCGCACACACACACACAGATTAGGTATCTGAGTCTTTGTGGGGATTCTCCATTCATTTGTATGGGCATAACCCCAATCCTAATTATGGCAACCTTAATCCAAAATCCCTGCAGTAGTAAGCAAGAAGTAACAGTAAGTAACCAAACAAAATACAAGACTTTTGGAATTATTATTCCTTTGATTGCATTCACAGAATTTTATAAAACTGAGTCAGTTTTTTCTTTTGGGGACCAAAAACATGTCCCTACAAAGTCAAAATAACATGTTTTTATAACACTGTGGGGACATTTGGTCCCCACAACATAATATATACATGACCACCCACCCAAACACACATAGACACAAACATACACAGACTGGCTTACGTATATCCTCTATAGATTCCTGAATGAAATATCTGCAAAGCAGTTATGGCATGGCGTTAGGTTTGAACATGCAGTTTTTAAGGACACTGCACTAATTTTAAACGAAACACTGCACTAATTCTAAAATGATTTTATATGAACGTTATTTAACATAAAATAAAATAGAAATCAAACCAAAATTTAGTCTATCAAAAAACTTGTATATTACATATCTTCGAAATTAAAAATACCAGGATACAGAATTTGAATAACAAGAACTATAGTCTTCTTTCTCAAAAGCGTGAACAGCTATCTGAAGACCTACTAGTTCCTGAATTGTAGATGTTGCCTATGAAATTCGCTGAGAGTTGACGTCGCCCTACCAACGTCGCTAAAATGCTAATTGCGTCAACAAGCTATGGAAATACAGCGGTGGTACACCCCCAATACAGCGGTATTACGCATTACCGTAATGCTGCCTAGCAAAAACATAATGTCATAAAAAAAATTACAGACAGACATTATAGACAGAGCTGCGTGGTTTCCTATTGACAAGTAGATACATGATTCGGGGGCTTGAAAGGCGGCTAGATATCCAATCACGCCCAGCTACAGTATGCACAAACTAAAGATACTACTCCTGATTGGACCAGCTACAAATTCGTCCCTCCCTGACAATAAATTCTTTGTTTTCATTCGTTGAAAATAATGACAATACATATCTTCATACTTTTCGACCAATTAAAAATCTCGGTGGTTTCAATAGTTCTAACAAAATAATTGCAGGTTGAACAAAAACTTTCTGACAGAGAGATGGCGCAGAGGTGAGCAGCATCTCTTCGTATGTTTCTTGCTATTTCTTCAGATTATGTTTTGTTAGCATACTTAATTCTATATTTATTTTTATGTTCTGATTGTCACGTTCGGCAACGGAGGCGAGCCGGGAAGCAGGCGACAGCAGCCAGGAAGTCAGGTAACGGGGTTTAATTGGCAAATGACAAGCACGCAGAGACATCCACGGACAATACAATGCCGAATCTGGCATACATGGGGAGACGCGGTCTAATATACACAGGACTAATCAAATGAAACAGGACACAGATGATCACAAACAGGAATGAACACAAGGTAATGAGGGGGCGTGGCACACATCGGGATCGGACGGAGCGGATCGTGACACTGATATAGTACATGCAAATTTTGCGGCACAATTGAAATATATTTATAATTAGTTGTTTAAACTGTAGATGCTGTGGCCATTATTCTAAATATGGTTGTTTATATTTAAATTGTAAGAGAAAATATTTGTGTTAAACTTAAAAACAATAAGACAATAACAATAAGACAATATATAAGTTCTCCTAGTGGTGTCCCGTCTTGCCCCCAGAGTGCCCTGTGCTGGTGTTGCCCCTGCCTACCCTGGTCTGTCTCGTCCCCTAATGGTGTTCGGTCTCTGCGCCCTTGTCCCGCAGCAGTGCCCATCTGGTGTCTTGCCCTGCCCTCTTCCACTGTGTCTCCCATCTTAGTGTACGTATAGCCTGCTGTCTTCCCCGCTGTCCCATCTGCTCCCTCACATGCCCTGTAAAAAGTGTCCTTCAGTCCTGCGATCCTCAGTCCAGTCATTGATGTTGCTGCCTGCATGTGCTCCCCAGTGTGTCCTGTGTCTAGTGTTCTTGCCTGATCCTCCCTACCCTGTTTGGACCCCTTGTGGTCTGTTTCCTTCGCCCTTCCTGTAGTGTAGTTTTCTTTAATAAAGCCCCTTTTGGTTTTCCTCCATCCCTGTCTTCGCCTCTGTCCTTGCCCTCGACGTGACACCATTACAGTGTGACCAGGTAAATGCTGCTAGCTAGACACCACACTACTGTAAATGCTACTGAAGGCTTACCTCAGTTTATCATTATTCCCTTCGTCTTGAAAGAGAACAGCAGCAAAAAGTGGGAAAATGATTTAAAAAATAAAGAACACTGTTCTGTTAGTAAGCTTCTTAAGGTAAAGTCATTTTAAATAATTAGAATAACTGATACTTTATTAATACCTGTGGAGAAATTGTCTTTACGCCTCCCTCAACTTGCTCTTTATAGAGTAATGTCTCCTAAGTAGACATTAGTTTTAAATGGCTTCAGTACAAAGGAGACCATCCCTCTGGATTGTACCAAAGTCTACTCTGCAGTACGCCACTTTTTAAAACCCTCCGTTTAACCCATATATCATAGAAAAACTGACATTAATACCAGTGGCTATAGGTATATTTGGTGCTTTCAGATGTCTGTGAATTCTTTTAATGTTTTCCCGGTGTGTGTAGAAATCGCTGAAGTGCTTCATGTCATACCTTTCAATGTGAATGAACCGAGTCATTATGCGTCGGTGAGAGCTGGCTAGGTATATGTTATACTCCACTAGGCCCACTTTTCTTCATAACTGTCATTCAGCAATATTCATTCCTTTCCTTATATTTAATGCCTCTGCTGTGCTGGGAGTCAGCTTCCATTGGGATCCATGCTCTGGATCAATATTCCGTTAACCTGAACTGTTCAACAGACTGCAGACCACATTCTGCAATTTCATCTGCTGTCTGACCACTAACAGGAAGTATAAAAGACAAGCACACCCTCAGAATGGATTCATATGTGGCCTTCCCAGTATGCACCTCTGTCAGCAGGTCAATGACAGATCTAAACCAATTTTGCCTGAGCTACGGAGCCCCTGCATCTCTGGACAGACCTAATCCATCTCTGGTCCAGTTGACACCCATAGGCACTGCTCAGGCTGAAGTTGACAGCCGCAGGCAGAATCCGTTGTGCGTGTTTCTCCTGACCGTTTGACCCCAGATGCCCCCCAGGGAGTACTATGTGGTCCTACCTTTTCACCACCAGAGTTGCCCTCAGTTGAGAACTGATCTCCATGATGTCTCACTAAACTTGAGGCCTGATTGGTGGAATCCCAGCTGGTAGGACGAACGCTGAGGAGGGACGTACATAAGTTATTGTGTTGCTATAGAAGAGGAAAGATCTTAGTTTTGCTATCTGTTGTTGCATGGCTTGGATACAAACAATACTGATTAGCAGGGATTAAAATAGGAATAGGAGACATTTAAGATCTACCCTGAAGGTTTTTCAAACCAGTCATTTAGATCAGGAAATTCATATACATAATAGCCAGCTGAAACTTTATAAAACTTCTGTCAGAACAAATAAATACATTTTTAATCTGAAAAATAATAAATAAAAATGGGAGGATGGTGCTAAAGGGGTCTAGTTTCAATCTTCCAGCTTGTCAGCTTAACATTTATAGAAAGTGCCAGACAGTAAATCACCTTTGCCAAGTGAATGAAAGAAGCTTGACCTCGTTGGATGATGGACTAAGAGCAGTGCTAAACACCGCTCACGCCCTGACTCCCCCCACCTGTCCCAAAGCAGGATGCATGGGGAAGTGCGGGGAAGCATTGGTGAATGCTGGTGAAGGTGCCGCTATTGCAACTTCAGACAAAGGCACCAGGACTTCGAGCCTCAGTGCCGAGTCTCTGAGAGCTCATCAAAACACTGACGGGCCAAGCAGCCCAGCAAATGGAATGTTGTCTTTCCCAGGAATGGATGCCAGAGGGCTCCAAAAATCTGCTGTGAGCCATAGACTGTGAGTGTCTGTGCCTTTGTTTGTGTACAGAGTGAAGGTGCCACTCACAGCCGGTTTTCCCACCATGCTGCTGGGATGGAGAGCTGCTCATGCGGAGACTGCTGGTCCAGCAGAAACCTGTGGCACGCCAGCAACACTGAATATGGTGTTGGGTCCAGCACTGGCGATGCATTGTTTGACCCTGTCGACCCTGTGTTTCACTCTCCCAGAACACCCTAAGGCGTGATGGTAATGGAGCCCCTGTGCCAGAAATTGAGGGCTGATTCTATGCATGAGTCGTCTGCATGCAGTCCCAGCATGCTCTGGGCTGGAGACACGTGTGGAGCCGCTGAGCTGCAGTGTGCTTGGGTAACACTGCCTTCAGTGACTCACAGAGCCGTGCTGTGTTGCTTTGGAAGGCTTCTCTTCTTCCACACAGGAACTCACAATAGCAGAGCCCGAAATGACAGCCCTCCACAGGAACACACAGTGCTGTGTGCATATCCCTGGTGGGTGTGCACATCAATCTCACTGATTATACCCAGTGACTGACTGCTCCTGTTCTGTCCAAAACACACCTCTTGGGTCTCATGTTCTCAGCATTCCCTGGAAGAGCGGTCCCCTGGCTGAGTGCTGTAGAGGGAGTCTGTGATCTGGCTAGGATCTACGTCCATGTGGACAGATGTATCGTAGACAACCAGAGTTCCTCCCTGGCTGTTCTCTCATTATCCAGGTAAATATTTCATTATCCAGGTAAAATTATCGAACCCTTTCAAAACTGTTTTGCTCCTTAAGCAAATTAATTGAGTTGATTTTGTTGAAAAAGGAGGAAATTAATTCATTTAGGCAGACTCTCAAACATGCCTGTCGGTATGTCGAGCCCACACTCACTGAACACCAGGGGGCAGTGCCCACACCCACAATGGCACCTGGGATTTTTTTGCCACATGTACTGATGATAGTGTCACATGAAGAGCATGGTTGATCGATCTCTGATGAGATGATGAGTGTTCACTGGTCCAGTACGTTTCCTCGCATACCGACTTCCCCAGAATATATGGTTCTGATGTGTTTTGGGTCACCGATGCCCTCAGTTTGGTGCTGATAGATGAAGGTTTGGGTCCGTTAGGTAGCTAGTGCCACGGCGCACACCTGTGGCTGAGCGTGCCGGCTCTTGTAGGCCTGGCAGTGGGCCCATCCAGATCGGGCTCCCGGCTGTTCCAGCTTGTGAGGAGGACAAGCAAACCCTGGGCCCACTGGCCCTCAGGAGCCTGTCAGAGCGCATGTTAAATTAGCCATTTGTTTTTGCTCACAGGGAGGTCTGCACACAACACTGATGTGGAACGAGGCCTGGCCTGCCTGTGGTTCAGCAAGGACCCACTCCATGCATACTAGCTGTAACAGGTCTCTTACCGTCACACACGCTGCCGGCGGGCAGGACAGCAGGACACAGAGAACGGCTGTCAGAGGCCCCACATCACTCAGATCTCCCTCATACAGAAGGCCGAGTGCGAGTGGCCCCCGCCACCCTCGCCGGGCCCAGCCCAGCCTGGCTGAGCTGCAGTAAGAGCGGAGTGCTTGGAGGCCATAGATCCCAACTGGAGCACAGAGATCCTGTTTGAAGAGTGGATCCCCTCAATATCTCTGTGTCACTGTTAATTTAAGTGCATCTCTCAACCTGTGTCTGTCACTCTAAGTGTATCTCCCAGCCAGAATCCATCAATCAAGTGCATCTCTCAACCTGTGTCTGTCACTCTAAGTGTATCTCCCAGCCAGAATCCTTCAATCAAGTGCATCTCTCAACCTGTTTTCTGTCAGTCTAAGTGTATCTCCCAGCCAGAGTCCATCAATCAAGTGCATCTCTCAACCTGTGCCTGTCAGTCTAAGTGTATCTCCCAGCCAGAATCCATCAATCAAGTGCATCTCTCAACCTGTGTCTGTCAGTCTAAGTGTATCTCCCAGCCAGAATCCATCAATCAAGTGCATCTCTCAACCTGTGTCTGTCAGTCTAAGTGTATCTCCCAGCCAGAATCCATCAATCAAGTGCATCTCTCAACCTGTGTCTGTCGGTCTAAGTGTATCTCCCAGCCAGAATCCATCAATCAAGTGCATCTCTCAACCTGTGTCTGTCGGTCTAAGTGTATCTCCCAGCCTGTATCTATAAGTCTATCTCTAGAGTGTTTAACAGCAGCAACAGCTTGTTAGCTACTTTTCTTTATTTGTTTGACATTCTGATTATTTGGTTTTAAATTTCTTACAAATTACTTCCCAGGTACAAACTGATATTAAAATAATATAAAAATTCCAACAAACTGCCAGGCATCTGGCTTGAGACTGTAAGGATTGCAGTCCCTTAATGACAGGTGGGAACAGTTTCTGAAGCACGGTCCCCTTTAAAACCACTCTGGAGAATAAGGTCCCTTCACAGAGCCCTGCTGCACGACACTGAGCTGAGGACAAGCAGGCTAACATTTGAATTAGCATCCCTGCACGCATCTGCCTTCTGGAGTGAAACCCAAATCACCCCACTGTGCAGGTTCCAGGCTGTATTTGGTTCTTGTGTTCAGAAGCCTCTAATGTTACTGTGCTGTCGCTGTCACCGACAGTGATTCATTCTCTTGAATATCCATGTTTATTTAATGTGTGATCTGAAGCCTGTGATGTCATTGTGATGTTAGTGTCTCAGACAGTGATTCATTCTCTTAGTTGAATATCCTACTTTTTATAAAGTTTGTCTGTTCAGAATTCTGTGTCATTGAGTTGTTACTGTGCTGTCACAGTCCAAGACACCGCCTTGGTTCATAATCCTCCTGTTGAATGGAGGGTCCCCACAAAGATGTGAATACAAACATGTCACATATGCTGTCTTGGTTCACTCTACTACTGTTTATTTAGTTTATGTGTTCAGAAGCCTGTATCACTGGGCTGTCCTCTGTTAATTTCCTGTCACTGATCCGGGCAGCATAACTTTAATGAATAAATCCATCATGCTCCAATGGGGCAGGAAAGCTGTATGTTTGCCGCTGTGAGATTTCTGTGTGTCTGCCCATGCTACCTGCATCCCACTCCACCCCCCCAGGCAGGTTGCTTTCTGTCCCCTGGCTTCCCATACCCCTGATCACCCTGGCAGAGATGTACTTCCACTTTGAATGAGACGATTGTCAACTAACCTCACAGGTCAACAGTTACAGGTCAGCAGGTGCCTTTGCTGAAATGTTAGTGTTGGCTCCGTGTCACACCATCCATATGGAACAGTTTGTTTGGTCACGTTTCCCCCATTATGACACCCTTTGGCCATCTGCTCCTGGTCACATGTTCTAATGAGCCATACATCAAACAGGTTTGTGGGGGAGGGGTGTTCAAGTGATTAAAGACAGGGAGGAGACAGACTGTCATGCATCTTCACGAGCCCCGCTTTGCTTCTGAAAATCAGGACTTGTTTCTGTACACTTGTTGCGTGTCCTAATTTTACCCACTACTGGCGGTGATTCCCATATATCAGCACTATATCTGCCTTTTCATAATCTGTAAACCTAGGTACTGTGATGTATATTCTGCCTGTTCATGGGATAATCTCTAATCTAATCTAATCTAATCTAATGTGTATTCTACCTCTACATGGGATAATCTCTAATCCCAGTAAGCATTATATGTATTCTACCTCTACATGGGATAATCTCTAATCCCAGGATCTGTGATGTGTATTCTGATTGTTCCTGGGGTAATCCCACAACCAGCAGTGTATATTTCATCTGTTCATAGGATAATCAGAATCAGAACTTTACTGCCATTATGTACCAACATACCAGAATTGTTTGTGGTCCAATGCCAAACATGAAGTACATAATATTAAAGGAGAAACACTTCACAGAATACTATGTATAAAAATAGGAATTCAACAAAGCACACAAACATGTACAGAGGACCTCCACGATCATACAGATGATAGAATGAAAGAGATCTTATGACAACAATGGACATAGAAGAGGAGAATTATCCCTGGCTGAATGGACTGCATGTGAGTGACAGGGATACTGAAGTACTAGGTGAGTTTATTTATCCCTTCTGTTCCTCTTCTGATCAACATCCTTGTTTATTAAATCAGCATTCACGTAGTGCTATATTTACATCAAAGTGAAGTGCTGCTTTCTAAATTCCATTTTTAAAATGAATCCTGGGTCCAGATTATGGAGAAGTGCCTACTGGGAATTGCATTACAGAAATGATGGCAAAATCGTAATTTTATGACTTCTACTAATAGTGAATGGCTCGCAGTGTTAATCACTAGCAAATGCACCACACAAGCATTCTATGTTCTTTTAGCGCCCCTTGTGGTGAAAACTCCTGCTGATTAAAAGATGGTAACATTAGCTTTGGCTTGGTTCAGCAAGCAGGTAGGAGAACCCGTGTCTGTAAATAGCCTACAGTATGTGAGATGGACTTCCATTCCGTCTCAAGTGTCCCCATGCTTCTTGGAGTTCAGACACAGAGTAGGACACCTGAGTGAAGTGTTGTGGTTGTGATGGGCTCTGCTCTGGCAGGAGGTCATCTGAGCACGGGAAGGAAGAGCACAAAAGGACAGGGCTCTACAGTAGGCAGGTGGCCCAGTGCATACTGGGTGTATATAGCTGGGTCACCTTCCTTCAGTGTGGCCTGTGAATAAAATCCCTGAAAACTGAGCTTTACCTTCATTCAATGAGAAGCACCTCTTAAAATATATTTGTCTATAGTCCAAATGAAATGTTGAGAGGGGGGCTCCTTTAATGTAAAGTGTTATTACTGCTTGAGGAGCAGCACTGATGGCTTTAATCTTGGACGACCAATATACTCTTGCTTTTTATGCCATAAGCTTCTACTTGTTGCCATTCTCTACATGTCCTTCTGCTAGTGAGGTACTCACACGGTCTAAAGGGCAGGTGCTCAAACAGGGCTGTGTGGTTCTCAGTGGATTTTGCATGAACTTCAGTTATTGAAAAGGGACAGATTATTTAAACATACTGCCAAAGGAAGGCATCATTTTATGAAATTTGAAATAAAAAACACACACACACATTTGTATTCATATCTTTGTGTGGACTTTCATGTCATTTCTACAGGAAAAGTTTTTTGATTGCAGTCATGGATTTTTATAAAACTTAGTTTCCCCTTGTGGGGACTGATAAAGTGGTCCGCACATTGTCAAAATAACAGGTTTTACATTACTATACAAACACAAACCGATGAATGCTTTAACATTATTTTCTGCAAGAGTTTCAGACTCATCTGTTTATTTTTATATACCCACTTAGTGTACAGTGAGGGATTGGGTGCAAGGTAAGAATAACTTGGGAAGCCACACCTGTTACCAAATCCTTCAATGTGGGCTAGTGCAGATATTTGGCAGCTACAACAAAAGCTGCATGTGAACAGAACAAGGCAGTGGTGTGAACAGATCTTTGACTCATGATGCAGTGCTCTGCTCACTCTTGGAACACACTCTTGCACACTTTGTAGTAAGCAGTACCCTAAAACACTCTTTGGGGTCATTTCGTACCTTAGAGGGGTTTAAAACTCCATTTAACCGTACTAAATAGCAACATATCATGGTGAAATCAGCAAAACTAAAAGTTATTCAGATTAATAATAATTGCATAATTGTCTGTTTAATCTGATATTATAATTATTGCGATACAGTCACATGACCTTTCACCACGTGCAGATTCATTTCATTCCATCACTCTGTCTGGGTACTTAACATTTTTGTTATGTTTTTTTAAACTTTGTTGATAAAATTTGATGAAATTTGGATGGCATCTGGCTTGTGTTAATATTTTGTTTATTTTTACTCTAAAATATAATAAACATTGTGGTATGAACTGTAGAGGGGAAAGTGTGGGCAAAGTATCTTGGTGTATTCTCGGGTAAGTAAAAGCATACAGTAAATCGCTGGCTTATTATTCATCATATATTATTGTATACATTTTTGCTATCTTAATATTGTCCTGTTACGTTAAGCCATTTATTCTGTGTTGTAATGTTAACATTACAGTGCTGTGCCTGTTTTCATTATTACGACTAATTTGGTTTGATTGCACATAAGTGAATGTTTTGTAGGTAAATTACACATCGATTTATTTGCTGTTGCATTATATTTATTCACTAGGTCAACCACTCCCAGCAAACTTGCGTTACTCCCACAAGAACCATGTTTCTTATCAAGAAAGTTGGAGAAGTTCACACTATACTATGTTTTACATATTTGTTTGCGCCTGGATGGTAGAGGCTGTTCATGCTGAATCCAATTAAACATTGAAATATAGTTTAGGATTATTTAGAGCGTGTTAAGGCTGTGAGCAAGGAAGCATAGAACACAGAGGTGCAAGTTTTATTATGTATATATTTAAATACAAGTAAAAAACAAAAATCATTTAAGGGCTCAGGAGAGAGGCCGTCGCTTTGAGGAGGTGGGTCAGAAACCACAGGCACCATGTTTATATGGCTTCCAGGGTGAAGAGCTCTGAAAAGCAGAAATAAAAATGTCCTTGTTAGTGTGACACATAAAGAAATACGACATCCTTCAATATGCTGATCCCCTTCCTCATCATTTTTTCCTCCTCTAGTCACTATCAATGGGAATTCCATTGATCCCTTCCTCTTTTTTGAGTGGACCTCCTCACTCTCCATCTCTGTCTGTTCTCCTATTTTACACCTCTTCTTCTCCTCTCTCCTTTGCCTAGGCTCCATGCTCCTCATCCTTCCATTCATGTTCTCGTTTTCTTTCACACTTCCTTCCTCTGCCTTGTCTTTCTTCTCTTTCTCTCTCATGGCAACAATCTCTTCTGTACACTTACTCAAAAACCCCTTGATTTCCATTTCCAGCTCAGAAGCTGAATTTTCTAAATCTTCTAATTCATGCAATATAAAATCCACCATCTCCCTCAGTTTCTCCTCTCGTCTTTCCTCCAAGAAATCAATGCACGTTTTCACATCCATTATGAATCTGAGGGTACAAGACAAGCAGCCGTTTATGACCTGTCTTAAACCGAAGACTCTCCCAATTAGGCTCCCTCACAAATGAGTGTGCAAACTGCAAACATGCAGAGTGGAGGTATGAAGCCATCCAGTGAGCCAATACACCTTTCATATGCCATTCATATTTTGCATATTAATTACGCACAATATATACAGTTAGTGAAGCGTAGTATATTTAAGTAATATTCAAAAAATTATTGACCATATTAATCTGCTTCTCTAAAAGAATTACTTCTCAAGCTGGACTGTACTCACCGTTTCGGATCAAACTGAAGTATTCTTCACACTTGATAGTGAAAAGAATATTATAAAATACTATTTCACTAATTTTGAAAAACTTCAAAAACGCAGAAATATTTGAAAGTCTACTGAAGCCAAGTCCTATTCACAATCAGCGGTGGCCATAGGCCTGGCTTTTGATTTCCCGCAGCTTTGACACTGGGTTCTTGTTTAAAATCTCACTGATCTGATTTTCCGTAATGCTTTTTAAGAAAAGGGGGACTATAACGGTCTCATTTTAAAATGTCACAGCTCCAGAGTCGTGCCGATGATTCCTGTGATATATGGACCCCTGCAGACAGTTTTAGCTGCCCACAGCTTCCCACATTGTTCACCATTTGGAAGTTTTTGCTTCCTCAATTTTTCTGAATATTTTAAACCAGTAACTCTGTGAAAAAGTTGGGCTTAGACTCTCCTGAGAGTAGGTTGGCTTTCCAAGGCTATGCAGTCCCACACACACACACACACACACACAGTCATGTAATCATATGTTTTTGGGCACTGCTCATTCATTTTTATGGGAAAAATGCTAAATAAGTAACCAAGCAAAATACTACAGTTGTTGAATTTTTTTTTTCTCATTGGAGTCATAGATTTTTATTAAATTGAGTTTTTCCTGATGGGGACCAGGAAATTGGTCCCCATAAGGGAAAAAAACAGGTAATCATCATGTTGTGGGGACATTGTGTCCCGATAAGGTAAGGTATACCTGCTCACACACACAAACACGCAGACACACACACACACATATTGGTGTACCTATCTAAATGGGGACCTTCCATTCATTTCTATGGGTGAAAAAAGACTCTAATCCTATTGACGGGACACATAACCCCCACCCAGCTCTAACCTTAACCAAAAGTAAGTTTCGAGTTTTACCAAACTTTGGGGACATTTTGATCAACAAATGTGATCTGTGCAAAGCCAAACAGACACCGACACACACACACTGATCAACATTAAAAGCACTGGCAAGTGAATATGCAAAATATGTAAAAAATAAAGTAAATAAATAAATAAATAAATTGATTATCTCATAACAATGGCAGTACAATATGTATGTGTGTGTGTGTGTGTGTGTGTGTGTGTAAATCCCTCATCCTACTGCCTTGAATGAGAGGATTTTTGTCACTCTATCTGGTGTTTTTTTTTTTTATCATTCCAATTTTTTATGAGTATGTCAATTTATTCCTCATAATGTCGCATCATTGTTTGCTATTTCTGGTTTGATTAGTGCTTTTAAAAACACAAATTTCCACTTATGCTACTGTAATAAATGGAACTATTTGTTCAATTAATGTTTTCTAGGGTCCTAATTTAAAGTATCACACAGAATCAAGGACTAAATTTGAAGACACAGATGCAGCAGCCACAGATTTCCACATGTGCTCCGTCAACAACTTGAGATACTGCTGTTCCTACGGTAAGATGATGTTCTGTCTGCGAGAGAGCTTGGAGCAGCAAAAACAAGGACCGGCATCATTACCGCAAAGATCATTACCGGGCGCACACACGCCCACACACACAAGCCAATTTAGAGACACTAATTTACCTAAGTACACCTCTTTCAATCTTGGGAGTAAAACAGAGGATCCAGAGAAAATTCATATAACACTAGGAGAACATGCAAACCTCACACACAGAGCAAAAGTGATCTTTGACTCCCAGCCCCCAAAGGTGTGATGTAACTTATGTGTCCTGAGCCTCTGTGCCGTCCAGACCCGAAAAATCACCCAACCATCAGTTTGTTTGTACTGGGCAGAGTCACCTGGGGCTCGTGCCAAGCAGCACAGGGCACAAGGCTGGGGTACATCCTGGGCAGGATGCTAGTCCATCACAGGTCATATACACACACACTCATACACTATGGGAAATTGTAGATGCACCAATTAGCCTAAACAATGTCTGCAGGAAAACATTCATGCATACACCGAGCAGCAGGGGCATTGCTAGAGATTGTGGGCCCCATGAAGGCATATCATATTGGGCCCCCCAGTCCAGACCAATCCAGCTATTCTCCCAATTTTTTAGGCCGCCTGTCATTCAGGGGCCCTTGGAATCATTGTAACTTTCCCCTGCCATTACGGCACCCCTGCCAAGGAGTGATGAGATTCAAAGCCCCAAACCCATCGGTGACAGACAACAGGGCCACCAGCTAAGCCTCCATGACACCCTACTTTCAAGTCAATACATACTTAAAAGTGTTGAAGTTTAAATGACCATGTGATAATTTCAATTATATTATATTGGGGTCAAAATGACCCCATATTAGTTTCATCATATTAACACAATTCATGTTTAATTGAAGTTACTGAAAACTACCAGCATTAAAGGATGTCAAACAAGCTTTTAAGTAATAATGTGGATAGTATTGGTAGGATAAGGGAAAACACACACACGCACACAGGTATTATTTTTCTAAACACACAGGTATTTTTTTTTTAAATAATAATTTTATATTATTTTTTTAATCAATCAGCATACCCTATACTGGTATAAACAATGAAATGACAAATGCCTTATATGGAGGGCCCTCTGTGATGTCAACAGAACAGAATTCCGGAACTGGTCAGTGATGTCATCGAAGGAAGATTTTTCTATATAAGAAGCAATTGCACCTTCACATTTCATTCTTAGAGACTCTCTCAAAGGAAGCACTGGTGAAAGAGAATCTAAGCTATATCGTTTGCATAATTTCATTATGGGTTTAAGTTGCACAAAGGTGCAGGGCCCTAAACAAAAAAATGTTCAGGGCCCAAAAAAGAAAGGCACTCTTCTCAGGTTCTGGAAGAAGCTGAGGAGGACTACGCCAAGAGATACAGACACTGCTACCATGGCTGAAGGCGGCATTGAGATGGCTAGTGATTGCCCTGCTGCCAAACAAGATGGTAACGTACAGCAGGAGAGCAGCCCACTTGACAAGGCTGGCTCAGACATGGCAATGGATGACAGAAAGCAGGAGAGCAGCCCTCTGGACGAGGCAGGCTCAGACATGGCAATGGATGACAGACAGCAGGAGAGCAGCCCTCTGGACGAGGCTGGCTCAGACCTGGAACTAGACGACGGACAGCAGGAGAGCAGCCCTCTGGACGAGGCAGGCTCAGACATGGCAATGGATGACAGACAGCAGGAGAGCAGCCCTCTGGACGAGGCTGGCTCAGACCTGGAACTAGACGACGGACAGCAGGAGAGCAGCCCTCTGGACGAGGCTGGCTCAGACCTGGAACTAGACGACGGACAGCAGGAGAGCAGCCCTCTGGACGAGGCTGGCTCAGACCTGGAACTAGACGACGGACAGCAGGAGAGCAGCCCTCTGGACGAGGCTGGCTCAGACCTGGAACTAGATGATGGACAGCAGGAGAGCAGCCCTCTGGACGAGGCAGGCTCAGACATGGCAATGGATGACGGACAGCAGGAGAGCAGCCCTCTAGATGAGGCTGGCTCATGCTGGAAAAAGGTGACAGACAGCAGGAGAGCAGCCCTCTGGATGAGGCTGCCTCAGACATGGCAATGGATGACGGACAGCAGGAGAGCAGCCCTCAGGACGAGGCTGGCTCTGACATGGCAATGGATGACTGACAGCAGGAGAGTAGCCCTCTGGATGAGGCTGGCTCATGCTGGACAAACTGTTTTCCAGCAAGCTCACAGAATATATATTTTTTCATAATCATTTTTATATTTGTTTTGAAGAATAAAATATAGTTATTAAGGAACTGTGTGTGGTTTATCTGTTAAACTGACCACTGAACTTTAACATAAACAGAGGAAACATCACATAATGCTATAATCACAAATAACACAAATGCTTCGTCATGAAGCCCTGGGTTTCATCACAAGCGACGCTCTCTGTGAGCGAGTGGAGTCTTTGGCTATGTAGCCGTTCGTGATGGTGTCTGTATCTCATGGCCTGCTGTTCCCTTGCACGCTGCTCTTCCAGTGTAGGTATTGAGGCACTGAGGTTGTCTGTCAGGTGGATGAGGTGAGTAGAGTTGCACCACCTCTTCCAGTAGCTGCTCCAGGACCCTCCCAGGTAGAGCTCAGCCTGACAAATGGTCAGTGTTAGGGTGTACTCACATTTGGCCCGGTTGCCTTATATCATGCCTGAGCATGATTGTTCCCCCCTCCACACTCCCCAACTCGCCTGTGCCCACATTGCGCTTAACGTTCCAGGTCTGAGCATGCTTTCATCATCACTGTGCAATGTTTTGTTTTGAAAAAAATGAAGGAAGAAAAGTGCTATTGCACAGCACAATGGAGCTCATGATTACTGTCCTAATTTTATGGCTGATTTGGAGTCATTTTGGGCACGCAGACACATGGCCATCATATAGAGCCATGCTAGTATGCCACACAGGCATTTTTATTTATTCGTGCTACACATATAAGAAGATAGACCCATATTTTACCAAATATTTTTTTTTTTTTGAGTTTTTGTGAGTTGCATCAAGTTTTTCCTGGATACTCTTGTCAGCCCAAATTTCCAGCAAACACTGTCCCTCTGCTGTATAGCAAAGTCACTCATTGTCACCATGTCTGTTAAATATTTGTTGCTGCCCAATCTGTACTCATCCCTTTTTTCCACAATGCAGTTTTGAGGGGAATAAAAGAAAATTTGGAAGAGATTATGGCTGAGGTGGGAGGGGTCGGCATGATCTCGCCAGGTCGCCTTTTTGTTCTTGGGGCAGATAGTGAATCACTGAGGTTGAGGCTGCAGCCAATGAGCTTCTCTGCTGCTTGGACGATGCCCTGCAGCCTCCGGATGTCTTATATAAAATATTTAATATAAATTGTTGTGTCTAACATTAGGAGAACAGCGATACTGAATGGGCAGTCTTAAGTTCACCACTATATTTTAACACCACGTTCCAGATCTACAATAACATAACCTGAATGTATTATTTTACAAACGACCATTTCAACAGGGTGGCGCGGTGGTTAGTGCTGCTGCCTCACAGCGAGAAGGTCCTGGGTCTGGTCCTGGGTCCTATCTGTGTAGAGTTTGCACGCTGTTCGTGTGAGTTTTCACTGGGGGCTCCAGTTTCCTCCCACGGTCCAAAAATGTGCAGGATAGGTTGATTGATTAGTCTAAACTGGCCCTGTAGTTGTGTGTGCGTGTGCCCTGAGGTGTGTTGGCAACTGCCCAGGGTTGGTCCCTGTCTGTGCCCATTGTTCCTGGGATAGACTCCCTGTGACCTTGGTTGGGATAAAGTAGTTTCAGAAGATGGATGGATGGACAACCATTCTGTTGAATGTATTTCATTATTCTAATTTCAGTTCCAATAATGACTTTACCTTAAGAAGAACAGTGTTCTTTACTTTTTAATCATTTTCCCACTTTTTGCTGCTGTTCTCAAGACGATGACAATAATGATAAACTGAGGTAAGCCTTCAGCAGCATTTACAATAGTATGGTGTCCAGCTAGCAGCATTTACCTGGTCACACTGTAATGGTGTCACGTCGAGGGCAAGGACAGAGGCTAAGACAGGCATGGAGGAAAAGCAAAAGGGGCTTTATTAAAGAAAACTACACTACAGGAAGGGCAAAGGAAACAGACCACAAGGGGTCCAAACAGGGTAGGGAGGATCAGGCAAGAACACTAGACACAGGACACACTGGGGAGCACATGCAGGCAGCAACATCAATGACTGGACTGAGGATCGCAGGACTGAAGGACACTTTTTACAGGACATGTGAGGGAGCAGATGGGACAGCGGGGAAGACAGCAGGCTATACGTACACTAAGATGGGAGACACAGTGGAAGAGGGCAGGACAAGACACCAGATGGGCACTGCTGCGGGACAAGGGCGCAGAGACCGAACACCATTAGGGGACGAGACAGACCAGGATAGGCAGGGGCAACACCAGCACAGGGCACTCTGGGGGCAAGATGGGACACCACTAGGAGAACTGGGGACAGACTAGGGACAACCAGGATGATAGAACGTACATCACACAGCAGGACAGGTCCACAGACGAGTGATAACACGGGACAAGAAACATTTCGTGTGGATTACAGGAGCCGGGGAAGACGAGAACGGCCGTTAACGGGGCCAGATAGAGGACACAAGCGGGGCAAAGGGCCATATGGACTGCTGACCCGACAGGACAAGACCACGCAGGAGTAAAGAAATGGATCACGATCGGGTAAGAGAGAACTAGGACCAAGACGAAAACACAACAGAACACCATAGAGACACACTGGGTACACAGCAGGGCAAACATGATGCTCAGACAGGGGCACCGCACTAACAGGAACCAAACACGGGCAAGAAACCAGAAAAGACAGGGAACGCAGGGCACAACTGACACACAGACTAACACAGGGTGGACAGCTGAAGAACAGACAGACAAGGGAGAACCATGGGCCCAGGAGGAGTCAAGGTGGGACAGGGCACTGGGGCAGGAACTGAGGCAGGGTAAGCGAACAAACATGGGGGCGCTACAGGGTGAGCTGGAAATGGGCTTTGGGAGAACAAAGGTGGGACAGGACCTTGGGGCAAAAACTTATCTGAGGCAGGAGGGGACAGGACTGAGCTAGGGGGTCTGCTGGTCCCCAGAAAGCAGGGCGTTGACCCTGGGACACGAGCCCCTGCTGGGTCTCGGGAGGCCAGTAGGGCCAGATCGAGCCAAGGGGAAGGCAGGGTTGGGGCCGAGAGGCACTGTGGGCATCGCCAGGATGGTAAGGCAGTGGGGCGCTGTCGGGACCATAGGGCGGGGAGGGACACCGTCGGTACCACAAGCCTGGGACCTGAGGGTGAAGGGGAACCTGCAGGGCAAGGACATGGACGGGGGCAGGAACAGGAACCAGAGAAACCGGAGCGGTGGCCACGGATGGTGGCTTTTCCCAAGGACAGTGGGCTGGAAACGTCTTGGACCTGGAGTGAAGATAGAAACAGAGGAAGGGAAAAAGCAGAGGGTGTGGGGGGAACAAGACTGCAAGACAAGTTAAAGTTTATGGGAACACAGGTGACCTGTACAACATGCCATCCATGAGGGATAGGGTGCTTAATAAATAAACAATAAATAAAACACAAATACATAACAGGGCTAATCATTTTTATGTGTGTGCAGTTTAAACAAAATGAAATCAAATTAAATTACCTGGAGATTTTGGAAATTCTGGAATTCTGAAAATTAATACTTTAAAGAGCAGTTTACAAATCTACTTAGAAATATACATTTTTTTCTTAATAAACGTTAAACATTATTATGAAACATTCCACATATCTCAAAATTTATCATACTTGATTTATTATCTTAGATACTGTTTCAATTATTTAATGTTTCCTAAACAGCAGCAGCAGAACCACAACTTCATCTTTTTCGTATTTTGGCTCTTCTCTATGTAATGAGCTCTACACGCTCAACTTTTATATTAATTCCCCACCACTTCTACCTCTTCTATCTCTACCTGACCCACATCTATCTCTACACCGCCAGTTTCCTCCTGACCTCCTTCTCTATTTATAATCTCAACTAGTACATCATTTACTATAATTTCCAATATGGTTACATCACTCACCATGTCCGCACCCTCAATAATTACCTCCCCTACTTCTACCCCCACAATCTCAACATTTACACTCCCAGAATTTACTTCTGCAAGCCCAAACTCACACACTTGGACTTGCACAGCCTCCACCTTCACATTTCCTTTCGTATCCTCTGCCTTCAGGGAAATTATCCCCCCCTCCACCTTAACCACCTTCACATTCACCCCCACCTCACCTTGCTTCCCCTTGCTTCCATTTTGCATTTTATTAATGCCTACATTCAGGTCTGCGGCCTCCACCTGTACACTGGAGGTCACCCCCACATGTTTTTCCCTCTCTGCCAGCTCCACCTTTTCCCCACTAATCGCACCCTTTACCTCATCTATCCCCTGAGTGCTCCTATTCTTCCTGACCTTCTTCTTTTTCTGAAGGTAGTACGTCTTATAAATTTCCCACTCTTCAGATGTCAGGCCGTAATTGCTCTGAAGAGTCTCAGAGCCTTTCATGCTCATACCCTCCCCTCCCTTACACCAGTCAGTCACACCTCCCAGTCCCCCCATAACCTCCCCAGTCTGGACAGTGGGGGGTGTCGCTGGTGAGTACTCCTCCAAACCTTCCTTATCTCCCCAGTCGATCACCTCGTCCCACAGGTCCCAGGCTCCCCAGTACTGGTCGTTGGTCCAGGAAACAGCTCTCGCAATTCTCATTCTGGTGAATAAATAAGAACTAATAATTAACTAGCCATATGTGATACTCGCAAAGCCAAACTAGGCACGGTATTTTTTCAACTTCTTTCCTAAATGCTATTCATCAAGAATGCCTATGGAAAGAGATGGAGCCTTCATTAGCTGCTCGTGGCGTCGAGGCTACTCCGGCAGTAACGACCGAATTGCTAAAACTGCTTCACAATACAGTAAAGCTTGCGAAATTATGACGCTGCTTCGATACGCTATAACATCACCATGATACCGAACCTAGCAAAAAGTTAATCTTACTTCAAGAACATGGGACATTTAAAAAGTAAACGTATAGGCGATCTTTTCAGAATAACATCTTCAGATGAAATGCATTATCACAGGCCGGATGAGTATAACCAATCATATCAACCATAAGACTTATTGTTTTTAAGTTTAACACAAATATATTCTCTTACCATTTAAATGTAAACAACCATATTTAGAATAATGGCCACAGCATCTACAGTTTAAACAACTAATTATATATATATTTCAACGATATTGTGCCGCAAAATTTGCATGTACTATATCAGGACATAAAAATAAATATAGAATTAAATATGCTAACAAAACATAATCTGAAGAAATAGCAAGAAACATAAGAAGAGATGCTGCTCACCTCTGCGCCATCTCTCTGTCAGAAAGTTTGTCTTTAAACTGCAATTATTTTGTTTCTATGGAAACCACCGAGAGTTTTAATTGGTCGAATAGTATGAAGATATGTATTGACATTATGTTCAACGAATGAAAACAAAGAATTTTTTGTCAGGGCGGGACGAATTTGAAGCTAGTCCAATCAGGAGTAGTATCTTCAGTTTGTGCTTACTGTAGCTGGGCGTGATTGGATATCTAGCCGCCTTTCAGTCCCCAAATCATATATCTACTTGTCAATAGGAAACCACGCAGCTCTGTCTATAATGTCTGTCTGTAATTTTTTTTATGACATTATGTTTTTGCTAGGCAGCATTACGGTAATGCGTAATACCACTGTATTGGGGGTGTACCGCCGCTGTATTTCCATAGCTGGTTGACGCAATTAGCATTTTTGCGACTTTGGTAGGGCGACGTCAACTCTCAGCGAATTTCATAGGCAACATCAACAATTCAGGAACTAGTAGGTCTTCAGATAGTTGTTCACGCTTTTGAGAAGGAAGACTATAGTTCTTGTTATTCAAATTCTGTATCCTGGTATTTTAAATTTCGAAGATATGTCATATACAAGTTTTTCGAGAGACTAAATTTTGGTTTGATTTCTTTTTTATTCTATGTTAAATAAAGTTCACATAAAACCATTTTAGAATTAGTGCAGTGTTTCGTTTATAGTTAGTGCAGTGTCCTTAAAAACTGCATGTTCAAACCTAAGGCCATGCCATAATAGCTGCTTTGCAGATATTTCATTCAAGAATCTATAGATTATATAGGTAAGCCAGTCTCTGTGTGTGTGTGTGTGTGTGTGTGTCTATGTGTGTTTGGGTGGGTGGTCATGTATATATTATGTTGTGGGGACCAAATGTCCCCACAGTGTTATAAAAACACGTTAATTTGACTTTGTAGGGACATGTTTTTGGTCCCCAAAAGAAAAAACTGACTCAGTTTTATAAAATTCTGTGAATGCAATCAAAGGAATAATAATTCCAAAAGTCTTGTATTTTGTTTGGTTACTTACTGTTACTTCTTGCTTACTACTGTAGGGATTAAGGATTAAGATTGCCATAGTTAGGATTGGGGTTATGCCCATAAAAATGAATGGAGAATCCCCACAAAGACTCAGATACCTAATCTGTGTGTGTGTGTGTGCACGCACATGTGTGTGTGTGTGTCTGTTTGTGTGTGTGGATTAGGTTTATATTACATGGTGGGGACCAAATGTCCCCCGCAATGTGATAAAAACCTGTTATTTTGATGCTTTGGGGGTATTTTTCAGGTCCCCACAAAGATCTGTCAATACAATAAAAAACTAAAGATGCCAGAAGTCTTGTATTTGGTTTGGTTACTTATGGTTAAGGTTAGGGCTGGGTAGAGGTTAAGGTTGTCATGTTGGGATTACAGTTTTCCCCATAGAAATGAATGGTGAGTCCCCACGAAGATATAATTACAGACCTGTTTGTGTGTGTGTGTGTGTGGTATCAGATCAGTCCCTGAGAGTTCAGTAGTCTGACTCCATGTTTCTGAGTCTGGGTGTGAAGGCCTGAATGCTTTTCCAGACGCTAGGAGGGTGAAAAGATAATGTGAGGGGTGGGTGGGGTCATCCACAATGTTGGTGGCTTTGCGGATGGAGCGTGTGATGTGAATGTCCATGACGGAGGGAAGAGAGACTCTAATGATCTTCTCAGCTATCCTCACTATCCTCTGGTCTTGTGATCTGAGGCTTAGAAAAACATGTTGTGCTGCTCAACCTTGGCACAATGATATGGGTGAATCATGGACGCAATAGAATTTGGGGATGATTCGTCCATACAGGGTCAGAATCATTCCATACCTCAATCACCTCGTACGTATGTTTGCTAGGTGGAGTTGGAGTTGCTCCTAACTGTGCGCAGTGGAGTTGAACAATCACAACTTCCCAGAATATTACAGTAACTGGAGGACAGTGAACAAGTCTTATTAATTCTATGCTGTGTGAGAGATGTAATCGTCCGCGAGTTCGCCTTAATACACAGGGCATTCAAGCCATTGCTGAATACAAACCCTCAAATGCAGCTCCCTCCACCAGCAACGCCAATATAGAAACTGCCACAAAATCCATGCCCTCTGATAACCAGCCCCTTATATTTCCACCACCGTCGTGGGGACCGTACTACAAAGAGTCAACGCAAGGTAAGCTGCAAAGTGCAAACAAATGTACAACTTACCCTACATAGTGCACTACGTTTACTTTGTTTGTACTATGAGTACAGTCTTTGCACCTTGTCTGTTTGGCACTATATGTCGGTCATTCCTGTTATTCCGTGACTTTTCTGTCCTCATGGTTTACTTATATTTTCTGTAACATGAGTCACATATTTAAAGCAAATATATATTTAGGTCTTCGTTATCACGTAAACAGAGACAATACGTATTAAAACTTTTGTTGATATATGTATTAAGGCTGCCATGATTAGTGGGCGTAGTCGATGACTATCTTCAATATCACTACGCAATTATTGGAGTAGTTAGTCTCTAAAGCCCTGCAGTGACATGTAGTTTGTTGTTGTCAAAATGGGAGGGGCCGATACAAAGCACGGGTCTTAGGGAATTCTGATTAAGTATACACGCTTATTAATCCTGTTAATATAATTAGCATACACCCACTATTAGTGTAAATAAATGCACAAACCGCAAGGCTTTATCAGCAAGGTTATGCTGTGTTTGTATGAAATGTCTTTTTATATATCATTATTGTTTCAGTTTAAGCTGTAGCCATTTGTGCACGAATCTCCTTGCGTCAGAGGAAGCTGGAAGTGGGGTGTGACCTTTATGAAGCAGAATGAGACAGATGAGTTGTAAAATAAATGGTTACACTAACTGCAGTGAGACCTCTCTCATGCGGCCCTGCTCAATCTGTCTAGTCATACCATAGGAGTCAGTTAAACAGGGAGGTTTGTCTGCAGTGTTGGAACCTGTACAGCCAGTGCTTTGTACCGCTGATGGCCTCTTCTTCACACGTGCTTTGCTGCCACCTGCTGGTCAAAGTTTAATATTGGTTTATTAATTAGTGAAAGTAAAAGTCTTATTGCGTTGCTTATTAATTCTTAAATATATATTTAATGTATTTTCGTAATTATTTTTATTTAATAAATATTCTGATTGAATTAATATTTTTTAAATATTTCAAAATGAAATGTAAATGGTTTGTGGTTTTCAGATCACAGCTTCCTCTCAGAGCCCACCAATCAGTGACCATCTTGCAGTGTGATGTAAGACACGAAATCAGGACCGCCCACTTTTTACTCATTTTAATCTTAAAATATGGACAGTGTGAACTGGGACTTTGCCATTTTGCTCATATCACTTCCTCTGCCAGCACTTGCAGGATGGACTTCCCCTTTGAATCTGGTTCCTCCCAAGGTTTCTTCCTTCTAGGGAGATTTTCCTTGCCACTGGCTTGCTCTCTGTGGGCTTTGGGCAGGGATAAGGTAAAGTGCTTTGAGACAATGTAATGTTGTGAAAATGCGCGACACGAATAATATTGAATTGAAACGAATCACACCAGCTTGTCTCAGCTGACAGCAGCTCTTACTTATCTGATAAGTTGGGGGGGGAGGTATCACATAACTTCTGGTCAACATCAAAAGAAATTTATATATAAAATAATATATTGCATATTGCTGTAACACTCAGTAAATGGGACCTATTATGCTTTTCCCTTTCTATTAGTGTGTTACATGGCTTCAGCTGCATGTAAACGGTCTGCAAAGTCTTTAGATGCAAAGTACATAGCAAAGGGAGTAACTCTCAGCACAGAAACCACTCATCTCTCATCTGCCTAAAACACCTCATTGTAATTCCAGCCCTTACTTCCATGACATGATGAGGTCACCTCATAACACAATCCTTATTGTCTGCCTACCTGCAAGGATCTGTCTGCAGACTGAAAGACAGGGGAATGAAGGGTAAACCGACCAATCAAACCACACTGGACTCATTGGGGGAGGGATTAGACAGAGGGTGAATAGAGATGTGCATTATGAGAAAACAATATGTGCTTTTTGAACACTGAAGCATGCATACTCTATTCTAGTAGATCATAAATATAAAATTATAAACTGAAAGTGAGCATAATAATGCCTTTTAAGCAACAGTAGGCTGCTGTCCATGGTGCTGAAAACCTGAATTGTCAAATTTTACATTCAATTTTTTCACCTGCAACCCTCTTATTTTGTTGGTAAATGGAATGCATTTATATAGCGCTTTTCTACTCTTACGAGTACTCAAAGCACTTTACAATTTATGCCTCACATTCACCCATCCATACACACATTCATACACCGGTGGCAGAGGCTGCCATGCAAGGTGCCAACCTGCACACCGGGAGCAATTTGGGGTTCAGTGTCTTGCTCAAGGACACTTTGATGGGGTCAGGAGGAACCAGGGCTCGAACCTGCAACCTTTCAGTTGCCGAACGATAGCACTACCTCCTGCGCCACCATCTTCCCCACAAGACTAGGGTGATGTGATCAAATTTTTTAGTGTTTGTGAGAACTCTGGCTGCCGCATTTTGTACCAGCTGAAGTTTATTTAAGAATACTCTTTGGCAGTGATGCTCTGTGAAGTCATACAGAGGTGGGTATAGAAAGGATTACAGTGAGTAATAGATGATTTAAAATTTGACAACAAAAAGGCTTTGGACAATCAGTTCAACTTTGAAAAGTTTCTCTCTGTCTCTCTTGCTAGTTATTTCTCTTTACCCCCCAGTCAAGGAGGAATCAAATGCAGAATCACATTGTAAAAGCTCTTTTTGTGTGAACATTAGAAAACAGATTAATACCTATTAATCAGTTTGAAACTTTACATTCAGACCTACATCAGTCAGAAGGAGCAGGCGATGACCAGCCCAACCATCAGCTCTATCTCTGATTTTACAGAATCCCTTGTCAGGGTAACTTCTGAAGTCACGACTAAACTAATTTCCATCTCTGCCTTCAGCTTCACCAGCTAGATTAAACTGATCATTGAGGAGGGAAATACAGTCAAGCCTCACAGTAATGCCATAAAACATACTAAGGTTAAATGTATTAATATTGACTTGAGTAGCTGAATTTTGTTTATCCATTAGAGGGCAGCCATATGCAAGTCATTTATTTGTAGAGCGTATTTAAAATCAACAGGAATTGACCCAAAGTGCTTTCCAGGCTAGAGAGAACTGATTAGCAAGTTCTCCATTCACAGTAAAGTATATAAATAAAATTACATGGAAACATGCATACAAGAAATAAGATAATAAAAAATAATTGAAATGTACAATAAGCAACACATTTAAAAAGTTATGTTAAAATTAAATTAATTTGGGAATAGCAGATCTGAACTGTATTGTGGGGCTAATATATTGAGTGCTACAAAAACAAATAGCAAAGTTGTAAGGAAAGCACAGCAGAGAGAGACCCTGGTATTCCAGTGAGGAATGGATACAGATAAAATAAAACCAAAATATGACACAGAAGGTGAGACTGACCTCAGGCCTCAAGCTGATGAAGGAGGGATGTCTGCCTCTGAGCTACACACTCAGTGCCACTGAGCCACACGCTGCCCCCCTAGACACCATTAGGGTCTGGATTAGAGACAGCAATAGGCATACTCATATACATACTGTACCTAAACACATCACAGCGATACAGGCACCAATAGGCATACTCATATACATACTGTACCTATACACATCACAGCATTACAGGCACCAATAGGCATACTCATATACATACTGTACCTATACACATCACAGCGTTACAGGCACCAATAGGCATACTCATATACATACTGTACCTATACACATCACAGCGTTACAGGCACCAATAGGCATACTCATATACATACTGTACCTATACACATCACAGCGTTACAGGCACCAATAGGCATACTCATATACATACTGTACCCATACACATCACAGCATTACAGGCACCAATAGGCATACTCATACACATACTGTACCTATACACATCACAGCGTTACAGGCACCAATAGGCATACTCATATACACACTGTACCTATACACATCACAGCGTTACAGGCACCAATAGGCATACTCATATACATACTGTACCTATACACATCACAGTGTTACAGACACCAATAGACATACTCATACACATACTGTACCCATACACATCACAGCGTTACAGGCACCAATAGGCATACTCATACACATACTGTACCTATACACATCACAGCGTTACAGGCACCAATAGGCATACTCATACACATACTGTACCCATTCACATCACAGCGTTACAGGCACCAATAGGCATAATCATACACATACTGTACCTATACACATCACAGCGTTACAGGCACCAATAGGCATACTCATATACATACTGTACCTAAACACATCACAGCGTTACAGGCACCAATAGGCATACTCATATACATACTGTACCTATACACATCACAGCGTTACAGGCACCAATAGGCATAATCATACACATACTGTACCTATACACATCACAGCGTTACAGGCACCAATAGGCATAATCATACACATACTGTACCTATACACATCACAGCATTACAGGCACCAATAGGCATACTCATACACATACTGTACCTATACACATCACAGCGTTACAGGCACCAATAGGCATACTCATATACATACTGTACCTATACACATCACAGCGTTACAGGCACCAATAGGCATAATCATACACATACTGTACCTATACACTTCACAGCGTTACAGGCACCAATAGGCATACTCATACACATACTGTACCTATACACATCACAGCGTTACAGGCACCAATAGGCATACTCATATACATACTGTACCCATACACATCACAGTGTTACAGGCACCAATAGGCATACTCATATACATACTGTACCTATACACATCACAGCGATACAGGCACCAATAGGCATACTCATATACATACTGTACCTATACACATCACAGCATTACAGGCACCAATAGGCATACTCATACACATACTGTACCTATACAGATCACAGCGTTACAGACACCAATAGGCATACTCATACACATACTGTACCTTTACACATCACAGCATTACAGGCACCAATGCTCATACTCATACACATACTCATACACATCACAGTGTTAGAGACACATCAAGGATGCAACTGGCAATTTAGTCTGCAGCAGAGGTGCAGTGTTTGCTGGAAATTTCTGCTGATGAGAGTGTCTAGGAACAGCTGGATGCAAAACACAAAAATCTTAGATATTTAGTAAAACGTGGGACTGTTTTCTTATACATGCAGCACGTATAAGTAAAAATAGCTGCATTACATACTCGATAAATCTATATGAGGGCTGTTTGTCATCATGCCCAAAACAACCCCAAATAAGCCACAATATAAGGACATTAGTCATAAACTCCACTGTGCTGTACGATTGCGCGTTTCCTATTTTCACTTCAACACAAAAAGTTATACAAAGATGACGCAAGTGCGGTGGGGCCCGAAATGTTAAGTGCAATGTGACCGCAGACCAGCGGGGAGTGGGAGGAGGGATAATCCTGCTCAGGCATGGTGCGAGGCTACTGGGCCAAGTGTGAGTACACACACAGAAACACGATCCTAATGGGCCTCTTGTTTCCTACTGATCCACTGAGATTAAAAGGACCTACTGCAGTGGAACTTAACAAACTGTATAAAACATAACAAAGACTGAAACAAAGGCCTGAGGTCAGACCCTCTGTATGCAGCACACAGTGTTTCTGCAGAGTCTCACCCTCACATCCTGTATGACGACATTTCTGCTTTTCAGAATAAGTGTCTGTCTGAAAATATCTTAGCTGCTTATGTTCATGTGTGAGAAAGAAGGAAGTTACACAGCTCATTAATAACATCAACTTACATGCTTCATTTACATGTATTTCTATACCCAGTGAGCTACAATGATTCTTTGTAAAGTTCAACTATCCATTACAGTGGTACCTCAGTATACGTCCACTTTGGAATAAGTCCAACTTGATATACGTCCTGCTTGGACACGGAAAATTTTGTTTGGTATATGGCCTTTGTTTGGAATACGACTCATGTGCTAGAACTTGTATGGGTCATAATGAGTCAGGACACCACGCGCTTCCCTTGTTTACCTCTCAAGACAAAGCCACGACTGCCCACCAGCGTCAGTACGCCAGTTGCTACCATTCAGTGAACAACCCGCGCTATAACTCTCTTTTCATTTGTTTCATCTAATTGCTTTTATATTTATGTATTTTAGTATTAAGCAATGTTTAAGTTATTTTATACAACCCCATCAATATATAATATGCCAATAACAATAGGATTTTTTTTTCATGGGAACGGATTAATCATTTTCCTTATATTTCTTATGGGAAAAATTTGTTTGGTATACATCCTGTTTGGTATAAGTCCAAGGATCTGGAACAGATTAAGGACGTATACCGAGGTATCACTGTATTTGATATTGCCAAATTTGTAAAATTCCTAATATTATTACAATATTTATTCCTGCAAACTGCAGGACAAAGGCAACATGAAAAATGTTTTCCTGCAATTGATAAGAAATACGCAGAAACACACACCGTAAAGATTGTAACCTCTGACAGTATGTACTGGCTTTCACTGCTTTCTGCAGTGTCTCTCCCTCTCAGCTCTTCATTTCACACTTTATATGTGTATCTGTAGAAAACAGCTGTGAGTCACATGAATGACACAAGAAACCAAGCAAGCTGAAGACTTTAATTTTGTTTTATTGTCCCCCCTGCACTTGCATGTTCTCCCCGTGTCAGTGTGGGGTTTCCTCTGGGTTCTCCTGTTTCCCCCCACAGCCCAAAAACATGCTGAGGTTTATTGGAGTTACCATAGGTGTGCATGTGTGTGTGAATGGTGTGTTTTCCCTGCGAGTGGTTGCTGCCCAGACTGTGGGCCATCAGGATCCTGCACAGAATAAGCAGCTATAGAAGATGGATGGATGGATGGTTGGATGTTATGTCTTGCTGAAGTGCTAAACATTCAGCCTTGTGGTTTTGTCACTTCCTGTTTAAAGTGTCCACTCCCCCATCACTCTGCCTGCTGTGTGTGAGAATAGAAACGACCATGACAGTGAAGGTACAGAGGATGAGGAAGTGATTGTCAGTCTCCTCAGATCTGGGCTCAGTGACACACACATGTATGGATCCTCTGATGCTCCTGTTTCTTCTCATTGCTGGGCTCACAGGTGAGTGTCTCTCATTACAGTGGTACTGAGTAGAGATCTCTCTCCTGCTCCTCACAGACTGTCAGCTGCAGTTTGGAGATCATGATGGAGATCTGCTGCTACATCAGAAGAAATTGCTATGGCTACATTCCGGAAACATTTGCAGAGGCTGCATTGAGTATAATACTCTATGAAGTTGTAGATAGTATTTGGATTCTCACTGGTTTTTATATCACTTATATTATTATGTAATTTTTAAAAAGCTTTAACAAAAATATTTTACCAATAAACTGGCAATTACGTCATACATGTACAGTATTTTGTGTTTTCTATTTGTTAGTACAGTGGTACCTCAGTTCTCGAACTCATTAGAACTCGAATTTCTTAGAAGTCCAACCAACCAGTTCGAAAATAATTACCTAAAGCTCGATCTGAATCTCAAACCATGAACGCTGATCAAAGATAACTTGTACGCGCAGAGAAATGAGTCACGCCGCATGTCTCTCAGCAGAAACAAAGGGTAAAGCTTCAGTCTCATCCTCGCAAAACCCCTGATAGGAATATTATTCTTATTTACTCATGTTGGCACAAGGAGCTGATTACTGTATGCATTTTAATCTGGGCTCTTCTCTCATAAAACATAAACTTTGTGCTCTAAGTACAATTTTTAAAGTGTGACCCCAAATATTGCAAATGCCCCCATTTTTAGACAGTGGGGGCAAAAGTTGCCCCACCGCATATATATTGTGTGTATTGTGTGTTCCAACACTGCAGACATGTAAAATCTAGAAAAAGTGTTAAATAATTGTGATTTGGCTGCAGACCATGATACCCATGAATATCATTGTGCACCTTCATGGTGCTAATTGGAACCACAGAACTTGGTGTCTAAAAGGACTCCTGAAGAGGCACTGTGGGAATGTTAGTCAATCGAGATGCTCAGCTCTCTTTTAATCTGTTCTCATTTCATTTTAAAAACAAACGCTATACATTAGTTGGGTATCACTGTCGCCTGAAAGAGTCGTATGTTTCACCATAGCTGTTTAATCATTAGTATAATTATTTAGGTCCTAATGCAGGAAGCACACAGTGTAAAGTGAGGTAAACCTTCAACAGCATGTCAATCCATTGCAGGGCACTGGAAGCTGGAGAAATGCAATGTGAACAGAGGAAGCCTGCAAACTGCACACAGACGCAGTCATGGTCACATTCAAAGCCAACAGTCAGCAGTGCTGAGATGGCAGGGGTATGAGTCAGATATCTAATATCTGTATAAACTAAAGAGACAGAGAGATTTTGGGGAACCACGGCAAGGGCAACAGAAGACATGGGCTTCTGACTATAAGGCATGAAAATCCAACTCAATGTCCCCACTCTACTCACACACCCCTACCCTTAACAACCTGTATCCCCCACACACTCCTCCCACCTATGCAACAATCATTGTTATTAAAAGCCCAACACTGGGCGACTTGTCTCAATGTAACCAGGTTCACTGAATCTACACCTATGGCTGTCCTTTCATGTGCCATCACTACGTGACACCGCTTCAATTCTGGAGCGCTTCGTCACAAAATTAAATCAGTCACGGATCCTCTATTATCCAAAGATCTGTCAAATACTTTTTGAGTTATCACAATAATTAAATCAATTGTCTGGGGCTGTCCTTTTCTTTGATATTGCATGATTAGACATGATTAGAGAGATAGACCAACCTACCTACCTGCACACAGTTCACCATCAAGAAAGGTGTCATGTAGCACGACTGAATGCACTGAAGTGCCGTCTAGAGAGGCAAAAATGTCGCTATTGGCTGCCCTTTACATGGAAAGACATTGACCTGTGGGAGGAAACCGGAGAACTGAGAGGAAACCAGCATAGATACAGGAAGACCATGCAAACTGCCCACAGAAAGCTGGGCCAGATACCGAAACCACAAGCCTGGAGGTGTGAGGCCCCCACGCTGCCCCCAGTCTCTACCAGCTAGAGGGTAACTAGCTCTCCAAATCTGCTGCAGAGTGAAAGACAACCAGGTTTAGCCTTGACCCCTAACACTGATCTTGCCCCCTGATAAGCACTGAGACCTTCTGCAGTAATACATGAAGCTGGGTGTTTAGACCCCTCTGTCTGTACACACAGAAATGACTGATGGCATCCCGGCTGTCTGCTCACATAACCACCTGTGCTGCTGAAATGACACCAGTAAGATCAATCACAGGCCTCATAGAAAACCAAAGGGTACAAGAGGCAGGAGCAGTTTATCTGCACTGACAGTCTTTATATATATCATGCAGTATATTTAGATATTATGTATATAGTTTCAATTACCTGATTCAGGGTACATTTCTAAGAATATAATATGTATTTCCAATTTCCAAGACAAAGATGTTTTTATTAAGACTGCCATAATTCACAACTGACATCATGATCTCCAAACTGCAGCTGACAGTGTGTGAGCAGCAGGAGAGAGATCTCTACTCAGTACCACTGTAATGAGAGACACTCACCTGTGAGCCCAGCAATGAGAAGAAACAGGAGCATCAGAGGATCCATATGTGTGTGTGTGTCACTGAGCCCAGATCTGTGGAGACTGACCCTCACTTCCTCATCCTCTGTACTTTCACTATCTCTGTCGTTTCTATTCTCACACACAGCAGGCAGAGTGAAAGGGGAGTGGACACTTTAAACAGGAAGTGACAAAACCACACGGTTGAATGTTTAGCACCAAATACTTCAGCAAGTCATTCTATTATTATTACTATATGCAGCATAAAGCCCAGTAAGGTCTTCCTCTTCCTTGGGCTCCTCCAGTCACTATCGCTCCATGGATCAATTAGTGGACTGTTGACGATCCACTGAGGTACGTAGGCCAGTGGCTTGGGCCAAGGCAGGAGGCTGGGTGCTGGGACCAAAACAGATACCAAGGACTGGGGCTCTGACCCCATCACCACTGGGTCACCTGCAGGAGCAAAGGACACGAATCCCAACAGACGGGGTGTCACAGAGTCTGGGGATCATCCTGCTTAGGGAGTCATTCTGTCATGGCGTGGCAATGACAAGCTAACAAGCTTGGTGGTTACTACCGACAAGGCCTTGATTGTTGGTGATTTTAATATTCATATGGAAAATGAAAGTGATCCAGTAACAAAAGCATTTACTGCCATTCTTGACTCTGTCGGTGTACATCAGAATGTAACTGGGCCAACTCATGCCTGTAACCACACCCTAGACCTGATTCTTAGTCATGGTGTCCTGGTAGAACACATATCAATTATCCCTCAGAATCCTCTACTTTCAGATCATTACCTTTTAACATTTCAAATACAACATAACTCCCCTAAGGCCCCAGACCAGAGGTACGATACTAGACGTTCCATAGCCTCATTATCCGCTGCAACTTTTCTGGAACAGCTCCCACAGTCCTTTAACCTAACCTCTGAAGTGTCATGTGTAAATGAACTTGAACAGGTAACCGTGAACATGGTAGAATCATTTCGTACCACTCTTGATCATGTAGCACCACTCAAGAAAATAAAACATAGGGATAAGAAACCTGCCCCCTGGTACTCTAACCGTACACGTGAACTTAAACAAGCTTCACGAAAGCTAGAACGCAAATGGCGGTCAACAAAATTAGAAGTTTTTAGATTTGCCTGGAAAGAGAGCCTGTCTAAGTATAGACATGCACTAATGACTGCTAGGTCTATGTATCTCTCTAAACTAATAGAAAATAACAAAACCAATCCTAAATTCCTATTTGAAACTGTATCTAGGTTAACAAAGAATCGTTCAATGTTAAACTCACATGTCCCAGAAGCTCTTGGTAGTGATGCCTTTATTGCGTTTTTTAATAATAAAATAACCACGATTAGACATACCATCACGAGCACGCCCACGGTTGCACACAACCACCAATCCTCTGCTAGTGCTAGTGTTATTAGTACTAATGATAACATCTTTGAATGTTTCACTCCTGTAGTGCAGACAGAACTCCTTCAGTTAATTTCCTCTTGCAAACCCACTACTAGCCTTGATGACCCAATACCCACCAATCGACTTAAGGAAATTGCACCACTGATTAGCACTACATTGTTAAACTTGTTAAACTCATCTCTTAGTCTTGGATATGTTCCTAAATCTTTTAAAATGGCTGTTATTAGACCTATCCTAAAGAAACCAAATCTTGAACCTAGTGACTTAGGAAACTATAGACCCATCTCAAATCTTCCCTTCATTTCTAAAATTCTTGAGAAAGTTGTTGCTCACCAGCTGTCCTCCTTTCTTCAAGATAATAATGCTAACGAGCTATATCAGTCTGGTTTCAGACCCAATCATAGCACAGAAACGGCCTTAGTCAAAGTGATAAACGACTTGCTTATGGCTTCCGACCGTGGCTGTATATCGCTATTATTCTTACTGGATCTAACTGCAGCATTCGATACTGTAGACCATAATATTCTTTTGGACCGGTTGGAAACATTGATTGACATTAAAGGGATAGCACTACTGTGGTTTCGTTCGTATTTCACTGATCGTTACCAGTTTGTCCATGTAAAAAATGAGTCATTCATAGCCACTAAAGTAAGATATGGTGTCCCGCAGGGATCAGTGCTGGGCCCCCTACTGTTCAATCTATATATGCTACCGCTTGGTAACATAATTAGAAATTACAGTGTTAATTTTCATTGTTATGCTGATGATACACAATTGTATATATCTGTTAAACCTAGTGACGCATCCCAGCTCTCTTCTTTAGCCGACTGTCTGCTAGACATCCGTTGTTGGATGGCAAGGAATTTCCTCATGTTAAATACTGAAAAAACTGAGGTTCTTTTAATCGGTCCTAAGGAGGCCCGCAATAAGTTTGTAAACCCCAACCCTAGCGGCCTCCCTACTCAATTTAAAACAGTGGTCAGAAATCTTGGTGTCCTGGTAGACTCCGACCTCTGCTTCAGTGCTCACATAAATAGCATTACCAGTACGGCATTTTATCATCTACGGAACATAGCCAAGCTTCGGAAGTTGCTGTCCTTTCAAGATGCAGAAAAACTAATACATGCCTTTATAACTTCTAGATTGGACTACTGCAATGCCCTCCTTTCGGGTTGTCCATCTGGATCCCTACATAAACTTCAGTTAGTACAAAATGCAGCTGCCAGAGTTCTAACAAAAACTAAAAAATTTGATCACATTAGCCCTATCCTGTCTTAAGAACATAAGAACATAAGAACATAAGAAATATACAAACGAGAGGAGGCCATTCGGCCCATCGAGCTCGCTTGGGGAGAACTTAACTAATAGCTCAGAGTTGTTAAAATCTTATCTAGCTCTGATTTAAAGGAACCCAAGGATTCAGCTTGCACTACGTTATCAGGAAGACTATTCCATACTCTGACTACACGCTGTGTAAAGAAGTGTTTCCTTAAATCCAGTTTGAAATGTTCTCCCGCTAATTTCCACCTATGGCCACGAGTTCTTGTATTTGAACTAATGCTGAAGTAACTATTCGGTTGAACAGCATCCAAACCTGTTAGAATCTTATAGACCTGAATCATGTCCCCCCTCAGTCTCCTTTGCTTGAGGCTGAACAGATTTAGCTCAAATAACCTTTCCTCGTATGACATTCCTCTAAGACCAGGAATCATTCTTGTGGCCCTACGCTGCACCTTTTCTAAGGCCGCTATGTCCTTTTTAAGATATGGTGACCAAACCTGTACACAATATTCTAGGTGAGGTCTCACCAAGGAATTGTATAATCTTAGCATTACCTCCCTTGACTTAAACTCCACACACCTGGAGATATACCCCAACATCCTATTGGCCTTTTTTATTGCTTCCCCGCACTGGCGAGAATGAGACATGGAAGCATCTACATACACACCAAGGTCTTTCTCATAATCAGCTACCTTTATTTCAGTAGGTCCCATAAAATACCTGTACTTTATATTTCTGCTCCCTACATGGAGTACCTTACATTTGTCTATGTTAAATTTCATCTGCCAGGTGTCAGCCCAGTCACTAATTAAATTAAGATCCCGCTGTAGCTGCTGAGCCGCTAGTTCAGTATCTGCTACACCACCCACCTTGGTGTCATCTGCAAATTTCACCAGTTTACTGTATATATTGGTGTCTATATCATTTATGTAAATAAGGAACAAAAGTGGTCCTAAAATTGAACCCTGCGGTACCCCACTATGAACGCAGGCCCACTGTGACATCGAGCCTCTTATAACTACTCGCTGCTTCCTATCCGTTAACCAGTTATCAATCCAAGTCGCTACAGTTCCTAAAATACCTGTCGCTTTGAGTTTAAGTGAGAGCCTCTTGTGGGGAACAACATCAAAAGCCTTTTGGAAATCTAAATAGATGACATCATAGGCCTTCTTATCATCAACTTCCTGAGTAGCTTCCTCAAAAAACTCCAACAGATTTGTTAAACAGGATCTACCTCTCCTAAATCCATGCTGGCTATCCCTCAAAATGTTATTTGAGTCCAGGTAATCTACCATTTTCTCTTTGATTATAGCCTCCATAACTTTACCAGTTATACAAGTTAGACTGATTGGCCTATAGTTTGACAAATTACTTCTATCCCCTTTTTTGAAAATGGGCGTTATGTTGGCATGCTTCCAATCAGAAGGTACCACACCTTCAGATAAGGATTTTTGAAACAGTAATGTTAAGGGTTGGCAAATAATATCCCTCATCTCTTTTAACACTATAGGTAAGATGCCATCAGGGCCCTGTGATTTATTTATTTTGAGCTTAGCTAGGCTTTGCAAAACATCAGCTTCAGTTATATATATATTAGTTATAGACGATGTTGGATTAGTAATAAGAACTGGTAAGTTACTAGTGTCCTCAACAGTGAATACCCGTGCAAAACTATCATTGAACTCATTTACTATGTCAATGTCGTTTTCAATTATAAGACCCATACTATCCTGCAGATTAGTGATTTCAGCTTTTAGAGCTCTTTTAGAGTTAAAATACTGGAAGAAACTTTTAACGTCATCCTTAGCCTCCAATGCGATCTTCCTTTCGACATTCCTTTTAGCTCGTCTAATGTCATTTTTTAACTCAGCCTGTAGATTTAGATACTCTTGCTTTATTATTGTCACGCTCGCGGGCAAGCGAGCAGGAAAGCAGGCGATCGGAGCCAGGACGTCAGGAACAAACGGGGATTTATTAGGATGACAAGACCGGGTAAGCACGACGGGCAACATTAATGGTGAGTCTGCCGAAGACAGACTCAGACAAAGACTAAATACACAAGACATGCCACGGAGAACGAGCCACAGGTGAGAACAATCAGGGCGAAAACAGGAGGTAATGAGGTGGGCGTGGCACACATCGGGAGCGGACGGAGCGGGGCGTGACATAACCCCCCCCCAAAGGCGCGCACACCGGGCGCGCCCGGGAGGAGGCGACGGACGGGACGACGGAACAGGACCTGAAAGACAAGAACAAAACCCTCAACAAGACCAGGGAAACAAGACCGAGAGACAAAACAGAAAGAGGGACGAGAAGAAGGACAGGACCTGACAGAGAACGGGGAAAACAGACAGACAAAGAGAAAAAGGAGACCCAGCGGGGACACCCACAGGCGACACGAAGGGGCCAGGGGTGCACGGGGGAGGAACAAAGGGACGAGGAGCAGAAACAGGCGGGACCAAAGGAAAGGGAGGAGGAAGCAGGGGAGCCCAAGGGAGCCCAAGCAGGCGACGGGCAGCAGCCGGAGGGGCCGCAGGCGAGAGGAAGGGGGGAGCAGGAGGGGACCACCTAGGGGCCAAGGGAACGGGACGAGGGAGTGACGGAGGGGACCTGGAGGGAGCAGGAGGGAACACCGGTGCAGGCAGGCCAAAGGGGGAAGCCGCTGCAGGCGGAGGCGCAGCCGGAGCCGGCGAAGGCGCCGTCCGACGCGCAGCCGGAGCAGGGGGGCCCGGAGGCGGCCGACAAGGACCCGGAGGCGGGACCGAGGACCGGCACCGAGGATCCAGGGGGGGACCCGGAGGAGACCGCCGACCCCGAGCCGGAGGACCCGTAGGCAGCCACCGAGCCACAGCCAGGGGCCGAACGGGCGAGCCAGGGGGCAGGGAGGGCGGGACCCGGGCCCGACGCCTATGTCCCCGTCCCTTGTGGGACACTGAAAGGCGGGGTCCTGGGGGGCGTCGGCCTTGCCGGGGTAAGGGCGAGGGAGTCAGGGCCGCGGGCGTGGCCGCAGGCGGGGCAGCCAGGGCCGCGGGCGTGGCCGCAGGCGGGGCAGCCAGAGCCGCGGGCGTGGCCGCAGGCAGGGCCGCGGGCAGGGCGGGAGAGGCAGCCTCAGGCAGGGCCACGGGCGTGTGTCCAGCAGGGGGCGCCTTGGCAGGCACCTCGGGCGTGCGACCAGCAGGGGGCGCCTCGGCGGGCACCGCCGTCATGTGGTCAGCAGGGGCCGCCTGGGTAGGCGCCTTGGGTGTACGGTCAGCAGGGGGCGCCTCGGCGGGCGCCGCCAGCACGCGACCAGCAGGGGGCGCAACCGTGGCCACCTCAGGCAGTTCAGGAGCCGGCAGGACAGGTAGTTCAGGAGCCGGCAGGACGGGCGAGACAGGCAGTTCAGGTGCCGGCAGGACAGGCGAGACAGGCAGTTCAGGTGCCGGCAGGACAGGCAGTTCAGGTGCCGGCAGGACAGGCAGTTCAGGAGCCGGCAGGACAGGCAGTTCAGGAGCCGGCAGGACGGGCGAGACAGGCAGTTCAGGAGCCGGCAGGACGGGCGAGACAGGCAGTTCAGGAGCCGGCAGGACGGGCGAGACAGGCAGTTCAGGAGCCGGCAGGACGGGCGAGACAGGCAGTTCAGGAGCCGGCAGGACGGGCGAGACAGGCAGTTCAGGAGCCGGCAGGACGGGCGAGACAGGCAGGTCAAGTGCCGGCAGGACAGGCAAGACAGGCAGGTCAAGTGCCGGCAGGACAGGCAAGACAGGCAGTTCAAGAGCCGGCAGGACGGGCGAGACAGGCAGGTCAAGTGCCGGCAGGACAGGCGCCGCCGTCACATGGCCAGCAAGGGGCACCTCGAAGGGCAGCTTGGGTGTGCGGCCAGCAGGGGGCGCCTCGGCGGGCGCCGCAGTCACTTGGCCAGCAGGGGGCGTCGCAGCAGGCGCCGCCATCACGCGGCCAGCAGGGGGCGCCTCGGCGGGCACCGTAGGCGTAGCGGTGGTAGCTGCAGGCATGCGACCAGCAGGGGCCGCCTGGGCAGGCACCTCGGGCGTCCGGTCAGCAGGGGGCGCCTCGGTGGGCGCCGCCAGCACGCGACCACCAGGGAGCGCCCCGGCGGGCGCCGCCATCACACGGCCAGCAGGGGGTGCAACCGCGGCGGGTGCCGCCATCTCGCGGCCAGCAGGGGGTGCAACCGCGGCGGGTGCCGCCATCTCGCGGCCAGCAGGGGGTGCAACCGCGGCGGGTGCCGCAGCCAGAGTGGTGGCAGCTGCAGGGACTGCAGGCGGTGCCGCGGGCAGAGCGGCGGCAGCGGCAGCAGGCGGTGCCGCGGGCAGAGCAGCAGCGGTAGCAGGCAGCGCAGCCGCGGGCAGATCAGCGGCGGCAGCAGCAGACAGCGCAGCCACGGGCAGATCGGCGGCGGCAGCAGCAGACAGCGCAGCCGCGGGCAGATCGGCGGTGGCAGCAGACAGCGCAGCCGCGGGCAGATCGGCGGCGGCAGCAGGCAGCGCAGCCACGGGCAGATCCGGAATATGCAGGTCCGGAGCGGGCAGGAGGGGTGCCGAGCGCGTTGGCGCCGCCCCTTTAAGGGCTCTTGGGACCCGGAGGGGACGTGCGTCTCTTATAGCGCTGATCCCTCTTCCGGAACAGCGTTCTGGCCGATCTTCCTCAGCCTCTAAAGGAGGCAGGGTCTCCTCGTCGTGGGGCTCACCGGTAACACAGGCGTCCTCCAAGACGGGGAGAAGGGAGCACGCTCCCAAGAAGAGCGTCGTCGGAGGGGCTTTCCTCCCTTTTCCACGGCGTCTCTTCTTGGCTTGGGGGAGAGCGGAGCCTTCTGGGACCCAGGGCAGCTCCCCACAACGGGGAAGCTGAGCGGCCGTAGCCGCGTGAAGCTCAGGTTTGCGCGTTTTATTCCCAGCCCTTTTGGAGACCGGGAAGGTGGCCGGTAGCGAGTCGGGGGGCGGTTCCCGGGTGGCATACCCCGGGTGGGGTAGCCAAACAGCCGCTCTCTCCCTCAGCTGCTGCAGGTTTTCGCCCACCTGCTGGAGCAGCTGTTCCTCGCCGGTCCGGAACCTCCTATCTAGGAGCTCCCAACAGCTTTCTACAAGCCGGCGGGCTTCGGGATCCGGGTGGTGATCGAGTTGGTCCGTCCATCGAATCACCTCGTCCTCCATGGGGAGGACTTCCCCAGTAGCGCTGAGCTTATTCCGGAGACTCACCATTCTGTCACGCTCGCGGGCAAGCGAGCAGGAAAGCAGGCGATCGGAGCCAGGACGTCAGGAACAAACGGGGATTTATTAGGATGACAAGACCGGGTAAGCACGACGGGCAACATTAATGGTGAGTCTGCCGAAGACAGACTCAGACAAAGACTAAATACACAAGACATGCCACGGAGAACGAGCCACAGGTGAGAACAATCAGGGCGAAAACAGGAGGTAATGAGGTGGGCGTGGCACACATCGGGAGCGGACGGAGCGGGGCGTGACAATTATGTCATCATCAGTTATTTTCCATCTCTGGAACAAAGCCCTTTTCCTCCTTACTTTATACTTTATGTCCCTATTAAACCACCTAGGTTGCAATTTCCTTGATTTATTCTTGTTAGAAACAGGTATGAAGTCCTCTTGTACTTGCAATAATGTGCTTTTAAAAAATCCCCATGCCTCTTCAACAGTTTTGTTAATTAACTCCATCCAGTTCACAGTTTCTAGTTTTAATCTCATACAATTGAAGTTAGCCTTCCTAACATTATATATTTTTGATTTGGACTTTGCTCTTCGGGCACTAAACTTAACCTCAAATTTAACCATGTTATGATCGCTACTGTCAAGTGGTTCTAAAACATCTAATTTACCAATCCTGTCCTGGTTATTAGACAAAACAAGATCAAGAATGGCATCTCCCCTGGTAGGGGTGTTAACAAACTGAGTAAAAAAACAATCCTGTACTAATCCCACCATGTCAAGTTCATTTTCAGAAGAGCCAGCAACAATGTCCCACTGCATCCCCGGTAGATTAAAATCACCCATAACTACCACATCATTTTTATTGCTCATAATCCTAATATCACTGTATAACAATCTGCTTTCCTCAACAGCTACATTGGGTGCTCTGTAACAAACACCGACAATTAGGCTATTTGAGTTTGTAGCATCTAATTTTACCCATATAGCTTCCGTACTTTTACTTATATCAGTAAGCTCCCTTGCCTGCAAGTTTTCCTTTACATATACTGCAACACCACCTCCCTTCTTACCTATACGGTCTTTACGGAACAATGTGTAACCATCCATATTATATTCTTGTCCATCCTTATCACTCAACCACGTTTCAGTTATTGCTATAATATCATAAGAGTCTGATGAGATAAGAGCCTCTAAATCATGAATTTTATTCCTAATACTCCTGGCGTTTAAATACAGACAACAAAGGGTAGGCCTATTACAGTGCCTACTTATAATATGATTTTTTGGGGCTTTCCGTTTCCCCCCAGTTACATACTTCCCTGCACTGGCTACCGGTCAAGTTTAGGATTGACTACAAATTATTACTATTGACTTACAAAACTCTGAATGGCCTTGCACCACAATATCTCAATGATCTTCTGGTCCCTTACAACCCTCCTCGCCTGCTTCGTTCACAAGGAGCAGGATATCTATTAGTTCCTGAAGTAGACAGGGCTACGGCAGGCTGCAGAGCATTCTCTTACAGAGCTCCGCAGCTGTGGAATGGTCTCCCGGCGGATGTGCGGGATTCAGGCACACTCTCGCTTTTCAAGTCTAGATTAAAAACGCACTTGTATAGCTTAGCGTATAGGAAACCTAGTTCTGGTTCCAGCTAGTCGCTCACTCCCAGTCAGACTAACAGTATGAGGTGAAGAGCTGGGTGGGGATCGGTGTCATTGGCTTTGGATAAACTGAGGCGTCAGTGCTGTCACTCTGGCTCTACACTAGAGTGCTGATGTTCAGGGAGTCCCCATGCCTGTGTTCCCGCCTGTCTCTCCCTATTTCTCATGCTGCTATACCCAGATCTGCCGGAGCCTAGACGAATATTGCACTCGATCGTTTTGCTTGCACTGCCTCTGGTTTCCTCAACTCTGGCTAATACACAATTATTCTTACTTCCTCCCTCACCCCTTCTGGGGTGTGCTCCCTGGAGCACAATGTCGTTGAAGAGTTTATGCCTCTGCGGCCTGCAAGACAACTACCTCCACCTCCGGCACCTACCCTCCAACCTGCCTGCCCTTGGCTCAACACGATGCCTCGCCATCCACCCTGCGGCTGTGTGTCTATTAATCCTGCCATCGTGCATCAAGCACCACGTGCCTGCACCGGTCGGCCGCTGCATTGAGACATATATTTCAACCCCTGTATTAGCTTAGTCATTTCATCTTGTCTGTATTAGCTTAGTCATTTCATCTTGTTTGTTTGACTCATCTGCTGGCCCCTGGAGGATGGGCTCCCCCTTTGGGTCTGGTTCCTCCCAAGGTTTCTTCCTCTTAGGGAGTTTTTCCTTGCCACCATTGCCTTTGGCTTACTCAATGGGGGGTCCTTACGAGGCAGAAATGTAAAGATCATTGAGACAATGTAATGTTGTGATAATGCGCTATATAAATAAAATTGAATTGAATTGAATGACAGAGACTGCAGAACTATTCAACTGCTCCAGTTACTTCTTTAATCCAATTTATGATATTTGTAAACATTCTTTAATAGACATTACCACCAAAATTCCTGTAGTAATTAACAGCTATTTTAGAGCAGAATTCACAAAGAAGCGAAACGGTGAGCTCAGCGTGTGTACAGACCCTAAACCACTGAATAAAGCACTGAAGAGGAACCATTTTCCTCTCCCTACCATTGATGACATCTTGCTAGATCTAAAGAAGCTTTTCAGTGTGTGACATCAGAAATGGCTGTTGGCATGTCAAGCTGGAGGAAAACTTCAGCTACCCGACCACTTTCTCGCCCCCTTGTGGCAGGTACAGGTGGCTGTGCATACCTATGGGCATCAGCACTGCTCCAGAGATTTTCCAAAGATGACTGAGCCCTGGAACGGCTTGGAGGGAGTTCATGTGATTACAGATGGCATTTCAATCACAGGTGAGGGAGACACAATGGAACTGGCAGAGAAAGATCGTGACAGAACACTGACGTAATTTATAGACAGATGTACTGAGGAAAACATCAAGCTAAATGTAAACTAAGACTGAGACAGACGCTGTTCCATTCATAGGATATTTACTGACAGTGGATGGACTTCAAATTGATCCAGAAAAAGGCAAAGCAATCCAGCAGATGCCCAAAGCAGGGGGGCAAAGACTCCTAAAAATGGTAAATTTCTTAGCCAAGTTTTGCAGCCACCGTTCAGACCAGTGTGAGCCTCTGCGACAATTGACCCATGAAGGCAGTTTGTGGGAGTGGACAGACATTCAGGATGCTGCATTCTCCAAAATCAGAGAGTCCATTGTGAATGCACCGGTACTGAAATATTATGATCCCAAGGAAGACTTGATTCTCCAGTGTGATGCTTCAGACACCAGTTTGGGTGCAGCTGTGATACAATGCAGGAAACCAGTGGCTTTTGGGAGCAGAGCACTCATGCAAACTGAGCAAGGATATGCTCAGATAGAAAAGGAGCCTCTAACAATAGATACTTCATTGATGCCTGTGGAAAGATTCTCTTTATCCTTCCCCCAAACTGCTCTCCTTAGGCAAAGGGGAACCTGGCTGTGAAGGGCAGCCACCCATGGCAGTGCCCAGGAAGCTGGGGGTTAAGGGCCTCATTTAAAGCAGCCACAGACATGCTGAGGTTGGGCTTGAACCAGTGACTTTCCAATCACAGCCACAGAGGCTTAACCCACTGAGCCACACACTGCCTCCAGTGCTTCCCTATTCTGTATGGCATGGAGAAGCTTCACCAGTGTACCTTCATTGCGTGCACATAAGAGGCTGCAATGCATACTGCTGCATCTACAGTGGTCTGACATGTAACCTGCTACCAACAGGAGCGACCCGATCATGCAGGTAGATTACAGTGGACCAGTGTCTAGGTTTGTAGGGAGAGGTAAGGATTGGAGAGTCGGACACAATGAATAGCAAGGGCCTCAGTTAACTTCAGATATCAATGTATTTCAAGATAATTTACTGAAAGAGACACAAAAATCACATTTAAATTTGACAGCAAGAAGTCTTTGGACAATCAGTTCAACTTTGTACAATAGCACCTCCGAAAAGTTTCTCTCTGTCTTTCTTGCTAGTTATTTCTCTTTACCCCCCAGTCAAGGAGGAATCAAATGCAGAAGCACATTGTACAGTAGGAGATGTAAGGTGCAACACACATTAAAAGCTGTTTTTGTGTGAACATTATAAAACAGATTAATACATATTAAGCAGTTTGAAACTTTACATTCAGACCTACATCAGTCAGAAAAAGCAGGCGATGACCAGCCCAACCAGCAGCTCCATCTCTGATTGTACAGAATCCCTTGTCAGGGTAACTTCTGAAGTCATGACTAAACTAATTTACAGCTTCACCAGTTATATTAAACTGATCATTGAGGAGGGAAATAAGTCAAGCCTCACAGTGAAGCCATAAAACATACGGGGGTTAAATGTATTACACTTTTTTCCAATCATTTTGACGCGTGTCTCAATACCATGTCCACTTTTTACCTTGTCCACTTAACACATGCACCATAAAATTGGACTATGTGAGCTAAACTATGTATGCTTTTGCATTGCTTTGACACAATATGCATTCAATCACCACTTCCCCCAAATTTCATGAATACTTCTCTCAGTCAGTGTTTGCCACCAGCAAAACTTTGTACAACTACAGCACTTTACAATGCTTGAAGCTGGAAAGCTGAATGAAAACACATACCTGCCTATAATTTCAGCTAAGCACCTATCTAGTAATTTGTGAGGTTAGTGCCAATTTGCCATATGTGCAAATCTTTGGATTGGCATTTTCCATTGCCATTTTTCTTTAGCTAGTGAAAAATGGATGCAGTAAGAGGCAGAGGAAGAGCAAGAAGACACAAACGGAGAGGAAGAGGAAGAATCTTGGCAACCCGACTGAAGGATTTTTTTCTGCATGGGGATGGAAGGTATATGACCATCGGCCACATGATCAGATGTCGCTTTTAGATGCAATGGCTGCTGGGTGTGTGGACATCCATGTGGAGGACATCCAGAGCTGGATAAGGCACTCAAAGAGATTTTTTCCTTGGTGTATTGCAAGAGAAAATATTCAGTGTGATGTCGATGAAAATTTATGGCCAAATGCAAGGGACCAAATGGATTAGTCCAGGACAACAGTTTCTGTATTGAATGTAATGTACTTTCAGTAGGTGGCTGTAATGTATTTTTCTTTTCCAGTGTATTGCGCAGCTGAATTTATTTACTGTATTACAGTTTTTCTCAGTCGCTTTGGTGCTTTTCTCACATCAGAATGAAAAGTCTCAAAACCATTAGTGCAACCTCCACAACATTTAGTCATTTGTGCACATCATAGTAGCAATTTCTCCTTCCTCTGAACAAATTGCAAATGCCCTTGGACATGTATCAGTTGCTTTCATACAATTCTCTGCCGTTTTATAACATTATTATTTGCTTATGTCATGTCAGTCAAAATGAACTATACTTTTGGATGCTGAATAGTCGTTCCCAATAAAACTAATAGTCTTCATTTCATTGCTTGAGTCATTACATACAAAATTGTTGAATTAGTTATCAAATTCTGTCAAGCAAATTTTATACCTTTCTTTATTATTTTTTTCTGGAAATGTCTCCTAAATTGAACAATTTCTCTCAGGTGACGACGAGGAGGTGTGTGAAGTATTAGTTGTAACCAATGACAAGCCACTTGTTCACAGTCACTCATGGATCAATCCCATGAACCCTCAATTGGCAAGCATATATGAACCGAGCAGGAGTAGGTGTACCATTTCTACAATTCTGTGACACAGAAATGGAAGGTCAGCATCGATGAAGAGGGGTGAGGATGCGGGGGGGACAAAACAGGGGAAGAGGGAGAAGACGCCAAATACATAGGCAGATTCCTAATGAAATTAGGGCAACACTTGTTGACCATGTTGTCAATCACGGCCTCACAATGGATGAGGCTGGTCGGAGGGTGCAACCAAATGTTGGAAGAACCACTGTGAATTCAATCATTCAAACATTTCGTAGGGAGAACAGGTATGTATAGTATTGGACAGTAATCCAACATCTCATAATATCTCATGTTTAGTGTACATTACTGTAATTTTACTGTAAATGGCTGTACAAAAAGTGTATAGTGCTGTCTTGAGCATTTTCTGACCTTTTTTTCCATTGGAAAACTGAATACTGTAAACTGTCATAATGAAAACATGACAAAGCCATTTGACTATCTTGTTCATAAAGATGGTGTCAAGACTTCTCATTTTGATGACACTGGCAGTTTCATTGACATGAATACTTGCTTTTGAGGAATGGATTATCGATTTTGAGCAAGTGACCTGCTTTTGCAGGTTATCCACTAGGTTTTGCAGTTTGCACTAATTGTTTTGAGAAATACACTAACTGCTGTGCAAATGTTAATAGTGATGTGAGAAAAGCACCAAAGCGACTGAGAAAAACTGTATTAATTTGAAAGAAATGGCATACGTTTTTCTTTTACTTTGCAATAAACGTGTGAAAATATAGGATACAACAACACATCTTATATATGCATTTTGCAGCGCTTCAAGTTGTTTGTGTTTTTTCATGCATTGTTCTTTGTGTGACAAAGTCGTCTTGTGAGAGAGTGCGTGTGCTATAGGTTTGGCAGCGTGTGTCACTTTTGGGTGAAGTGTGAAGTGTTCTGGTGGTTTTAGTGCATATTGCACCGAAAGTTAACTGATATGCTCAGGTGCATGTTTGTAAAGTTCACAGTGTGAAGTGTTTTGAAAAAGTGGACATGGTATTGAGACAAGTGTGAAAATGATTGGAAAACACTGTAATATTGACTTATGTAGCTGAATTTTGTTTATCCACTAGAGGGCAGTCACACACTGGAGATTCCCTAATTAAGATGATAAGATAAGATAAGATAAGATAAGATAAGATAAGATAAGATAAGATAAGATACTCCTTTATTAGTCCCACAAGTGGGAAATTTGCATTGTCACGGGAGAAAGTGGACAGTACAAGAATATCCATCCGCTTATCCGAGGTCGGGTCGCGGGGGCAGCAGTCTCAGCAGGGAAACCCAGACTTCCCTCTCCCCGGCCACTTCATCCAGATCCTCTGGGGGAATCCCGAGGCGTTCCCAGGCCAGCCGAGAGACATAGTCCCTCCAGCATGTCCTGGGTCTTCCCCGGGGCCTCCTCCCAGTGGAACATGCCCGGAACACCTCCAGGGAGGCATCCAGGAGGCATCCTGACCAGATGCCCAAGCCACCTCATCTGGCTCCTCTCAATGCGGAGGAGTAGCGACTCTACTCTGAGTCTCTCCCGAATGACCGAGCTCCTCACCCTATCTCTAAGGGAGAGTCCAGCCACCCTGCGGAGGAAACTCATTTTGGCCGCTTGCACTCGCGATCTCGTTCTTTCGGTCACTACCCACAGCTCGTGACCATAGGTGAGGGTAGGAACGTAGATCGACTGGTAAATCGAGAGCTTCGCCTTTTGGTTCAGCTCCTTCTTTACCTTGACAGACCGATGCAGCGCCCGCATCACTGTGGACACCGCACCGATCCGCCTGTAGATCTCCCGCTCCATCGTCCCCCCACTCGTGAACAAGACCCCGAGATACTTAAACTCCTCCACTTGGGGAAGGACCCCATCCCCGACCCAGAGAGAGCATTCTACCCTTTTCCGGCTGAGGACCATGGTCTCGGATTTGGAGGTGCTGATTCTCATCCCAACCACTTCACACTCGGCTGCGAACTGTCGCAGCGAGAGCTGAAGGTCACGGTCCGATGAGGCCAACAGGACCACATCATCTGCAAAAGGCAGAGACCTAATCCTGAGGTCACCAAGCCGGACACCCTCAACGCCCTGGCTGGGTGTGATACAGTAACTCAGGCCCCTACTTTCCCTCAGCTCTCTGCCTTTCAGTCAGCCATTGGCTGTGCTCATAGGCTGTACGGCCGTCAGAAAACTCTTCACGCCCCCCTCCTATTATCATGCACTTTGACTTTTCTGACTTTTTGTAGGAGAATCTCTTTTTTTACCAATATTTTAGTGCTAAAACAGCTGCAGATAGGAAAGCGATGAACGCCCCGATCAGGACAGTGAAGGAGTTGAGGCTTACACCTTTTCCGATCGTACCTGCACACCAGAAGCTTTCCTTAGGAAGTCAGCATGTTTTATATGATACTCCTGAGGATGTGAATATTACCATGGATGACTTCCAGTATCTTGGAACTCTCCCTATTTAACGCCATTGAACTGCACCGAGTTCGCCGGCCAATTCCTGCAGGTCACCATGATCGCTATGGGCTGCTGTGCAATGTGCTTCCCTGTAGCAGCTCTGATTGCTTTGTTTGCCCATCCAGGAGTTGCTGTCTCCACCCCAGTTATTAATCACAAAACTGCATGACTGTTACATTGTTGCTGTTGTTTAATTAAATGTCCAACCTGCCCCTCAAATTTTCACTCTCGATTCTGGGGCTGATGCTCACCACAGGTTCTGCTGTATCCTGTCTGAGTTGGGGGAAGTAAGATCTGTTTGGCTGCTGCTTATGCCCCCACCCCCACAAAGCTCATTCTTCCTGGACCTATCTAGCCATATCCTTAAACTCCATGATTATGAGCTCATTACAGGAACAGATGCCAAAGTTGTCCATGACCCAGTCCTGGATAAATCCGCTTCTCTCTTACAGTAGGTAGTCAGGTATCCCCTCTAGTCACTCAAATACTTTATTATTTGCAACAACAAACTGCAGGTGTTGCTAAGTTGGAGTCTTGATTGGGTTTTTTTGAAGATCCAGAAGAACCACATGATTTGAATTCTCTCCTTGTCGAAGGAGATGGTGAGCCAACCACTGAGAACCACTTCTTAAGAAGAAGTGCTCTTACCACGACCCCGGTCTGGTAGGACAGAAGATGCACCCAGACTGTTCTGAAAAAAAAAAGATCTCTTGTTTTAAAAGGAAAATTTGACCATTTCAGACAAGGACTAATTGATTGAATGTATTGGTGTTTCATCTGTTCACATTTTATTTTACAATGCAGGTTTAAATGTGATTTTTGTGTCTCTTTCAGTAAATTATCTTGAAATACATTGATATCTGAAGTTAACTGAGGCCCTTGCTATTCATTGTGTCCGACTCTCCAATCCTTACCTCTCCCTACAAACCTAGACACTGGTCCACTGTAATCTACCTGCATGATCAGGTCGCTCCTGTTGGTAGCAGGTTACATGTCAGACCACTGTAGATGCAGCAGTATGCATTGCAGCCTCTTATGTGCACGCAATGAAGGTACACTGGTGAAGCTACTCCATGCCATACAGAATAGGGAAGCACTGGAGGCAGTGTGTGGCTCAGTGGGTTAAGCCTCTGTGGCTGTGATTGGAAAGTCACTGGTTCAAGCCCAACCTCAGCATGTCTGTGGCTGCTTTAAATGAGGCCCTTAACCCCCAGCTTCCTGGGCACTGCCATGGGTGGCTGCCCTTCACAGCCAGGTTCCCCTTTGCCTAAGGAGAGCAGTTTGGGGGAAGGATAAAGAGAATCTTTCCACAGGCATCAATGAAGTATCTATTGTTAGAGGTTCCTTTTCTATCTGAGCATATCCTTGCTCAGTTTGCATGAGTGCTCTGCTCCCAAAAGCCACTGGTTTCCTGCATTGTATCACAGCTGCACCCAAACTGGTGTCTGAAGCATCACACTGGAGAATCAAGTCTTCCTTGGGATCATAATATTTCAGTACCGGTGCATTCACAATGGACTCTCTGATTTTGGAGAATGCAGCATCCTGAATGTCTGTCCACTCCCACAAACTGCCTTCATGGGTCAGTTGTCGCAGAGGCTCACACTGGTCTGAACGGTGGCTGCAAAACTTGGCTAAGAAATTTACCATTTTTAGGAGTCTTTGCCCCCCTTAACATGTGTTGGGCATCTGCTGGATTGCTTTGCCTTTTTCTGGATCAATTTGAAGTCCATCCACTGTCAGTAAATATCCTATGAATGGAACAGCGTCTGTCTCAGTCTTAGTTTACATTTAGCTTGATGTTTTCCTCAGTACATCTGTCCATAAATTACGTCAGTCTTCTGTCACGATCTTTCTCTGCCAGTTCCATTGTGTCTCCCTCACCTGTGATCGAAATGCCATCTGTAATCACATGAAATCCCTCCAAGCCGTTCCATGGCTCAGTCATCTTTGGAAAATCTCTGGAGCAGTGCTGATGCCCATAGGTATGCACAGCCACCTGTACCTGCCACAAGGGGGCGAGAAAGTGGTCGGGTAGCTGAAGTTTTCCTCCAGCTTGACATGCCAACAGCCATTTCTGATGTCACACACTGAAAAGCTTCTTTAGATCTAGCAAGATGTCATCAATGGTAGGGAGAGGAAAATGGTTCCTCTTCAGTGCTTTATTCAGTGGTTTAGGGTCTGTACACACGCTGAGCTCACCGTTTGGCTTCTTTGTGAATTCTGCTCTAAAATAGCTGTTAATTACTACAGGAATTTTGGTGGTAATGTCTATTAAAGAATGTTTACAAATATCATAAATTGGATTAAAGAAGTAACTGGAGCAATTGAATAGTTCTGCAGTCTCTATCATTCAATTCAATTCAATTTTATTTATATAGCGCATTATCACAAAATTACATTGTCTCAATGCGCTTTACATTTCTGCCTCGTAAGGACCCCCCATTGAGTAAGCCAAAGGCAACGGTGGCAAGGAAAAACTCCCTAAGAGGAAGAAACCTTGGGAGGAACCAGACCCAAAGGGGGAGCCCATCCTCCAGGGGCCAGCAGATGAGTCAAACAAACAAGATGAAATGACTAAGCTAATACAGACAAGATGAAATGACTAAGCTAATACAGGGGTTGAAATATATGTCTCAATGCAGCGGCCGACCGGTGCAGGCACGTGGTGCTTGATGCACGATGGCAGGATTAATAGACACACAGCCGCAGGGTGGATGGTGAGGCATCGTGTTGAGCCAAGGGCAGGCAGGTTGGAGGGTAGGTGCCGGAGGTGGAGGTAGTTGTCTTGCAGGCCGCAGAGGCATAAACTCTTCAACGACATTGTGCTCCATGGAGCACACCCCAGAAGGGGTGAGGGAGGAAGTAAGAATAATTGTGTATTAGCCAGAGTTGAGGAAACCAGAGGCAGTGCAAGCAAAACGATCGAGTGCAATATTCGTCTAGGCTCCGGCAGATCTGGGTATAGCAGCATGAGAAATAGGGAGAGACAGGCGGGAACACAGGCATGGGGACTCCCTGAACATCAGCACTCTAGTGTAGAGCTAGAGTGACAGCACTGACGCCTCAGTTTATCCAAAGCCAATGACACCGATCCCCACCCAGCTCTTCACCTCATACTGTTAGTCTGACTAGGAGTGAGCGACTAGCTGGAACCAGAACTAGGTTTCCTATACGCTAAGCTATACAAGTGCGTTTTTAATCTAGACTTGAAAAGCGAGAGTGTGCCTGAATCCCGCACATCCGCCGGGAGACCATTCCACAGCTGCGGAGCTCTGTAAGAGAATGCTCTGCAGCCTGCCGTAGCCCTGTCTACTTCAGGAACTAATAGATATCCTGCTCCTTGTGAACGAAGCAGGCGAGGAGGGTTGTAAGGGACCAGAAGATCATTGAGATATTGTGGTGCAAGGCCATTCAGAGTTTTGTAAGTCAATAGTAATAATTTGTAGTCAATCCTAAAACTTGACCGGTAGCCAGTGCAGGGAAGACAGGATAGGGCTAATGTGATCAAATTTTTTAGTTTTTGTTAGAACTCTGGCAGCTGCATTTTGTACTAACTGAAGTTTATGTAGGGATCCAGATGGACAACCCGAAAGGAGGGCATTGCAGTAGTCCAATCTAGAAGTTATAAATGCATGTATTAGTTTTTCTGCATCTTGAAAGGACAGCAACTTCCGAAGCTTGGCTATGTTCCGTAGATGATAAAATGCCGTACTGGTAATGCTATTTATGTGAGCACTGAAGCAGAGGTCGGAGTCTACCAGGACACCAAGATTTCTGACCACTGTTTTAAATTGAGTAGGGAGGCCGCTAGGGTTGGGGTTTACAAACTTATTGCGGGCCTCCTTAGGACCGATTAAAAGAACCTCAGTTTTTTCAGTATTTAACATCAGGAAATTCCTTGCCATCCAACAACGGATGTCTAGCAGACAGTCGGCTAAAGAAGAGAGCTGGGATGCGTCACTAGGTTTAACAGATATATACAATTGTGTATCATCAGCATAACAATGAAAATTAACACTGTAATTTCTAATTATGTTACCAAGCGGTAGCATATATAGATTGAACAGTAGGGGGCCCAGCACTGATCCCTGCGGGACACCATATCTTACTTTAGTGGCTATGGATGACTCATTGTTTACATGGACAAACTGGTAACGATCAGTGAAATACGAACAAAACCACAGTAGTGCTATCCCTTTAATGCCAATCAATGTTTCCAGCCGGTCCAAAAGAATATTATGGTCTACAGTATCGAATGCTGCAGTTAGATCCAGTAAGAATAATAGCGATATACAGCCACGGTCGGAAGCCATAAGCAAGTCGTTTATCACTTTGACTAAGGCCGTTTCTGTGCTATGATTGGGTCTGAAACCAGACTGATATAGCTCGTTAGCATTATTATCTTGAAGAAAGGAGGACAGCTGGTGAGCAACAACTTTCTCAAGAATTTTAGAAATGAAGGGAAGATTTGAGATGGGTCTATAGTTTCCTAAGTCACTAGGTTCAAGATTTGGTTTCTTTAGGATAGGTCTAATAACAGCCATTTTAAAAGATTTAGGAACATATCCAAGACTAAGAGATGAGTTTAACAAGTTTAACAATGTAGTGCTAATCAGTGGTGCAATTTCCTTAAGTAGATTGGTGGGTATTGGGTCAACAAGGCTAGTAGTGGGTTTGCAAGAGGAAATTAACTGAAGGAGTTCTGTCTGCACTACAGGAGTGAAACATTCAAAGATGTTATCATTAGTACTAATAACACTAGCACTAGCAGAGGATTGGTGGTTGTGTGCAACCGTGGGCGTGCTCGTGATGGTATGTCTAATCGTGGTTATTTTATTATTAAAAAACGCAATAAAGGCATCACTACCAAGAGCTTCTGGGACATGTGAGTTTAACATTGAACGATTCTTTGTTAACCTAGATACAGTTTCAAATAGGAATTTAGGATTGGTTTTGTTATTTTCTATTAGTTTAGAGAGATACATAGACCTAGCAGTCATTAGTGCATGTCTATACTTAGACAGGCTCTCTTTCCAGGCAAATCTAAAAACTTCTAATTTTGTTGACCGCCATTTGCGTTCTAGCTTTCGTGAAGCTTGTTTAAGTTCACGTGTACGGTTAGAGTACCAGGGGGCAGGTTTCTTATCCCTATGTTTTATTTTCTTGAGTGGTGCTACATGATCAAGAGTGGTACGAAATGATTCTACCATGTTCACGGTTACCTGTTCAAGTTCATTTACACATGACACTTCAGAGGTTAGGTTAAAGGACTGTGGGAGCTGTTCCAGAAAAGTTGCAGCGGATAATGAGGCTATGGAACGTCTAGTATCGTACCTCTGGTCTGGGGCCTTAGGGGAGTTATGTTGTATTTGAAATGTTAAAAGGTAATGATCTGAAAGTAGAGGATTCTGAGGGATAATTGATATGTGTTCTACCAGGACACCATGACTAAGAATCAGGTCTAGGGTGTGGTTACAGGCATGAGTTGGCCCAGTTACATTCTGATGTACACCGACAGAGTCAAGAATGGCAGTAAATGCTTTTGTTACTGGATCACTTTCATTTTCCATATGAATATTAAAATCACCAACAATCAAGGCCTTGTCGGTAGTAACCACCAAGCTTGTTAGCTTGTCATTGCCACGCCATGACAGAATGACTCCCTAAGCAGGATGATCCCCAGACTCTGTGACACCCCGTCTGTTGGGATTCGTGTCCTTTGCTCCTGCAGGTGACCCAGTGGTGATGGGGTCAGAGCCCCAGTCCTTGGTATCTGTTTTGGTCCCAGCACCCAGCCTCCTGCCTTGGCCCAAGCCACTGGCCTACGTACCTCAGTGGATCGTCAACAGTCCACTAATTGATCCATGGAGCGATAGTGACTGGAGGAGCCCAAGGAAGAGGAAGACCTTACTGGGCTTCTTGTAGTGACGCAGACAACCTGCCCTTACTGCTCCCTCTTGTTGCCCAGAAGGTCCGGCTCCCTGGAACTCAGCCATGGAAGGCCACTCAACACATCACTTCTCTGCGACATGGTGCCTCAAAACTCTCCACAAATTCTTCCATTGACTCCCCAAAGTGCACAGCTGCTTTGCTCGCTTTCTCTGGACATTGAAATAGGAGATGGCGGAAGGCAGCTGACCTGATATCACTAAACCCAGTTCAGGTAGTGTCCAGTCCCAGTGAAATCACTGCAGCTTCGCCCTGTGGAAGAATAATTAGTTAAAATTTGTCTATTACTATTACTAATAAACTGGTCTTTGTTCATTACTGAAAATGTAATCGAAGTTCCCTTCAAATGACTCAATATTTCTTGTAGGTGATTGTGTAATCACCTGGGTTACCCCCTTAGATACTACATCCCATAATTATCGTCATCCTGACCTTCTGTAGGCATTAATCCCATGTCAGAGTGTGTCTGCACAGCTATTTCCTTCCATTCTCTCACACAAAGTGCATCACAAAGCCTCTTTTGTTCAAACCATGGCTCCCTTGTTTAATACTACAAATTCTATTGTCATCATAAGCAAATATACATGCCTTGTGCATAGTAAATCTTTTAGTGTCCAAGCAGCATAAAGAAAAATTATGATGCATTTTATTATGAGTTTTATGCTGCATATAGTAATAATAATAGAATGACTTGCTGAAGTATTTGGTGCTAAACATTCAACCGTGTGGTTTTGTCACTTCCTGTTTAAAGTGTCCACTCCCCTTTCACTCTGCCTGCTGTGTGTGAGAATAGAAACGACAGAGATAGTGAAAGTACAGAGGATGAGGAAGTGAGGGTCAGTCTCCACAGATCTGGGCTCAGTGACACACACACACATATGGATCCTCTGATGCTCCTGTTTCTTCTCATTGCTGGGCTCACAGGTGAGTGTCTCTCATTACAGTGGTACTGAGTAGAGATCTCTCTCCTGCTGCTCACACACTGTCAGCTGCAGTTTGGAGATCATGATGTCAGTTGTGAATTATGGCAGTCTTAATAAAAACATCTTTGTCTTGGAAATTGGAAATACATATTATATTCTTAGAAATGTACCCTGAATCAGGTAATTGAAACTATATACATAATATCTAAATATACTGCATGATATATATAAAGACTGTCAGTGCAGATAAACTGCTCCTGCCTCTTGTACCCTTTGGTTTTCTATGAGGCCTGTGATTGATCTTACTGGTGTCATTTCAGCAGCACAGGTGGTTATGTGAGCAGACAGCCGGGATGCCATCAGTCATTTCTGTGTGTACAGACAGAGGGGTCTAAACACCCAGCTTCATGTATTACTGCAGAAGGTCTCAGTGCTTATCAGGGGGCAAGATCAGTGTTAGGGGTCAAGGCTAAACCTGGTTGTCTTTCACTCTGCAGCAGATTTGGAGAGCTAGTTACCCTCTAGCTGGTAGAGACTGGGGGCAGCGTGGGGGCCTCACACCTCCAGGCTTGTGGTTTCGGTATCTGACCCAGCTTTCTGTGGGCAGTTTGCATGGTCTTCCTGTATCTATGCTGGTTTCCTCTCAGTTCTCCGGTTTCCTCCCACAGGTCAATGTCTTTCCATGTAAAGGGCAGCCAATAGCGACATTTTTGCCTCTCTAGACGGCACTTCAGTGCATTCAGTCGTGCTACATGACACCTTTCTTGATGGTGAACTGTGTGCAGGTAGGTAGGTTGGTCTATCTCTCTAATCATGTCTAATCATGCAATATCAAAGAAAAGGACAGCCCCAGACAATTGATTTAATTATTGTGATAACTCAAAAAGTATTTGACAGATCTTTGGATAATAGAAGATCCGTGACTGATTTAATTTTGTGACGAAGCGCTCCAGAATTGAAGCGGTGTCACGTAGTGATGGCACATGAAAGGACAGCCATAGGTGTAGATTCAGTGAACCTGGTTACATTGAGACAAGTCGCCCAGTGTTGGGCTTTTAATAACAATGATTGTTGCATAGGTGGGAGGAGTGTGTGGGGGATACAGGTTGTTAAGGGTAGGGGTGTGTGAGTAGAGTGGGGACATTGAGTTGGATTTTCATGCCTTATAGTCAGAAGCCCATGTCTTCTGTTGCTCTTGCCGTGGTTCCCCAAAATCTCTCTGTCTCTTTAGTTTATACAGATATTAGATATCTGACTCATACCCCTGCCATCTCAGCACTGCTGACTGTTGGCTTTGAATGTGACCATGACTGCGTCTGTGTGCAGTTTGCAGGCTTCCTCTGTTCACATTGCATTTCTCCAGCTTCCAGTGCCCTGCAATGGACTGACATGCTGTTGAAGGTTTACCTCACTTTACACTGTGTGCTTCCTGCATTAGGACCTAAATAATTATACTAATGATTAAACAGCTATGGTGAAACATACGACTCTTTCAGGCGACAGTGATACCCAACTAATGTATAGAGTTTGTTTTTAAAATGAAATGAGAACAGATTAAAAGAGAGCTGAGCATCTCGATTGACTAACATTCCCACAGTGCCTCTTCAGGAGTCCTTTTAGACACCAAGTTCTGTGGTTCCAATTAGCACCATGAAGGTGCACAATGATATTCATGGGTATCATGGTCTGCAGCCAAATCACAATTATTTAACACTTTTTCTAGATTTTACATGTCTGCAGTGTTGGAACACACAATACACACAATATATATCCGGGGGGCAACTTTTGCCCCCACTGTCTAAAAATGGGGGCATTTGCAATATTTGGGGTCACACTTTAAAAATTGTACTTAGAGCACAAAGTTTATGTTTTATGAGAGAAGAGCCCAGATTAAAATGCATACAGTAATCAGCACCTTGTGCCAACATGAGTAAATAAGAATAATATTCCTATCAGGGGTTTTGCGAGGATGAGACTGAAGCTTTACCCTTTGTTTCTGCTGAGAGACATGCGGCGTGACTCATTTCTCTGCGCGTACAAGTTATCTTTGATCAGCGTTCACGGTTTGAGATTCAGATCGAGCTTTAGGTAATTATTTTCGAACTGGTTGGTTGGACTTTTAAGAAATTCGAGTTCTAATGAGTTCGAGAACTGAGGTACCACTGTACTAACAAATACAAAACACAAAATACTGTACATGTATGACGTAATTGCCAGTTTATTGGTAAAATATTTTTGTTAAAGCTTTTTAAAAATTACATAATAATATAAGTGATATAAAAACCAGTGAGAATCCAAATACTATCTACAACTTCATAGAGTATTATACTCAATGCAGCCTCTGCAAATGTTTCCGGAATGTAGCCATAGCAATTTCTTCTGCTGTAGCAGCAGATCTCCATCATGATCTCCAAACTGCAGCTGACAGTCTGTGAGGAGCAGGAGAGAGATCTCTACTCAGTACCACTATAATGAGAGACACTCACCTGTGAGCCCAGCAATGAGAAGAAACAGGAGCATCAGAGGATCCATACGTGTGTGTGTCACTGAGCCCAGATCTGAGGAGACTGACAATCACTTCCTCATCCTCTGTACCTTCACTGTCATGGTCGTTTCTATTCTCACACACAGCAGGCAGAGTGAAAGGGGGAGTGGACACTTTAAACAGGAAGTGACAAAACCACAAGGCTGAATGTTTAGCACATCAGCAAGACATAACATCCAACCATCCATCCATCCATCTTCTATAGCTGCTTATTCTGTGCAGGATCCTGATGGCCCACAGTCTATCCTGGAAGCTATGGCATAAGGCCGGGAATAACCCAGCATGGGGCAGCAACCACTCGCAGGGCAAACACACCATTCACACACACATGCACACCTATGGTAACTCCAATAAACCTCAGCATGTTTTTGGGCTGTGGGGGGAAACAGGAGAACCCAGAGGAAACCCCACACTGACACGGGGAGAACATGCAAGTGCAGGGGGGAGAATAAAACAAAATTAAAGTCTTCAGCTTGCTTGGTTTCTTGTGTCATTCATGTGACTCACAGCTGTTTTCTACAGATACACATATAAAGTGTGAAATGAAGAGCTGAGAGGGAGAGACACTGCAGAAAGCAGTGAAAGCCAGTACATACTGTCAGAGGTTACAATCTTTACGGTGTGTGTTTCTGCGTATTTCTTATCAATTGCAGGAAAACATTTTTCATGTTGCCTTTGTCCTGCAGTTTGCAGGAATAAATATTGTAATAATATTAGGAATTTTACAAATTTGGCAATATCAAATACAGTGATACCTCGGTATACGTCCTTAATCTGTTCCAGATCCTTGGACTTATACCAAACAGGATGTATACCAAACATGATACCCATAAGAAATATAAGGAAAATGATTAATCCGTTCCCATGAAAAAAAAATCCTATTGTTATTGGCATATTATATATTGATGGGGTTGTATAAAATAACTTAAACATTGCTTAATACTAAAATACATAAATATAAAAGCAATTAGATAAAACAAATGAAAAGAGAGTTATAGCGCGGGTTGTTCACTGAATGGTAGCAACTGGTGTACTGACGCTGGTGGGCAGTCGTGGCTTTGTCTTGAGAGGTAAACAAGGGAAGCGCGTGGTGTCCTGACTCATTATGACCCATACAAGTTCTAGCACATGAGTCGTATTCCAAACAAAGGCCATATACCAAACAAAATTTTCCGTGTCCAAGCAGGACGTATATCAAGTTGGACTTATTTCAAAGTGGACGTATACTGAGGTACCACTGTAATGGATAGTTGAACTTTACAAAGAATCATTGTAGCTCACTGGGTATAGAAATACATGTAAATGAAGCATGTAAGTTGATGTTATTAATGAGCTGTGTAACTTCCTTCTTTCTCACACATGAACATAAGCAGCTAAGAAATTTTCAGACAGACACTTATTCTGAAAAGCAGAAATGTCGTCATACAGGATGTGAGGGTGAGACTCTGCAGAAACACTGTGTGCTGCATACAGAGGGTCTGACCTCAGGCCTTTGTTTCAGTCTTTGTTATGTTTTATACAGTTTGTTAAGTTCCACTGCAGTAGGTCCTTTTAATCTCGGTGGATCAGTAGGAAACAAGAGGCCCATTAGGATCGTGTTTCTGTGTGTGTACTCACACTTGGCCCAGTAGCCTCGCACCATGCCTGAGCAGGATTATCCCCCCTCCCACTCCCCGCTGGTCTGCGGTCACATTGCACTTAACATTTCGGGCCCCACCGCACTTGCGTCATCTTTGTATAACTTTTTGTGTTGAAGTGAAAATAGGAAACGCGCAATCGTACAGCACAGTGGAGTTTATGACTAATGTCCTTATTTTGTGGCTTATTTGGGGTTGTATTGGGCATGATGACAAACAGCCCTCATATAGATTTATCGAGTATGTAATGCAGCTATTTTTACTTATACGTGCTGCATGAGACAGTCCCACGTTTTACTAAATATCTAAGATTTTTGTGTTTTGCATCCAGCTGTTCCTAGACACTCTCATCAGCAGAAATTTCCAGCAAACACTGCACCTCTGCTGCAGACTAAATTGCCAGTTGCATCCTTGATGTGTCTCTAACACTGTGATGTGTATGAGTATGAGTATGTGTATGAGTATGAGCATTGGTGCCTGTAATGCTGTGATGTGTAAAGGTACAGTATGTGTATGAGTATGCCTATTGGTGTCTGTAACGCTGTGATGTGTATAGGTACAGTATGTGTATAAGTATGCCTATTGGTGCCTGTAACGCTGTGATGTGTATAGGTACAGTATGTGTATGAGTATGCCTACTGGTGCCTGTAACGCTGTGATGTGTATAGGTATAGTATGTGTATGAGTAGGCCTATTGGTGCCTGTAACGCTGTGATGTGTAAAGGTACAGTATGTGTATGAGTAGGCCTATTGGTGCCTGTAACACTGTGATGTGTATAGCTACAGTATGTGTATGAGTATGCCTATTGGTGCCTGTAACGCTGTGATGTGTAAAGGTACAGTATGTGTATGAGTAGGCCTATTGGTGCCTGTAACACTGTGATGTGTAAAGGTACAGTATGTGTATGAGTATGCCTATTGGTGTCTGTAACGCTGTGATGTGTATGGGTACAGTATGTGTATGAGTATGCCTATTGGTGCCTGTAACGCTGTGATGTGTATGGGTACAGTATGGGTATGAGTATGCCTATTGCTGCCTGTAACGCTGTGATGTGTATAGGTACAGTATGTGTATGAGTATGCCTACTGGTGCCTGTAACGCTGTGATGTGTATAGGTATAGTATGTGTATGAGTAGGCCTATTGGTGCCTGTAACGCTGTGATGTGTAAAGGTACAGTATGTGTATGAGTAGGCCTATTGGTGCCTGTAACACTGTGATGTGTATAGCTACAGTATGTGTATGAGTATGCCTATTGGTGCCTGTAACGCTGTGATGTGTAAAGGTACAGTATGTGTATGAGTAGGCCTATTGGTGCCTGTAACACTGTGATGTGTAAAGGTACAGTATGTGTATGAGTATGCCTATTGGTGTCTGTAACGCTGTGATGTGTATGGGTACAGTATGTGTATGAGTATGCCTATTGGTGCCTGTAACGCTGTGATGTGTATGGGTACAGAATGTGTATGAGTATGCCTATTGCTGCCTGTAACGCTGTGATGTGTATAGGTACAGTATGTATATGAGTATGCCTATTGGTGCCTGTAACGCTGTGATGTGTATAGGCACAGTATGTGTATGAGTATGCCTATTGGTGCCTGTAACGCTGTGATGTGTATAGGTACAGTATGTGTATGAGTATGCCTATTGGTGCCTGTAATGCTGTGATGTGTATAGGTACAGTATGTGTATGAGTATGCCTATTGGTGCCTGTATCGCTGTGATGTGTATAGGTACAGTATGCATATGAGTATGCCTATTGGTGCCTGAAACGCTGTGATGTGTATAGGTACAGTATGTATATGAGTATGCCTATTGGTGCCTGTAACGCTGTGATGTGTATAGGTACAGTATGTGTATGAGTATGCCTATTGGTGCCTGTAACGCTGTGATGTGTATGGGTACAGTATGTGTATGAGTATGCCTATTGGTGCCTGTAACGCTGTGATGTGTATGGGTACAGTATGTGTATGTCTATTGGTGTCTGTAACACTGTGATGTGTATAGGTACAGTATGTATGAGTATGCCTATTGGTGCCTGTAACGCTGTGATGTGTATAGGTACAGTATGTATATGAGTATGCCTATTGGTGCCTGTAACGCTGTGATGTGTATAGGTACAGTATGTGTATGAGTATGCCTATTGGTGCCTGTAATGCTGTGATGTGTTTAGGTACAGTATGTATATGAGTATGCCTATTGCTGTCTCTAATCCAGACCCTAATGGTGTCTAGGGGGGCAGCGTGTGGCTCAGTGGGCTGAGTGTGCAGCTCAGAGGCAGACATCCCTCCTTCATCAGCTTGAGGCCTGAGGTCAGTCTCACCTTCTGTGTCATATTTTGGTTTTATTTTATCTGTATCCATTCCTCACTGGAATACCAGGGTCTCTCTCTGCTGTGCTTTCCTTACAACTTTGCTATTTGTTTTTGTAGCACTCAATATATTAGCCCCACAATACAGTTCAGATCTGCTATTCCCAAATTAATTTAATTTTAACATAACTTTTTAAATGTGTTGCTTATTGTACATTTCAATTATTTTTTATTATCTTATTTCTTGTATGCATGTTTCCATGTAATTTTATTTATATACTTTACTGTGAATGGAGAACTTGCTAATCAGTTCTCTCTAGCCTGGAAAGCACTTTGGGTCAATTCCTGTTGATTTTAAATACGCTCTACAAATAAATGACTTGCATATGGCTGCCCTCTAATGGATAAACAAAATTCAGCTACTCAAGTCAATATTAATACATTTAACCTTAGTATGTTTTATGGCATTACTGTGAGGCTTGACTGTATTTCCCTCCTCAATGATCAGTTTAATCTAGCTGGTGAAGCTGAAGGCAGAGATGGAAATTAGTTTAGTCGTGACTTCAGAAGTTACCCTGACAAGGGATTCTGTAAAATCAGAGATAGAGCTGATGGTTGGGCTGGTCATCGCCTGCTCCTTCTGACTGATGTAGGTCTGAATGTAAAGTTTCAAACTGATTAATAGGTATTAATCTGTTTTCTAATGTTCACACAAAAAGAGCTTTTACAATGTGATTCTGCATTTGATTCCTCCTTGACTGGGGGGTAAAGAGAAATAACTAGCAAGAGAGACAGAGAGAAACTTTTCAAAGTTGAACTGATTGTCCAAAGCCTTTTTGTTGTCAAATTTTAAATCATCTATTACTCACTGTAATCCTTTCTATACCCACCTCTGTATGACTTCACAGAGCATCACTGCCAATGAGTATTCTTAAATAAACTTCAGCTGGTACAAAATGCGGCAGCCAGAGTTCTCACAAACACTAAAAAATTTGATCACATCACCCCAGTCTTGTGGGGAAGATGGTGGCGCAGGAGGTAGTGCTATCGTCCGGCAACTGGAAGGTTGCAGGTTCGAGCCCTGGTTCCTCCTGACCCCATCAAAGTGTCCTTGAGCAAGACACTGAACCCCAAATTGCTCCCGGTGTGCAGGTTGGCGCCTTGCATGGCAGCCTCTGCCACCGGTGTATGAATGTGTGTATGGATGGGTGAATGTGAGGCATAAATTGTAAAGCGCTTTGAGTACTCATAAGAGTAGAAAAGTGCTATATAAATGCAGTCCATTTACCAACAAAATAAGAGGGTTGCAGGTGAAAAAATTGAATGTAAAATTTGACAATTCAGGTTTTCAGCACCATGGACAGCAGCCTACTGTTGCTTAAAAGGCATTATTATGCTCACTTTCAGTTTATAATTTTATATTTATGATCTACTAGAATAGAGTATGCATGCTTCAGTGTTCAAAAAACACATATTGTTTTCTCATAATGCACATCTCTATTCACCCTCTGTCTAATCCCTCCCCCAATGAGTCCAGTGTGGTTTGATTGGTCGGTTTACCCTTCATTCCCCTGTCTTTCAGTCTGCAGACAGATCCTTGCAGGTAGGCAGACAATAAGGATTGTGTTATGAGGTGACCTCATCATGTAATGGAAGTAAGGGCTGCAATTACAATGAGGTGTTTTAGGCAGATGAGAGATGAGTGGTTTCTGTGCTGAGAGTTACTCCCTTTGCTATGTACTTTGCGTCTTAAGACTTTGCAGACCGTTTACATGCAGCTGAAGCCATGTAAGACACTAATAGAAAGGGAAAAGCACAATAGGTCCCATTTACTGAGTGTTATAGCAATATGCAATATATTATTTTATATATAAATTTCTTTTGATGTTGACCAGAAGGTATGTCATACCTCCCCCCCCCCCCCCCCCCCCCCTATTAGATAAGTAAGAGCTGCTGTCAGCTGAGACAAGCTGGTGTGATTCGTTTCAATTCAATATTATTCGTGTCGCGCATTTTCACAACATTACATTGTCTCAAAGCACTTTACCTTATCCCTGCCCAAAGCCCACAGAGAGCAAGCCAGTGGCAAGGAAAAACTCCCTAGAAGGAAGAAACCTTGGGAGGAACCAGATTCAAAGGGGAAGCCCATCCTGCAAGTGCTGGCAGAGGAAGTGATATGAGCAAAATGGCAAAGTCCCAGTTCACACTGTCCATATTTTAAGATTAAAATGAGTAAAAAGTGGGCGGTCCTGATTTCGTGTCTTACATCACACTGCAAGATGGTCACTGACTGGTGGGCTCTGAGAGGAAGCTGTGATCTGAAAACCACAAACCATTTACATTTAATTTTGAAATATTTAAAAAATATTAATTCAATCAGAATATTTATTAAATAAAAATAATTACGAAAATACATTAAATATATATTTAAGAATTAATAAGCAACGCAATAAGACTTTTACTTTCACTAATTAATAAACCAATATTAAACTTTGACCAGCGGGTGGCAGCAAAGCACATGTGAAGAAGAGGCCATCAGCGGTACAAAGCACTGGCTGTACAGGTTACAACACTGCAGACAAATCTCCCTGTTTAACTGACTCCTATGGTATGACTAGACAGATTGAGCAGGGCCGCATGAGAGAGGTCTCACTGCAGTTAGTGTAACCATTTATTTTACAACTCATCTGTCTCATTCTGCTTCATAAAGGTCACACCCCACTTCCAGCTTCCTCTGACGCAAGGAGATTCGTGCACAAATGGCTACAGCTTAAACTGAAACAATAATGATATATAAAAAGACATTTCATACAAACACAGCATAACCTTGCTGATAAAGCCTTGCGGTTTGTGCATTTATTTACACTAATAGTGGGTGTATGCTAATTATATTAACAGGATTAATAAGCGTGTATACTTAATCAGAATTCCATAAGACCCGTGCTTTGTATCGGCCCCTCCCATTTTGACAACAACAAACTACATGTCACTGCAGGGCTTTAGAGACTAACTACTCCAATAATTGCGTAGTGATATTGAAGATAGTCATCGACTACGCCCACTAATCATGGCAGCCTTAATACATATATCAACAAAAGTTTTAATACGTATTGTCTCTGTTTATGTGATAACGAAGACCTAAATATATATTTGCTTTAAATATGTGACTCATGTTACAGAAAATATAAGTAAACCATGAGGACAGAAAAGTCACGGAATAACAGGAATGACCGACATATAGTGCCAAACAGACAAGGTGCAAAGACTGTACACATAGTACAAACAAAGTAAACGTAGTGCACTATGTAGGGTAAGTTGTACATTTGTTTGCACTTTGCAGCTTACCTTGCGTTGACTCTTTGTAGTACGGTCCCCACGGCGGTGGTGGAAATATAAGGGGCTGGTTATCAGGGGGCATGGATTTTGTTGCAGTTTCTATATTGGCGTTGCTGGTGGAGGGAGCTGCATTTGTGGGTTTGTATTCAGCAATGGCTTGAATGTCCTGTGTATTAAGGCGAACTCGTGGGCGATTACATCGTCCACACAGCATAGAATTAATAAGACTTGTTCACTGTCCTCCAGTTACTGTAATATTCTGGGAAGTTGTGATTGTTCAACTCCACTGTGCACAGTTAGGAGCAACTCCAACTCCACCTAGCAGACATAGGTACGAGGTGATTGAGGTATGGAATGATTCTGACCCTGTATGGACGAATCATCCCCAAATTCTATTGCGTCCATGATTCACCCATATCATTGTGCCAAGGTTGAGCAGCACAACATGTTTTTCTAAGCCTCAGATCACAAGACCAGAGGATAGTGAGGATAGCTGAGAAGATCATTAGAGTCTCTCTCCCCTCCGTCATGGACATTCACATCACACGCTCCATCCGCAAAGCCACCAACATTGTGGATGACCCCACCCACCCCTCACATTATCTTTTCACCCTCCTAGCGTCTGGAAAAACATTCAGGCCTTCACACCCAGACTCAGAAACATGGAGTCAGACTACTGAACTCTCAGGGACTGATCTGATACCACACACACACACACACAAACAGGTCTGTAATTATATCTTCGTGGGGACTCACCATTCATTTCTATGGGGAAAACTGTAATCCCAACATGACAACCTTAACCCCTACCCAGCCCTAACCTTAACCATAAGTAACCAAACCAATTACAAGACTTCTGGCATCTTTAGTTTTTTATTGTATTGACAGATCTTTGTGGGGACCTGAAAAAAAAAAACCCCAAGGCATCAAAATAACAGGTTTTTATCACATTGCGGGGGACATTTGGTCCCCACCATGTAATATAAACCTAATCCACAAACACACACACACACACACACACAAACAGACACACACACACGTGTGCGCACACAGACACACACAGATTAGGTATCTGAGTCTTTGTGGGGATTCTCCATTCATTTGTATGGGCATAAGCCCAATCCTAACTATGGCATTCTTAATCCAAAATCCCTACAGTAGTAAGCAAGAAGTAACAGTAAGTAACCAAACAAAATACAAGACTTTTGGAATTATTATTCCTTTGATTGCATTAACAGAATTTTATAAAACTGAGTCAGTTTTTTCTTTTGGGGACCAAAAACATGTCCCTACAAAGTCAAATTAACGTGTTTTTATAACACTGTGGGGACATTTGGTCCCCACAACATAATATATACATGACCACCCACCCAAACACACATAGACACACACACACACACACAGACTGGCTTACCTATATAATCTATAGATTCTTGAATGAAATATCTGCAAAGCAGCTATTATGGCATGGCCTTAGCTTTGAACATGCAGTTTTTAAGGACACTGCACTAACTATAAACGAAACACTGCACTAATTCTGAAATGGTTTTATGTGAACTTTATTTAACATAGAATAAAAAAGAAATCAAACCAAAATTTAGTCTCTCGAAAAACTTGTATATGACATATCTTCGAAATTTAAAATACCAGGATACAGAATTTGAATAACAAGAACTATAGTCTTCTTTCTCAAAAGCGTGAACAACTATCTGAAGACCTACTAGTTCCTGAATTGTAGATGTTGCCTATGAAATTCGCTGAGAGTTGACGTCGCCCTACCAACGTCGCAAAAATGCTAATTGCGTCAACCAGCTATGGAAATACAGTGGCGGTACACCCCCAATACAGTGGTATTACGTATTACCGTAATGCTGCCTAGCAAAAACATAATGTCATAAAAAAAATTACAGACAGACATTATAGACAGAGCTGCGTGGTTTCCTATTGACAAGTAGATATATGATTTGGGGACTGAAAGGCGGCTAGATATCCAATCACGCCCAGCTACAGTAAGCACAAACTGAAGATACTACTCCTGATTGGACTAGCTTCAAATTCGTCCCTCCCTGACAAAAAATTCTTTGTTTTCATTCGTTGAACATAATGTCAATACTTATCTTCATACTATTCGACCAATTAAAACTCTCGGTGGTTTCCATAGAAACAAAATAATTGCAGTTTAAAGACAAACTTTCTGACAGAGAGATGGCGCAGAGGTGAGCAGCAACTCTTCGTATATTTCTTGCTATTTCTTCAGATTATGTTTTGTTAGCATATTTAATTCTATATTTATTTTTATGTCCTGTACAGGTGGAGGCCGCAGACCTGAATGTAGGCATTAATAAAATGCAAAATGGAAGATGTTATTCTGAAAAGATCGCCTATACGTTTACTTTTTAAATGTCCCATGTTCTTGAAGTAAGATTAACCTTTTGCTAGGTTCGGTATCATGGTGATGTTATAGCGTATCGAAGCAGCGTCATAATTTCGCAAGCTTTACTGTATTGTGAAGCAGTTTTAGCAATTCGGTCGTTACTGCCGGAGTAGCCTCGACGCCACGAGCAGCTAATGAAGGCTCCATCTCTTTCCATAGGCATTCTTGATGAATAGCATTTAGGAAAGAAGTAGACAAAATACCGTGCCTAGTTTGGCTTTGCGAGTATCACATATGGCTAGTTAATTATTAGTTCTTATTTATTCACCAGAATGAGAATTGCGAGAGCTGTTTCCTGGACCAACGACCAGTACTGGGGAGCCTGGGACCTGTGGGACGAGGTGATCGACTGGGGAGATAAGGAAGGTTTGGAGGAGTACTCACCAGCGACACCCCCCACTGTCCAGACTGGGGAGGTTATGGGGGGACTGGGAGGTGTGACTGACTGGTGTAAGGGAGGGGAGGGTATGAGCATGAAAGGCTCTGAGACTCTTCAGAGCAATTACGGCCTGACATCTGAAGAGTGGGGAATTTATAAGACGTACTACCTTCAGAAAAAGAAGAAGGTCAGGAAGAATAGGAGCACTCAGGGGATAGATGAGGTAAAGGGTGCGATTAGTGGGGAAAAGGTGGAGCTGGCAGAGAGGGAAAAACATGTGGGGGTGACCTCCAGTGTACAGGTGGAGGCCGCAGACCTGAATGTAGGCATTAATAAAATGCAAAATGGAAGCAAGGGGAAGCAAGGTGAGGTGGGGGTGAATGTGAAGGTGGTTAAGGTGGAGGGGGGGAAAATTTCCCTGAAGGCAGAGGATACGAAAGGAAATGTGAAGGTGGAGGCTGTGCAAGTCCAAGTGTGTGAGTTTGGGCTTGCAGAAGTAAATTATGGGGATGTAAATGTTGAGATTGTGGGGGTAGAAGTAGGGGAGGTAATTATTGAGGGTGCTGACATGGTGAGTGATGTAACCATATTGGAAATTATAGTAAGTGATGTACTAGTTGAGATTATAAATAGAGAAGGAGGTCAGGAGGAAACTGGCGATGTAGAGATAGATGTGGGTCAGGTAGAGATAGAAGAGGTAGAAGTGGTGGGAAATTAATATTAAAGTTGAGCTTGTAGAGCTCTTTACATAGAGAAGAGCCAAAATACGAAGAAGATGAAGTTGTGGTTCTGCTGCTGCTGTTTGAGAAACATTAAATAATTGAAACAGTATCAAAGATAATGAATTAAGTGTGATAAATTTTGAGATGTATATGTGGAATGTTTCATAATAATGTTTAATGTTTATTAAGAGAAAAATGTATATTTCTAAGTAGATTTTTAAATTGCTCTTTAAAGTATTATTTTTCAGAATTCCAGAATTACCAAAATCCCCAGGTAAGTTAATTTGATTTCATTTTGTTTAAACTGCACACACATAAAAATGATTAGCCCTGTTATGTATTTGTGTTTTATTTATTGTTTATTTATTAAGCACCGTATCCCTCATCAAGGGCATGTTGTACAGGTCACCTATGTTCCCATAAACTGTAACTTGTCTTGCAGTCTTGTTCCCCCCACACCCTCTGCTTGTTCCCTTCCTCTGTTTCTATCTTCACTCCAGGTCCAAGACGTCTCCAGCCGACTGTCCTTGGGAAAAGCCACCATCCGTGGCCACCGCTCCGGCTTCTCTGGGCTCTCCTGCCCTGCAGGCCCCTCGGGCCCCTCTGGTTCCTGTTCCTGCCCCCGTCCATGTCCTTGCCCTGCAGGTTCCCCTTCACCCTCCAGTCCCAGGCTTGCGGTATTGACGGTGCCCCCCCCACCCTGTGGTCCCAACGACGGCCCCCTCCCCGCCCTGTGGTCCTGACAGCGCCCCCCAGCATTACGGTCCTGGCGATGCCCACAGTGCCTCTCGGCCCCAACCCTGCCTTCCCCTTGGCTCGATGTGGCCCTACCGGCCTCCTGAGACCCAGCAGGGGCTCGTGTCCCAGGGTCAATGCCCTGCTTTCTGGGGACCAGCAGACCCCCTAGCTCAGTCCTGTCCCCTCCTGCCTCAGTTAAGTTTTTGCCCCAAGGTCCTGTCCCACCTTTGTTCTCCCAAAGCCCATTTCCAGTTCACCCTGTAGCGCCCCCATGTTTGTTTGCTTGCCCTGCCTCAGTTCCTGCCCCAGTGCCCTATCCTATCTTGACTCCTCCTGGGCCCATGGTTCTCCCTTATCTGTCTGTCCTTCAGCTGTCCACCCTGTGTTGGTCTGTGTGTCAGTTGTGCCCTGCGTTCCCTGTCTTTTCTGGTTTCTTGCCCGTGTTTGGTTCCTGTTAGTGCGGTGCCCCTGTCTGAGCATCATGTTTGTCCTGCTGTGTACCCAGTGTGTCTCTATGGTGTTCTGTTGTGTTTTCGTCCTGGTCCTAGTTCTCTCTTACCCGATCGTGATCCATTTCCTTACTCCTGCGTGGTCTTGTCCTGTCGGGTCAGCAGTCCATATAGTTCCTTGCCCCGCTTGTGTCCTCTGTATGGCCCCGTTAACAGCCTGTCTCGTCTTCCCCGGCTCCTGTAACCCACACAAAATGTTTCTTGTCCCGTGTTATCACTCGTCTGTGGACCTGTCCTGGTGTGTGATGTACCTGCTATCATCCTGGTTGTCCCTAGTCTGGCCCCTGTTCTCCTAGTGGTGTTCCATCTTGCCCCCAGAGTGCCCTGTGCTGGTGTTGCCCCTGCCTATCCTGGTCTGTCTCGTTCCCCTAATGGTGTTCAGTCTCTGCGCCCTTGTCCCGCAGCAGTGCCCATCTGGTGTCTTGTCCTGCCCTCTTCCACTGTGTCTCCCATCTTAGTGTACGTATAGCCTGCTGTCTTCCCCGCTGTCCCATCTGCTCCCTCACATGCCCTGTAAAAAGTGTCCTTCAGTCCTGCGATCCTCAGTCCAGTCATTGATGTTGCTGCCTGCATCTGCTCCCCAGTGTGTCCTGTGTCTAGTGTTCTTGCCTGATCCTCCCTACCCTGTTTGGACCCCTTGTGGTCTGTTTCCTTTGCCCTTCCTGTAGTGTAGTTTTCTTTAATAAAGCCCCTTTTGGTTTTCCTCCATGTCTGTCTTAGCCTCTGTCCTTGCCCTCGACGTGACACCATTACAGTGTGACCAGGTAAATGCTGCTAGCTGGACACCACACTACTGTAAATGCTGCTGAAGGCTTACTTCAGTTTATCATTATTCCCTTCATCTTGAAAGAGAACAGCAGCAAAAAGTGGGAAAATGATTAAAAAATAAAGAACACTGTTCTGTTAGTAAGCTTCTTAAGGTAAAGTCATTTTAAATAATTAGAATAACTGATACTTTATTAATACCTGTGGAGAAATTGTCTTTACGCCTCCCTCAACTTGCTCTTTATAGAGTAATGTCTCCTAAGTAGACATTAGTTTTAAATGGCTGTTTTGGTTTCAGTACAAAGGAGACCATCCCTCTGGATTGTACCAAAGTCTACTCTGCATTACGCCACTTTTTAAAACCCTCCGTTTAACCCATATATCATAGAAAAACTGACATTAATACCAGTGGCTATAGGTATATTTGGTGCTTTCAGATGTCTGTGAATTCTTTTAATGTTTTCCCGGTGTCTGTAGAAATCGCTGAAGTGCTTCATGTCATACCTTTCAATGTGAATGAACCGAGTCATTATGCGTTGGTGAGAGCTGGCTAGGTATATGTTATACTCCACTAGGCCCACTTTTCTTCATAACTGTCATTCAGCAATATTCATTCCTTTCCTTATATTTAATGCCTCTGCTGTGCTGGGAGTCAGCTTCCATTGGGATCCATGCTCTGGATCAATATTCCGTTAACCTGAACTGTTCAACAGACTGCAGACCACATTCTGCAATTTCATCTGCTGTCTGACCACTAACAGGAAGTATAAAAGACAAGCACACCCTCAGAATGGATTCATATGTGGCCTTCCCAGTATGCACCTCTGTCAGCAGGTCAATGACAGATCTAAACCAATTTTGCCTGAGCTACGGAGCCCCTGCATCTCTGGACAGACCTAATCCATCTCTGGTCCAGTTGACACCCATAGGCACTGCTCAGGCTGAAGTTGACAGCCGCAGGCAGAATCCGTTGTGCGTGTTTCTCCTCACCGTTTGACCCCAGATGCCCCCCAGGGAGTACTATGTGGTCCTACCTTTTCACCACCAGAGTTGCCCTCAGTTGAGAACTGATCTCCATGATGTCTCACTCAACGTGAGGCCTGATTGGTGGAATCCCAGCTGGTAGGATGAACGCTGAGGAGGGACGTACATAAGTTATTGTGTTGCTGTAGAAGAGGAAAGATCTTAGTTTTGCTATCTGTTGTTGCATGGCTTGGATACAAACAATACTGATTAGCAGGGATTAAAATAGGAATAGGAGACATTTAAGATCTACCCTGAAGGTTTTTTTTCAAACCAGTCATTTAGATCAGGAAATTCATATACATAATAGCCAGCTGAAACTTTATAAAACTTCTGTCAGAACAAATAAATACATTTTTAATCTGAAAAATAATAAATAAAAATGGGAGGATGGTGCTAAAGGGGTCTAGTTTCAATCTTCCAGTCTGTCAGCTTAACATTTATAGAAAGTGCCAGACAGTAAAACACCTTTGCCAAGTGAATGAAAGAAGCTTGACCTCGTTGGATGATGGACTAAGAGCAGTGCTAAACAACGCTCACGCCCTGACTCCCCCCACCTGTCCCAAAGCAGGATGCATGGGGAAGTGCGGGGAAGCATTGGTGAATGCTGGTGAAGGTGCCGCTATTGCAACTTCAGACAAAGGCACCAGGACTTCGAGCCTCAGTGCCGAGTCTCTGAGAGCTCATCAAAACACTGACGGGCCAAGCAGCCCAGCAAATGGAATGTTGTCTTTCCCAGGAATGGATGCCAGAGGGCTCCAAATATCTGCTGTGAGCCATAGACTGTGAGTGTCTGTGCCTTTGTTTGTGTACAGAGTGAAGTATAAAAGCTGGTTTTCCCGCCATGCTCACAGCTGGTTTTCCCGCCATGCTGCTGGGATGAAGAGCTGCTCATGCGGAGACTGCTGGTCCAGCAGAAACCTGTGGCACGCCAGCAACACTGAATATGGTGTTGGGTCCAGCACTGGCGATGCATTGTTTGACCCTGTCGACCCTGTGTTTCACTCTCCCAGAACACCCTAAGGCGTGATGGTAATGGAGCCCCTGTGCCAGAAATTGAGGGCTAATTCTATGCATGAGCCGTCTGCATGCTGTCCCAGCATGCTCTGGGCTGGAGACACGTGTGGAGCCGCTGAGCTGCAGTGTGCTTGGGTAAGACTGCATTCAGTGACTCACACAGCCATACTCTGTTGCTTTGGAAGGCTTCTCTTCTTCCACACAGGAACTCACAATAGCAGAGCCCGAAATGACAGCCCTCCACAGGAACACACATATCCCTGGTGGGTGTGCACATCAATCTCACTGATTATACCCGGTGACTGACTGCTCCTGTTCTGTCCAAAACACGCCTCTTGGGTCTCGCGTTCTCAGCATTCCCTGGAAGAGCGGTCCCCTGGCTGAGTGCTGTAGAGAGAGTCTGTGATCTGGCTAGGATCTACGTCCATGTGGACAGATGTATCGTAGACAACCAGAGTTCCTGCCTGGCTGTTCTCTGGCTTTCATTATCCAGGTAAAATTATCGGACCCTTTCAAAACTGTTTTGCTCCTTAAACAAATTAATTGAGTTGATTTTGTTGAAAAAGGAGGAAATTAATTCATTTAGGCAGACTCTCAAACATGCCTGTCGGTATGTCGAGCCCACACTCACTGAACACCAGGGGGCAGTGTTCACACCCACAATGGCACCTCGGATTTTTTTGCCACATGTACTGAGGATAGTGTCACATGATGAGCATGGTTGATCGATCTCTGATGAGATGATGAGTGTTCACTGGTCCAGTACCTTTCCTCGCATACCGACTTCCCCAGAATATATGGTTCTGATGTGTTTTGGGTCACCGATGCCCTCAGTTTGGTGCTGATAGATGAAGGTTTGGGTCCGTTAGGTAGCTAGTGCCACGGCGCACACCTGTGGCTGAGCGTGCCGGCTCTTGTAGGCCTGGCAGTGGGCCCATCCAGATCGGGCTCCCGGCTGTTCCAGCTTGTGAGGAGGACAAGCAAACCCTGGGTCCACTGGCCCTCAGGAGCCTGTCAGAGCGCATGTTAAATTAGCCATTTGTTTTTGCTCACAGGGAGGTCTGCACACAAAACTGATGTGGAACGAGGCCTGGCCTGCCTGTGGCTCAGCAAGGACCCACTCCATGCATACTAGCTGTAACAGGTCTCTTACCGTCACACACGCAGCCGGCGGGCAGGACAGCAGGACACAGAGAACGGCTGTCAGAGGCCCCACATCACTCAGATCTCCCTCATAAAGAAGGCCGAGTGCGAGTGGCCCCCGCCACCCTCGCCGGGCCCAGCCCAGCCTGGCTGAGCTGCAGTAAGAGCGGAGTGCTTGGAGGCCATAGATCCCAACTGGAGCACAGAGATCCTGTTTGAAGAGTGGAACCCTTCATATCTCTGTGTCACTGTTAATTTAAGTGCATCTCTCAACCTGTGTCTGTCACTCTAAGTGTATCTCCCAGCCAGAATCCATCAATCAAGTGCATCTCTCAACCTGTGTCTGTCGGTCTAAGTGTATCTCCCAGCCTGTATCTATCAGTCTATCTCTAGAGAGTTTAACAGCAGCAACAGCTTGTTAGCTACTTTTCTTTATATGTTTGACATTCTGATTATTTGGTTTTAAATTTCTTACAAATTACTTCCCAGGTACAAACTGATATTAAAATAATATAAAAATTCCAACAAACTGCCACGCATCTGGCTTGAGACTGTAAGGATTGCAGTCCCTTAATGACAGGTGGGAACAGTTTCTGAAGCACGGTCCCCTTTAAAACCACTCTGGAGAATAAGGTCCCTTCACAGAGCCCTGCTGCACGACACTGAGCTGAGGACAAGCAGGCTAACATTTGAATTAGCATCCCTGCACGCATCTGCCTTCTGGAGTGAAACCCAAATCACCCCACTGTGCAGGTTCCAGGCTGTATTTGGTTCTTGTATTCAGAGGCCTCTAATGTAACTGTGCTGCCGCTGTCACCGACAGTGATTCATTCTCTTGAATATCCATGTTTATTTAATGTGTGATCTGAAGCCTGTGATGTCATTGTGATGTTAGTGTCTCAGACAGTGATTCATTCTCTTAGTTGAATATCCTACTTTTTATAAAGTTTGTCTGTTCAGAATTCTGTGTCATTGAGTTGTTACTGTGCTGTCACAGTCCAAGACACCGCCTTGGTTCATAATCCTGCTGTTGAATGGAGAGTCCCCACAAAGATGTGAATACAAACATGTCACATACGCTGTCTTGGTTCACTCTACTACTGTTTATTTAGTTTATGTGTTCAGAAGCCTGTATCACTGGGCTGTCCTCTGTTAATTTCCTGTCACTGATCCGGACAGCATAACTTTAATGAATAAATCCATCATGCTCCAATGGGGCAGGAAAGCTGTATGTTTGCCGCTGTGAGATTTCTGTGTGTCTGCCCATGCTACCTGCATCCCACTCCACCCCCCCAGGCAGGTTGCTTTCTGTCCCCTGGCTCCCCATACCCCTGATCACCCTGGCAGAGATGTACTTCCACTTTGAATGAAACGATTGTCAACTAACCTCACAGGTCAACAGTTACAGGTCAGCAGGTGCCTTTGCTGAAATGTTAGTGATGGCTCCGTGTCACACCATCCATATGGAACAGTTTGTTTGGTCACGTTTCCCCCATTATGACACCCTTTGGCCATCTGCTCCTGGTCACATGTTCTAATGAGCCATACATCAAACAGGTTTGTGGGGGAGGGGTGTTCAAGTGATTAAAGACAGGGAGGAGACAGACTGTCATGCATCTTCACGAGCCCCGCTTTGCTTCTGAAAATCAGGACTTGTTTCTGTACACTTGTTGCGTGTCCTAATTTTACCCACTACTGGCGGTGATTCCCATATATCAGCACTATATCTGCCTTTTCATAATCTGTAAACCTAGGTACTGTGATGTATATTCTGCCTGTTCATGGGATAATCTCTAATCTAATCTAATCTAATCTAATGTGTATTCTACCTCTACATGGGATAATCTCTAATCCCAGGAAGCATTATGTGTATTATACCTCTGCATGGGATAATCTCTAATCTAATCTAATCTAATCTAATGTGTATTCTACCTCTACATGGGATAATCTCTAATCCCAGGAAGCATTATGTGTATTATACCTCTACATGGGATAATCTCTAATCCCAGGAAGCATTATGTGTATTATACCTCTACATGGGATAACCTCTAATCGCAGGAAGCATTATGTGTATTCTGACTGTTCCTGTGGTAATCCCACAACCAGCAGTGTATATTCCATCTGAGGAAAATCAGAATCAGAACTTACTTTACTGCCAGTATGTACCAACATACCAGAATTGTTTGTGGTCCAATGCCAAACATGAAGTACATAATATTAAAGGAGAAACACTTCACAGAATACTATGTATAAAAATAGAAATTCAACAAAGCACACAAACATATACGGAAGACCTGTACGGTCATACAGATTATAGAATGAAAGAGATCTTATGACAACAATGAACATAGAAGAGGAGAATTATCCCTGGCTGAATGGACTGCATGTGAGTGACAGGGATACTGAAGTACTAGATGAGTTTATTTATCCCTTCTGTTCCTCTTCTGATCAACATCCTTGTTTATTAAATCAGCATTCACGTAGTGCTATATTTACATCAAAGTGAAGTGCTGCTTTCTAAATTCCATTTTTAAAATGAATCCTGGGTCTAGATTATGGAGAAGTGCCTACTGGGAATTGCATTACAGAAATGATGGCAAAATCGTAATTTTATGACTTCTACTAACAGTGAATGGCTCACAGTGTTAATCACTAGCAAATGCACCATACAAGCATTCTATGTTCTTTTAGTGCCCCTTGTGGTGAAATGTCTCGCTGATTAAAAGATGATAACATTAGCTTTGGCTTGGTTCAGCAAGCAGGTAGGAGAACCGGTGTCTGTAAATAGCCTACAGTGTGTGAGATGGACTTCCATTCCGTCTCCAGTGTCCCCATGCTTCTTGGCGTTCAGACACAGAGTAGGACACCTGAGTGAATTGTCGTGGTTGTGATGGGCTCTGCTCTGGCAGGAGGTCATCTGAGCATGGGAAGGAAGAGCACAAAAGGACAGGGCTCTACAGTATGCTACTGAGGTGTACACACGGTCTGAAGGGCAGGTGCTCAAACAGGGCTGTGGGGTTCTCAGTGGATTTTGCATGACCTTCAGTTATTGAAAAGGGACAGATTATTTAAACATACTGCCAAAGGAAGGCACCATTTTATAATCCCTCTAAAAATACTTCTTTCAGCCTTTTAATTTTCTGAGGCATACACTTACCTGTCAGACGCAATCGTTTCATTGTACTGTGTCACTTGATGTGAACTCTGAATGGCTGGGCCTTAGTTCCATCTGGGTGCTGCAGTTGGTGGCAACTGCTTTAAAGATGCAATGCTAGGGACACATCTGAAGGGGGCGTTGTAGTGTCTGAAGTGTGCAAAGTGGAAGGATCCTCAGTAGTCCTTCTTAGCACCATTGTGAGCCATTGGAAAAAGGTGCTCCAAGAGGGCACCCCATGGGGAGGATGTTCAGAATTGTCTCCAAGGGGTCCAGGGTCAGTCCTGTAAGGGAGCTGGGCTTGCCTGGTGAGTGTGGTCAGGCATTTGGTGTCGCCTCAACTAATAATGCTTCCTGGCAGTCCACAGTGTAAAAGTACACCGGCCTCAATGGATTGGTAAAACATCCGTGGCAGTTCACTACACACATTTTTACACCAGAGGTCCATCACCAACTCCTTTGTCTTGCTGATGTCCTGCTTGTTCTCCCTGCACCACAGCACAAAGTTCTCCACCAGTGTCCTACAGACTTATATCCATTGCTGATGCGTCCTACAATGGAGGAGTTGAAGAACTTCTGTAGATTGCAAGAACAGGTGTTGCGCTAGCTGTCCAAATTGTAGAGCATAAGCAGAAAGGGAGACAGGATTCCTGAAGAAGTTCCATCCATCCCAAAATCTACAACTACCTTCAGCAAATAGCTTGAACACAGTCACACATTTGTATTCATATCTTTGTGTGAACTTTCATGTCATTTCTACAGGAAAAGTTTTTTGATTGCAGTCATGGATTTTTATAAAACTTAGTTTCCCCTTGTGGGGACTGATAAAGTGGTCCGCACAATGTCAAAATAACAGGCTTTACATTACTATACAAACACACACCGATGAATGCTTTAACAGCTATTTTCTGCAAGAGTTTCAGACTCATATCTGTTTATTTTTATATACCCACTTAGTGTACAGTGAGGGATTGGATGCAAGGTAAGAATAACTTGGGAAGCCACACCTGTTACCAAATCCTTCAATGTGGGCTAGTGCAGATATTTGGCAGCTACAACAAAAGCTGCATGTGAACAGAACAAGGCAGTGGTGTGAACAGATCTTTGACTCATGATGCAGTGCTCTGCTCACTCTCCTCTCTAGAGATCCATTGATTCACAGCGCTTTTCCACTGGCGTACAAGAAGCAGACTGTACCCGGCCCACTCCACAAAGAGACTACAGTTGCAGCATGATTCCAGCTCGCTTCAATTTTCCACTGCAGAAGGTTGTTCACACAGTGTACATCATGATTTACTAAGAGCTCATTTCTGCTAGTATGTCCATGAGCATCAAACACTAGTGGAATTAGCATTAACTTGCATAAATTTGCATAAATCTATTCCATTCAATCATTCTATAATACATTTTCCAAGTAGGAGGTTGGAAATTTTCAAGTTCTGAGTTATTGGGAATGCATCAATTCAATACTACTAATCTATGCATATCAACACAGATAACTGTTCTCTAGTCTCCATGCATTTCAACCAATCAGATCGTCGCAAAATGACCAAGGTTGGATTTCCCAAAAGCAACTGATCTTAGCAAATATCTAACAAGATAATGAATAAGGGAAGTAAAGACGCAAGTAAGGTCCAGGAGTATTTGCGAAAAGCCTTTGTTATTCCAGAATTAATGAACAAACTAAATAGTACTTTGCTGGCTCCTCTCCAGCTTCTGTGTGACAAAAGCACAGACTGACAATAACAGTAAAATTGATTCCACATATATGGCGAAATACAAGTCAAATCATTGCCAGAAACACTTTAAAAATATGAATAATATAACATTTAATCCAAAAACTACCAAAACACACAAAAAACACACAGACTGGATCCCAAATTAAATTATTAGCTGCAAATGTACCCCAGAGGAGTAAATATTTGAAAAATTCTGCAGCAATGTCTCTTACCAGAAATCACACTTTGTAGTAAGCAGTACCCTAAAACACTGTTTGGCGTCATTTCGTACCCTGGAGGGGTTTAAAACTCCATTTAACCGTACTAAATAGCAACATATCATGGTGAAATCACCAAAACTAAAAGTTATTCAGATTAATAATAATTGTATAATTGTCTGTTTAATCTGATATTATAATTATTGCGATACAGTCACATGACCTTTCACCACGTGCAGATTCATTTCATTTCCACCACTCTGTCTGGATACTTAACTTTTTTGTTATGTTTTTTTAAACTTTGTTGATAAAATTTGATTAAATTTGGATGGCATCTGGCTTGTGTTAATATTTTGTTTATTTTTACTCTAAAATATAATAAACATTGTGGTATGAACTGTAGAGGGGAAAGTGTGGGCAAAGTATCTTGGTGTATTCTCGGGTAAGTAAAAGCATACAGTAAATCGCTGGCTTATTATTCATCATATATTATTGTATACATTTTGCTATCTTAATATTGTCCTGTTACGTTAAGCCATTTATTCTGTGTTGTAATGTTAACATTACAGTGCTGTGCCTGTTTTCATTATTACGACTAATTTGGTTTGATTGCACATAAGTGAATGTTTTGTAGGTAAATTACACATCGATTTATTTGCTGTTGCATTATAGTTTTTCACTAGGTCAACCACTCCCAGCAAACTTGCGTTACTCCCACAAGAACCATGTTTCTTATCAAGAAAGTTGGAGAAGTTCACACTATACTATGTTTTACATATTTGTTTGCGCCTGGATGGTAGAGGCTGTTCATGCTGAATCCAATTAAACATTGAAATATAGTTTAGGATTATTTAGAGCGTGTTAAGGCTGTGAGCAAGGAAGCATAGAACACAGAGGTGCAAGTTTTATTATGTATATATTTAAATACAAGTAAAAAACAAAAATCATTTAAGGGCTCAGGAGAGAGGCCGTCGCTTTGAGGAGGTGGGTCACAAACCACAGGCACCATGTTTATATGGCTTCCAGGGTGGAGAGCTCTGAAAAGCAGAAATAAAAATGTCCTTGTTAGTGTGACACATAAAGAAATACGACATCCTTCAATATGCTGATCCCCTTCCTCATCATTTTTTCCTCCTCTAGTCACTATCAATGGGAATTCCATTGATCCCTTCCTCTTTTTTCAGTGGACCTCCTCACTCTCCATCTCTGTCTGTTCTCCTATTTCACACCTCTTCTTCTCCTCTCTCCTTTGCCTAGGCTCCATGCTCCTCATCCGTCCATTCATGTTCGCGTTTTCTTTCACACTTCCTTCCTCTGCCTTGTCTTTCTTCTCTTTCTCTCTCATGGCAACAATCTCTTCTGTACACTTACTCAAAAACCCCTTGATTTCCATTTCCAGCTCAGAAGCTGAATTTTCTAAATCTTCTAATTCATGCAATATAAAATCCACCATCTCCCTCAGTTTCTCCTCTCGTCTTTCCTCCAAGAAATCAATGCACGTTTTCACATCCATTATGAATCTGAGGGTACAAGACAAGCAGCCATTTATGACCTGTCTTAAACTGAAGACTCTCCTAATTAGGCTCCCTCACAAATGAGTGTGCAAACTGCAAACATGCAGAGTGGAGGTATGAAGCCATACAGTGAGCCAATACACCTTTCATATGCCATTCATATTTTGCATATTAATTACGCACAATATATACAGTTAGTGAAGCGTAGTATATTTAAGTAATATTCAAAATATTATTGACCATATTAATCTGCTTCTCTAAAAGAATTACTTCTCAAGCTGGACTGTACTCACCGTTTCGGATCAAACTGAAGTATTCTTCACACTTGATAGTGAAAAGAATATTATAAAATACTATTTCACTAATTTTGAAAAACTTCAAAAACGCAGAAATATTTGAAAGTCTACTGAAGCCAAGTCCTATTCACAATCAGCGGTGGCCATAGGCCTGGCTTTTGATTTCCCGCAGCTTTGACACTGGGTTCTTGTTTAAAATCTCACTGATCTGATTTTCCGTAATGCTTTTTAAGAAAAGGGGGACTATAACGGTCTCATTTTAAAATGTCACAGCTCCAGAGTCGTGCCGATGATTCCTGTGATATATGGACCCCTGCAGACAGTTTTAGCTGCCCACAGCTTCCCACATTGTTCACCATTTGGAAGTTTTTGCTTCCTCAATTTTTCTGAATATTTTAAACCAGTAACTCTGTGAAAAAGTTGGGCTTAGACTCTCCTGAGAGTAGGTTGGCTTTCCAAGGCTATGCAGTCCCACACACACACACACACACACACACAGTCATGTAATCATATGTTTTTGGGCACTGCTCATTCATTTTTATGGGAAAAATGCTAAATAAGTAACCAAGCAAAATACTACAGTTGTTGAATTTTTTTTTTCTCATTGGAGTCATAGATTTTTATTAAATTGAGTTTTTCCTGATGGGGACCAGGAAATTGGTCCCCATAAGGGAAAAAAACAGGTAATCATCATGTTGTGGGGACATTGTGTCCCGATAAGGTAAGGTATACCTGCTCACACACACAAACACGCAGACACACACACACACATATTGGTGTACCTATCTAAATGGGGACCTTCCATTCATTTCTATGGGTGAAAAAAGACTCTAATCCTATTGACGGGACACATAACCCCCACCCAGCTCTAACCTTAACCAAAAGTAAGTTTCGAGTTTTACCAAACTTTGGGGACATTTTGATCAACAAATGTGATCTGTGCAAAGCCAAACAGACACCGACACACACACACTGATCAACATTAAAAGCACTGGCAAGTGAATATGCAAAATATGTAAAAAATAAAGTAAATAAATAAATAAATAAATTGATTATCTCATAACAATGGCAGTACAATATGTATGTGTGTGTGTGTGTGTGTGTGTAAATCCCTCATCCTACTGCCTTGAATGAGAGGATTTTTGTCACTCTATCTGGTGTTTTTTTTTTATCATTCCAATTTTTTATGAGTATGTCAATTTATTCCTCATAATGTCGCATCATTGTTTGCTATTTCTGGTTTGATTAGTGCTTTTAAAAACACAAATTTCCACTTATGCTACTGTAATAAATGGAACTATTTGTTCAATTAATGTTTTCTAGGGTCCTAATTTAAAGTATCACACAGAATCAAGGACTAAATTTGAAGACACAGATGCAGCAGCCACAGATTTCCACATGTGCTCCGTCAACAACTTGAGATACTGCTGTTCCTACGGTAAGATGATGTTCTGTCTGCGAGGGAGCTTGGAGCAGCAAAAACAAGGACCGGCATCATTACCGCAAAGATCATTACCGGGCGCACACACGCCCACACACACAAGCCAATTTAGAGACACTAATTTACCTAAGTACACCTCTTTCAATCTTGGGAGTAAAACAGAGGATCCAGAGAAAATTCATATAACACTAGGAGAACATGCAAACCTCACACACAGAGCAAAAGTGATCTTTGACTCCCAGCCCCCAAAGGTGTGATGTAACTTATGTGTCCTGAGCCTCTGTGCCGTCCAGACCCGAAAAATCACCCAACCATCAGTTTGTTTGTACTGGGCAGAGTCACCAGGGGCTCGTGCCAAGCAGCACAGGGCACAAGGCTGGGGTACATCCTGGGCAGGATGCTAGTCCATCACAGGTCATATACACACACACTCATACACTATGGGAAATTGTAGATGCACCAATTAGCCTAAACAATGTCTGCAGGAAAACATTCATGCATACACCGAGCAGCAGGGGCATTGCTAGAGATTGTGGGCCCCATGAAGGCATATCATATTGGGCCCCCCAGTCCAGACCAATCCAGCTATTCTCCCAATTTTTTAGGCCGCCTGTCATTCAGGGGCCCTTGGAATCATTGTAACTTTCCCCTGCCATTACGGCACCCCTGCCAAGGAGTGATGAGATTCAAAGCCCCAAACCCATCGGTGACAGACAACAGGGCCACCAGCTAAGCCTCCCGGACACCCTACTTTCAAGTCAATACATACTTAAAAGTGTTGAAGTTTAAATGACCATGTGATAATTTCAATTATATTATATTGGGGTCAAAATGACCCCATATTAGTTTCATCATATTAACACAATTCATGTTTAATTGAAGTTACTGAAAACTACCAGCATTAAAGGATGTCAAACAAGCTTTTAAGTAATAATGTGGATAGTATTGGTAGGATAAGGGAAAACACACACACGCACAGGTATTATTTTTCTAAACACACAGGTATTTTTTTTTTAAATAATAATTTTTATATTATTTTTTTAATCAATCAGCATACCCTATACTGGTATAAACAATGAAATGACAAATGCCTTATATGGAGGGCCCTCTGTGATGTCAACAGAACAGAATTCCGGAACTGGTCAGTGATGTCATCGAAGGAAGATTTTTCTATATAAGAAGCAATTGCACCTTCACATTTCATTCTTAGAGACTCTCTCAAAGGAAGCACTGGTGAAAGAGAATCTAAGCTATATCGTTTGCATAATTTCATTATGGGTTTAAGTTGCACAAAGGTGCAGGGCCCTAAACAAAAAAATGTTCAGGGCCCAAAAAAGAAAGGCACTCTTCTCAGGTTCTGGAAGAAGCTGAGGAGGACTACGCCAAGAGATACAGACACTGCTACCATGGCTGAAGGCGGCATTGAGATGGCTAGTGATTGCCCTGCTGCCAAAGAAGATGGTAACGTACAGCAGGAGAGCAGCCCACTTGACAAGGCTGGCTCAGACATGGCAATGGATGACAGACAGCAGGAGAGCAGCCCTCTGGACGAGGCAGGCTCAGACATGGCAATGGATGACAGTCAGCAGGAGAGCAGCCCTCTGGACGAGGCTGGCTCAGACCTGGAACTAGACGACGGACAGCAGGAGAGCAGCCCTCTGGACGAGGCTGGCTCAGACCTGGAACTAGACGACGGACAGCAGGAGAGCAGCCCTCTGGACGAGGCTGGCTCAGACCTGGAACTAGACGACGGACAGCAGGAGAGCAGCCCTCTGGACGAGGCTGGCTCAGACCTGGAAATAGACGACGGACAGCAGGAGAGCAGCCCTCTGGACGAGGCTGGCTCAGACCTGGAACTAGACGACGGACAGCAGGAGAGCAGCCCTCTGGACGAGGCTGGCTCAGACATGGCAATGGATGACGGACAGCAGGAGAGCAGCCCTCTAGATGAGGCTGGCTCAGACATGGCAATGGATGACGGACAGCAGGAGAGCAGCCCTCTAGATGAGGCTGGCTCATGCTGGAAAAAGGTGACAGACAGCAGGAGAGCAGCCCTCTGGATGAGGCTGCCTCAGACATGGCAATGGATGACGGACAGCAGGAGAGCAGCCCTCAGAACGAGGCTGGCTCTGACATTGCAATGGATGACGGACAGCATGAGAGCAGCCCTCTGGATGAGGCTGGCTCAGACATGGCAATGGATGACGGACAGCAGGAGAGCAGCCCTCAGGACGAGGCTGGCTCTGACATTGCAATGGATGACGGACAGCATGAGAGTAGCCCTCTAGATGAGGCTGGCTTAGACATGGCAATGGATGACGGACAGCATGAGAGCAGCCCTCAGGACGAGGCTGGCTCAGACATGGCAATGGATGACTGACAGCAGGAGAGTAGCCCTCTGGATGAGGCTGGCTCATGCTGGACAAACTGTTTTCCAGCAAGCTCACAGAATATATATTTTTTCATAATCATTTTTATATTTGTTTTGAAGAATAAAATATAGTTATTAAGGAACTGTGTGTGGTTTATCTGTTAAACTGACCACTGAACTTTAACATAAACAGAGGAAACATCACATAATGCTATAATCACAAATAACACAAATGCTTCGTCATGAAGCCCTGGGTTTCATCACAAGCGACGCTCTCTGTGAGCGAGTGGAGTCTTTGGCTCTGTAGCCGTTCGTGATGGTGTCTGTATCTCATGGCCTGCTGTTCCCTTGCACACTGCTCTTCCAGTGTAGGTATTGAGGCACTGAGGTTGTCTGTCAGGTGGATGAGGTGAGTAGAGTTGCACCACCTCTTCCAGTAGCTGCTCCAGGACCCTCCCAGGTAGAGCTCAGCCTGACAAATGGTCAGTGTTAGGGTGTACTCACATTTCGCCCGGTTGCCTTATATCATGCCTGAGCATGATTGTTCCCCCCTCCACACTCCCCAACTCGCCTGTGCCCACATTGCGCTTAACGTTCCAGGTCTGAGCATGCTTTCATCATCACTGTGCAATGTTTTGTTTTGAAAAAAATGAAGGAAGAAAAGTGCTATTGCACAGCACAATGGAGCTCATGATTACTGTCCTAATTTTATGGCTGATTTGGAGTCATTTTGGGCACGCAGACACATGGCCATCATATAGACCCATGCTAGTATGCCACACAGGCATTTTTATTTATTCGTGCTACACATATAAGAAGATAGACCCATATTTTACCAAATATTTTTTTTTTTTTAGTTTTTGTGAGTTGCATCAAGTTTTTCCTGGATACTCTTGTCAGCCCAAATTTCCAGCAAACACTGTCCCTCTGCTGTATAGCAAAGTCATTCATTGTCACCATGTCTGTTAAATATTTGTTGCTGCCCAATCTGTACTCATCCCATTTTTCCACAATGCAGTTTTGAGGGGAATAAAAGAGAATTTGGAAGAGATTATGGCTGAGGTGGGAGGGGTCGGCATGATCTCGCCAGGTCGCCTTTTTGTTCTTGGGGCAGATAGTGAATCACTGAGGTTGAGGCTGCAGCCAATGAGCTTCTCTGCTGCTTGGACGATGCCCTGCAGCCTCCGGATGTCTTATATAAAATATTTAATATAAATTGTTGTGTCTAACATTAGGAGAACAGCGATACTGAATGGGCAGTCTTAAGTTCACCACTACATTTTAACACCACGTTCCAGATCTACAATAACATAACCTGAATGTATTATTTTACAAACGACCATTTCAACAGGGTGGCGCGGTGGTTAGTGCTGCTGCCTCACAGCGAGAAGGTCCTGGGTTTGGTCCTGGGTCCTATCTGTGTAGAGTTTGCACGCTGTTCGTGTGAGTTTTCACTGGGGGCTCCAGTTTCCTCCCACGGTCCAAAAGTGTGCAGGATAGGTTGATTGATTATTATAAATTGGCCCTGTAGTTGTGTGTGCGTGTGCCCTGAGGTGTGTTGGCAACTGCCCAGGGTTGGTCCCTGTCTGTGCCCATTGTTCCTGGGATAGACTCCCTGTGACCTTGGTTGGGATAAAGTAGTTTCAGAAGATGGATGGATGGACAACCATTCTGTTGAATGTATTTCATTATTCTAATTTCAGTTCCAATAATGACTTTACCTTAAGAAGAACAGTGTTCTTTACTTTTTAATCATTTTCCCACTTTTTGCTGCTGTTCTCAAGACGATGACAATAATGATAAACTGAGGTAAGCCTTCAGCAGCATTTACAATAGTATGGTGTCCAGCTAGCAGCATTTACCTGGTCACACTGTAATGGTGTCACGTCGAGGGCAAGGACAGAGGCTAAGACAGGCATGGAGGAAAAGCAAAAGGGGCTTTATTAAAGAAAACTACACTACAGGAAGGGCAAAGGAAACAGACCACAAGGGGTCCAAACAGGGTAGGGAGGATCAGGCAAGAACACTAGACACAGGACACACTGGGGAGCACATGCAGGCAGCAACATCAATGACTGGACTGAGGATCGCAGGACTGAAGGACACTTTTTACAGGACATGTGAGGGAGCAGATGGGACAGCGGGGAAGACAGCAGGCTATACGTACACTAAGATGGGAGACACAGTGGAAGAGGGCAGGACAAGACACCAGATGGGCACTGCTGCGGGACAAGGGCGCAGAGACCGAACACCATTAGGGGACGAGACAGACCAGGATAGGCAGGGGCAACACCAGCACAGGGCACTCTGGGGGCAAGATGGGACACCACTAGGAGAACTGGGGACAGACTAGGGACAACCAGGATGATAGAACGTACATCACACAGCAGGACAGGTCCACAGACGAGTGATAACACGGGACAAGAAACATTTCGTGTGGATTACAGGAGCCGGGGAAGACGAGAACGGCCGTTAACGGGGCCAGATAGAGGACACAAGCGGGGCAAAGGGCCATATGGACTGCTGACCCGACAGGACAAGACCACGCAGGAGTAAAGAAATGGATCACGATCGGGTAAGAGAGAACTAGGACCAGGACGAAAACACAACAGAACACCATAGAGACACACTGGGTACACAGCAGGGCAAACATGATGCTCAGACAGGGGCACCGCACTAACAGGAACCAAACACGGGCAAGAAACCAGAAAAGACAGGGAACGCAGGGCACAACTGACACACAGACTAACACAGGGTGGACAGCTGAAGAACAGACAGACAAGGGAGAACCATGGGCCCAGGAGGAGTCAAGGTGGGACAGGGCACTGGGGCAGGAACTGAGGCAGGGTAAGCGAACAAACATGGGGGCGCTACAGGGTGAGCTGGAAATGGGCTTTGGGAGAACAAAGGTGGGACAGGACCTTGGGGCAAAAACTTATCTGAGGCAGGAGGGGACAGGACTGAGCTAGGGGGTCTGCTGGTCCCCAGAAAGCAGGGCGTTGACCCTGGGACACGAGCCCCTGCTGGGTCTCGGGAGGCCAGTAGGGCCAGATCGAGCCAAGGGGAAGGCAGGGTTGGGGCCGAGAGGCACTGTGGGCATCGCCAGGATGGTAAGGCAGTGGGGCGCTGTCGGGACCATAGGGCGGGGAGGGACACCGTCGGTACCACAAGCCTGGGACCTGAGGGTGAAGGGGAACCTGCAGGGCAAGGACATGGACGGGGGCAGGAACAGGAACCAGAGAAACCGGAGCGGTGGCCACGGATGGTGGCTTTTCCCAAGGACAGTGGGCTGGAAACGTCTTGGACCTGGAGTGAAGATAGAAACAGAGGAAGGGAACAAGCAGAGGGTGTGGGGGGAACAAGACTGCAAGACAAGTTAAAGTTTATGGGAACACAGGTGACCTGTACAACATGCCATCCATGAGGGATAGGGTGCTTAATAAATAAACAATAAATAAAACACAAATACATAACAGGGCTAATCATTTTTATGTGTGTGCAGTTTAAACAAAATGAAATCAAATTAAATTACCTGGAGATTTTGGAAATTCTGGAATTCTGAAAATTAATACTTTAAAGAGCAATTTAAAAATCTACTTAGAAATATACATTTTTCTCTTAATAAACATTAAACATTATTATGAAACATTCCACATATACATCTGAAAATTTATCACACTTAATTCATTATCTTAGATCCTGTTTCAATTATTTAATGTTTCTCAAACAGCAGCAGCAGAACCACAACTTCATCTTCTTCGTATTTTGGCTCTTCTCTATGTAAAGAGCTCTACAAGCTCAACTTTAATATTAATTTCCCACCACTTCTACCTCTTCTATCTCTACATGACCCACATCTATCTCTACATCGCCAGTTTCCTCCTGACCTCCTTCTCTATTTATAATCTCAACTAGTACATCACTTACTATAATTTCCAATATGGTTACATCACTCACCATGTCCGCACCCTCAATAATTACCTCCCCTACTTCTACCCCCACAATCTCAACATTTACATCCCCAGAATTTACTTCTGCAAGCCCAAACTCACACACTTGGACTTGCACAGCCTCCACCTTCACATTTCCTTTCGTATCCTCCGCCTTCAGGTAAATTATCCCCCCCTCCACCTTAAACACCTTCACATTCACCCCCACCTCACCTTGCTTCCCCTTGCTTCCATTTTGCATTTTATTAATGCCTACATTCAGGTCTGCGGCCTCCACCTGTACACTGGAGGTCACCCCCATATGTTTTTCCCTCTCTGCCACCTCCACCTTTTCCCCACTAATCGCACCCTTTACCTCATCTATCCCCTGAGTGCTCCTATTCTTCCTGACCTTCTTCTTTTTCTGAAGGTAGTACGTCTTATAAATTCCCCACTCTTCAGATGTCAGGCCGTAATTGCTCTGAAGAGTCTCAGAGCCTTTCATGCTCACACCCTCCCCTCCCTTACACCAGTCAGTCACACCTCCCAGTCCCCCCATAACCTCCCCAGTCTGGACAGTGGGGGGTGTCGCTGGTGAGTACTCCTCCAAACCTTCCTTATCTCCCCAGTCGATCACCTCGTCCCACAGGTCCCAGGCTCCCCAGTACTGGTCGTTGGTCCAGGAAACAGCTCTCGCAATTCTCATTCTGGTGAATAAACAAGACGTAAAATTAACTAGCCATCTGTCATACTCGCAAAGCCAAACTAGGCACTGTATTTATTCAACTTCTTTCCTAAATGCTATTCATCAAGAATACCTATGGAACGGGACGGAGCCTTCATTAGCTGCTCGTGGCGTCGAGGCTACTCCGGCAGTAACGACCGAATTGCTAAAACTGCTTCACAATACAGTAAAGCTTGCGAAATTATGACGCTGCTTCGATACGCTATAACATCACCATGATACCGAACCTAGCAAAAGGTTAATCTTACTTCAAGAACATGGGACATTTAAAAAGTAAACGTATAGGCGATCTTTTCAGAATAACATCTTCAGATGAAATGCATTATCACAGGCCGGATGAGTATAACCAATCATATCAACCATAAGTCTTATTGTTTTTAAGTTTAACACAAATATATTCTCTTACCATTTAAATGTAAACAACCATATTTAGAATAATGGCCACAGCATCTACAGTTTAAACAAGTAATTATATATATATATTTCAACGATATTGTGCCGCAAAATTTGCATGTACTATATCAGGACATAAAAATAAATATAGAATTAAATATGCTAACAAAACATAATCTGAAGAAATAGCAAGAAACATAAGAAGAGATGCTGCTCACCTCTGCGCCATCTCTCTGTCAGAAAGTTTGTGTTTAAACAGCAATTATTTTGTTTCTATGGAAACCACCGAGATTTTTAATTGGTTGAAATGTATGAAGATATGTATTGACATTATGTTCAACGAATGAAAACAAAGAAATTTTTGTCAGGGAGGGACGAATTTGTAGCTGGTCCAATCAGGAGTAGTATCTTTAGTTTGTGCATACTGTAGCTGGGCGTGATTGGATATCTAGCCGCCTTTCAAACCCCCAAATCATGTATCTACTTGTCAATAGGAAACCACGCGCAGCTCTGTCTATAATGTCTGTCTGTATTTTTTTTAATGACATTATGTTTTTGCTAGGCAGCATTACGGTAATGCGTAATACCGCTGTATTGGGGTGTACCGCCGCTGTATTCCCATAGCTGGTTGACGCAATTATCATTTTAGCGACGTTGGTAGGGCGACGTCAACTCTCAGCGAATTTCATAGGCAACATCTACAATTCAGGAACTAGTAGGTCTTCAGATAGTTGTTCACGCTTTTGAGAAAGAAGACTATAGTTCTTGTTATTCAAATTCTGTATCCTGGTATTTTTAATTTCGAAGATATGTCATATACAAGTTTTTTGAGAGACTAAATTTTGGTTTGATTTCTATTTTATTTTATGTTAAATAACGTTCATATAAAATCATTTTAGAATTAGTGCAGTGTTTCGTTTAGAATTAGTGCAGTGTCCTTAAAAACTGCATGTTCAAACCTAACGCCATGCCATAACTGCTTTGCAGATATTTCTTTCAGGAATCTATAGAGGATATATGTAAGCCAGTCTGTGTGTGTTTGTGTCTATGTGTGTTTGGGTGGGTGGTCATGTATATATTATGTTGTGGGGACCAAATGTCCCCACAGTGTTATAAAAACATGTTATTTTGACTTTGTAGGGACATGTTTTTGGTCCCCAAAAGAAAAAACTGACTCAGTTTTATAAAATTCTGTTAATGCAATCAAAGGAATAATAATTCCAAAAGTCTTGTATTTTGTTTGGTTACTTACTGTTACTTCTTGCTTACTACTGCAGGGATTTTGGATTAAGGTTGCCATAATTAGGATTGGGGTTATGCCCATACAAATGAATGGAGAATCCCCACAAAGACTCAGATACCTAATCTGTGTGTGTGTGTGCGCGCACACGTGTGTGTGTGTCTGTTTGTGTGTGTGGATTAGGTTTATATTACATGGTGGGGACCAAATGTCCCCCGCAATGTGATAAAAACCTGTTATTTTGATGCTTTGGGGGTGTTTTTCAGGTCCCCACAAAGATCTGTCAATACTAATAAAAAACTAAAGATGCCAGAAGTCTTGTATTTGGTTTGGTTACTTATGGTTAACGTTAGGGCTGGGTAGGGGTTAAGGTTGTCATGTTGGATTACAGTTTTCCTCATAGAAATGAATGGAGAGTCCCCACGAAGATATAATTATAACCCTATGTGTGTGTGTGTGTGTGTGTGTGTGTGTTGTGTGTGTGGTATCAGATCAGTTCCTGAGAGTTCAGTAGTCTGACGCCATGTTTCTGAGTCTGGGTGTGAAGGCCTGAATGCTTTTCCAGATGCTAGGAGGGTGAAAAGATAATGTGAGGGGTGGGTGGGGTCATCCACAATGTTGGTGGCTTTGCGGATGGAATGTGTGATGTGAATGTGCATGATGGATGGGAGAGAGACTCTAATGATCTTCTCAGCTATCCTCACTATCTGCTGGTCTTGTGATCTGAGGCTTGGAAAAACATGTTGTGCTGCTCAACCTTAGCACAATGATATGGGTGAATCATGGACGCAATAGAATTTGGGGATGATTAGTCCATACAGGGACAGAATCATTCCATACCTCAATCACCTCGTACGTATGTCTGCTAGGTGGAGTTGGAGTTGCTCCTAACTGTGCACAGTGGAGTTGAACAATCACAACTTCCCAGAATTTTACAGTAACAGGAGGACAGTGAACAACTCTTATTAATTCTATGCTGTGTGGACGATGTAATCGCCCACGAGTTTGCCTTAATACACAGGACATTCAAGCCATTGCAGAATACAAACCACAAATGCAGCTCCCTCCACCAGCAACGCCAATGTAGAAACTGCCACAAAATCCATGCCCCCTGATAACCAGCCCCTTATATTTTCACTACCGTCGTGGGGACCGTACTACAAAGAGTCAACGCAAGGTAAGCTGCAAAGTGCAAACAAATTTACAACTCACCATACATAGTGCACTACGTTTACTTTGTTTGTACTATGTGTACAGTCTTTGCACCTTGTCTGTTTGGCACTATATGTCGGTCATTCCTGTTATTCAGTGACTTTTCTGTCCTCATGGTTTACTTATATTTTCTCTAACATGAGTCACATATTTAAAACAAATATATATTTAGGTCTTCGTTATCACGTAAACAGAGACAATACGTATTAAAACTTTTATTGATATATGTATTAAGGCTGCCGTGATTAGTGGGCGTAGTCGATGACATGTTCTTCATGAATATCACTACGCAATTATTGGAGTAGTTATTCTCTAAAGCCCTGCAGTGACATGTAGTTTGTTGTTGTCAAAATGGGAGGGGCCAATACAAAGCACGGGTCTTAGGGAATTCTGATTAAATATACAGGCTTATTAATCCTGTTAATATAATTAGCATATGACCACTATTACTGTAAATAAATTCACAAACCGCAAAACTAACACCAATTGTCTGTCTACCTGCAAGGATCTGTCTGCAGACTGAAAAACTGGGGAATGAAGTGTAAACCGACCAATCAAACCACAATGGACTCGTTGGGGGAGGGATTAGACAGAGGGTGAATAGAGATGTGCATCATGAGAAAACAATATGTTCTTTTCGAACACTGAAGCATGCATACTCTATTCTAGTAGATCATAAATATAATATTATAAACTGAAAGTGAGCAAAATAATGCCCTTTAAGCAACAGTAGGCTGCTGTCCATGGTGCTGAAAACCTGGATTGTCAAATTTTACATTCAATTTTTTCACCTACTTTAACTGTAACCCTCTTATTTTGTTGGCAGTGATGCTCTGTGAAGTCTACAGAGGTGGGTATAGAAAGGATTAAAGTGGGTAATATGTGATTTAGATTAACTATTTTAAACCTGCATTGTAAAATAAAATGTGAACAGATGAAACACCAATACATTCAATCAATTAGTCCTTGTCTGAAATGGTCAAATTTTCCTTTTAAACAAGAGATCTTTTTTTTTCAGAACAGTCTGGGTGCATCTTCTGTCCTACCAGACCGGGGTCGTGGTAAGAGCACTTCTTCTTAAGAAGTGGTTCTCAGTGGTTGGCTCACCATCTCCTTCGACAAGGAGAGAATTCAAATCATGTGGTTCTTCTGGATCTTCAAAAAAACCCAATCAAGACTCCAACTTAGCAACACCTGCAGTTTGTTGTTGCAAATAATAAAGTATTTGAGTGACTAGAGGGGATACCTGACTACCTAAGAGAGAAGCGGATTTATCCAGGACTGGGTCATGGACAACTTTGGCATCTGTTCCTGTAATGAGCTCATAATCATGGAGTTTAAGGATATGGCTAGATAGGTCCAGGAAGAATGAGCTTTGTGGGGGTGGGGGCATAAGCAGCAGCCAAACAGATCTTACTTCCCCCAACTCAGACAGGATACAGCAGAACCTGTGGTGAGCATCAGCCCCAGAATCGAGAGTGAAAATTTGAGGGGCAGGTTGGACATTTAATTAAACAACAGCAACAATGTAACAGTCATGCAATTTTGTGATTAATAACTGGGGTGGAGACAGCAACTCCTGGATGGGCAAACAAAGCAATCAGAGCTGCTACAGGGAAGCACATTGCACAGCAGCCATAGCGATCATGGTGACCTGCAGGAATTGGCCGGCGAACTCGGTGCAGTTCAATGGCGTTAAATAGGGAGAGTTCCAAGATACTGGAAGTCATCCATGGTAATATTCACATCCTCAGGAGTATCATATAAAACTTGTGTAAGCCTCAACTCCTTCAATGCCCTGATCGGGGCATTCATCACTTTCCTATCTGCAGCTGTTTTAGCACTAAAATATTGGTAAAAAAAGAGATTCTCCTACAAAAAGTCAGAAAAGTCAAAGTGCATGATAATAGGAGGGGGACGTGAAGAGTTTTCTGACGGCCGTACAGCCTATGAGCACAGCGAATGGCTGACTGAAAGGCAGAGAGCTGAGGGAAAGTAGGGGCCTGAGTTACTGTATCACACCCAGCCAGGGCGTTGAGGGTGTCCGGCTTGGTGACCTCAGGATTAGGTCTCTGCCTTTTGCAGATGATGTGGTCCTGTTGGCCTCATTGGACCGTGACCTTCAGCTCTCGCTGCGACAGTTCGCAGCCAAGTGTGAAGCGGTTGGGATGAGAATCAGCACCTCCAAATCCGAGACCATGGTCCTCAGCCGGAAAAGGGTAGAATGCTCTCTCTGGGTCGGGGATGGGGTCCTTCCCCAAGTGGAGGAGTTTAAGTATCTCGGGGTCTTGTTCACGAGTGGGGGGACGATGGAGCGGGAGATCTACAGGCGGATCGGTGCGGTGTCCACAGTGATGCGGGCGCTGCATCGGTCTGTCAAGGTAAAGAAGGAGCTGAGCCAAAAGGCGAAGCTCTCGATTTACCAGTCGATCTACGTTCCTACCCTCACCTATGGTCACGAGCTGTGGGTAGTGACCGAAAGAACGAGATCGCGAGTGCAAGCGGCCAAAATGAGTTTCCTCCGCAGGGTGGCTGAGCTCTCCCTTAGAGATAGGGTGAGGAGCTCGGTCATTCGGGAGAGACTCAGAGTAGAGTCGCTACTCCTCCGCATCGAGAGGAGCCATCTGGTCAGGATGCCTCCTGGACGCCTCCCTGGAGGTGTTCCGGGCATGTCCCACTGGGAGGAGGCCCCGGGGAAGACCCAGGACATGCTGGAGGGACTATGTCTCTCGGCTGGCCTGGGAACGCCTCGGGATTCCCCCAGAGGATCTGGATGAAGTGGCCGGGGAGAGGGAAGTCTGGGTTTCCCTGCTGAGACTGCTGCCCCCGCGACCCGACCTCGGATAAGCGGATGGATATTCTTGTACTGTCCACTTTCTCCCGTGACAATGCAAATTTCCCACTTGTGGGACTAATAAAGGAGTATCTTATCTTATCTTATCTTATCTTATCATCTTAATTAGGGAATCTCCAGTGTGTGACTGCCCTCTAGTGGATAAACAAAATTCAACTACATAAGTCAATATTATAGTGTTTTCCAATCATTTTCACACTTGTCTCAATACCATGTCCACTTTTTCAAAACACTTCACACTGTGAACTTTACAAACATGCACCTGAGCATATCAGTTAACTTTCGGTGCAATATGCACTAAAACCACCAGAACACTTCACACTTCACCCAAAAGTGACACACGCTGCCAAACCTATAGCACACGCACTCTCTCACAAGATGACTTTGTCACACAAAGAACAATGCATGAAAAAACACAAACAACTTGAAGCGCTGCAAAATGCATATATATGATGTGTTGTTGTATCCTATATTTTCACACGTTTATTGCAAAGTAAAAGAAAAACGTATGCCATTTCTTACAGTAAACATTGTAATACAAACAAATAATACAGTAAATAAATTCAGCTGCGCAATACACTGGAAAAGAAAAATACATTACAGCCACCTACTGAAAGTACATTACATTCAATACAGAAAAAAACAAAACAAACATAGCCAAATAGCAAAGTTTGACTGTATACAGTTAAGTATACTGTTGTCCTGGACTAATCCATTTGGTCCCTTGCATTTGGCCATAAATTTTCATCGACATCACACTGAATATTTTCTCTTGCAATACACCAAGGAAAAAATCTCTTTGAGTGTCTTATCCAGCTCTGGATGTCCTCCACATGGATGTCCACACACCCAGCAGCCATTGCATCTAAAAGCGACATCTGATCATGTGGGCGATGGTCATATACCTTCCATCCCCATGCAGAAAAAAATCCTTCAGTCGGGTTGAGGAATGGAGAGTATGGTGGCAAGAATAATGACATCATCCAGGGATGGGCTATAAACCACTCTGTGACTTGGCGGGAATGATGAAAGGCCACATTGTCCCACACAATCACAGATACCAGTAAATTCTTCCTCTCCCTCCTGTGGGAGGTAAATGCTAAATCCTACAGTAGTGGGTTACAGTAAAGACAAACGTGCATCGATGCATCAGTTTTTTCCTGGAGACTTCCCTCAAATCACACCACTACAGTAATATATACACCAATCAAATGCCTTCAGTCAGAATGCTCTACATAGTGTATAGTACCTGTTGCTTTGCCTGAAAATCCTGACAATTGATGCCTCTGTGGATCTAGGCAGGTGGAGTGGAACTCTTAGACCCACTTTCCTCAGGGACAGACCATGATTTCCAACATGGTCAAATACTGTGGCTCTGATTTCATCAGTAGCCAAGATTCTTCCTCTTCCTCTCCGTTTGTGTCTTCTTGCTCTTCCTCTGCCTCTTACTGCATCCATTTTTCACTAGCTAAAGAAAAATGGCAATGGAAAATGCCAATCCAAAGATTTGCACATATGGCAAATTGGCACTAACCTCACAAATTACTAGATAGGTGCTTAGCTGAAATTATAGGCAGGTATGTGTTTTCATTCAGCTTTCCAGCTTCAAGCATTGTAAAGTGCTGTAGTTGTACAAAGTTTTGCTGGTGGCAAACACTGACTGAGAGAAGTATTCATGAAATTTGGGGGAAGTGGTGATTGAATGCATATTGTGTCAAAGCAATGCAAAAGCATACATAGTTTAGCTCACATAGTCCAATTTTATGGTGCATGTGTTAAGTGGACAAGGTAAAAAGTGGACATGGTATTGAGACACGCGTCAAAATGATTGGAAAAAAGTGTAATACATTTAACCCCCGTATGTTTTATGGCTTCACTGTGAGGCTTGACTTATTTCCCTCCTCAATGATCAGTTTAATATAACTGGTGAAGCTGTAAATTAGTTTAGTCATGACTTCAGAAGTTACCCTGACAAGGGATTCTGTACAATCAGAGATGGAGCTGCTGGTTGGGCTGGTCATCGCCTGCTTTTTCTGACTGATGTAGGTCTGAATGTAAAGTTTCAAACTGCTTAATATGTATTAATCTGTTTTATAATGTTCACACAAAAACAGCTTTTAATGTGTGTTGCACCTTACATCTCCTACTGTACAATGTGCTTCTGCATTTGATTCCTCCTTGACTGGGGGGTAAAGAGAAATAACTAGCAAGAAAGACAGAGAGAAACTTTTCGGAGGTGCTATTGTACAAAGTTGAACTGATTGTCCAAAGACTTCTTGCTGTCAAATTTAAATGTGATTTTTGTGTCTCTTTCAGTAAATTATCTTGAAATACATTGATATCTGAAGTTAACTGAGGCCCTTGCTATTCATTGTGTCCGACTCTCCAATCCTTACCTCTCCCTACAAACCTAGACACTGGTCCACTGTAATCTACCTGCATGATCGGGTCGCTCCTGTTGGTAGCAGGTTACATGTCAGACCACTGTAGATGCAGCAGTATGCATTGCAGCCTCTTATGTGCACGCAATGAAGGTACACTGGTGAAGCTTCTCCATGCCATACAGAATAGGGAAGCACTGGAGGCAGTGTGTGGCTCAGTGGGTTAAGCCTCTGTGGCTGTGATTGGAAAGTCACTGGTTCAAGCCCAACCTCAGCATGTCTGTGGCTGCTTTAAATGAGGCCCTTAACCCCCAGCTTCCTGGGCACTGCCATGGGTGGCTGCCCTTCACAGCCAGGTTCCCCTTTGCCTAAGGAGAGCAGTTTGGGGGAAGGATAAAGAAAATCTTTCCACAGGCATCAATGAAGTATCTATTGTTAGAGGCTCCTTTTCTATCTGAGCATATCCTTGCTCAGTTTGCATGAGTGCTCTGCTCCCAAAAGCCACTGGTTTCCTGCATTGTATCACAGCTGCACCCAAACTGGTGTCTGAAGCATCACACTGGAGAATCAAGTCTTCCTTGGGATCATAATATTTCAGTACCGGTGCATTCACAATGGACTCTCTGATTTTGGAGAATGCAGCATCCTGAATGTCTGTCCACTCCCACAAACTGCCTTCATGGGTCAATTGTCGCAGAGGCTCACACTGGTCTGAACGGTGGCTGCAAAACTTGGCTAAGAAATTTACCATTTTTAGGAGTCTTTGCCCCCCTGCTTTGGGCATCTGCTGGATTGCTTTGCCTTTTTCTGGATCAATTTGAAGTCCATCCACTGTCAGTAAATATCCTATGAATGGAACAGCGTCTGTCTCAGTCTTAGTTTACATTTAGCTTGATGTTTTCCTCAGTACATCTGTCTATAAATTACGTCAGTGTTCTGTCACGATCTTTCTCTGCCAGTTCCATTGTGTCTCCCTCACCTGTGATTGAAATGCCATCTGTAATCACATGAACTCCCTCCAAGCCGTTCCAGGGCTCAGTCATCTTTGGAAAATCTCTGGAGCAGTGCTGATGCCCATAGGTATGCACAGCCACCTGTACCTGCCACAAGGGGGCGAGAAAGTGGTCGGGTAGCTGAAGTTTTCCTCCAGCTTGACATGCCAACAGCCATTTCTGATGTCACACACTGAAAAGCTTCTTTAGATCTAGCAAGATGTCATCAATGGTAGGGAGAGGAAAATGGTTCCTCTTCAGTGCTTTATTCAGTGGTTTAGGGTCTGTACACACGCTGAGCTCACCGTTTCGCTTCTTTGTGAATTCTGCTCTAAAATAGCTGTTAATTACTACAGGAATTTTGGTGGTAATGTCTATTAAAGAATGTTTACAAATATCATAAATTGGATTAAAGAAGTAACTGGAGCAGTTGAATAGTTCTGCAGTCTCTGTCATTCAATTCAATTCAATTTTATTTATATAGCGCATTATCACAACATTACATTGTCTCAATGATCTTTACATTTCTGCCTCGTAAGGACCCCCCATTGAGTAAGCCAAAGGCAATGGTGGCAAGGAAAAACTCCCTAAGAGGAAGAAACCTTGGGAGGAACCAGACCCAAAGGGGGAGCCCATCCTCCAGGGGCCAGCAGATGAGTCAAACAAACAAGATGAAATGACTAAGCTAATACAGACAAGATGAAATGACTAAGCTAATACAGGGGTTGAAATATATGTCTCAATGCAGCGGCCGACCGGTGCAGGCACGTGGTGCTTGATGCACGATGGCAGGATTAATAGACACACAGCCGCAGGGTGGATGGCGAGGCATCGTGTTGAGCCAAGGGCAGGCAGGTTGGAGGGTAGGTGCCGGAGGTGGAGGTAGTTGTCTTGCAGGCCGCAGAGGCATAAACTCTTCAACGACATTGTGCTCCAGGGAGCACACCCCAGAAGGGGTGAGGGAGGAAGTAAGAATAATTGTGTATTAGCCAGAGTTGAGGAAACCAGAGGCAGTGCAAGCAAAACGATCGAGTGCAATATTCGTCTAGGCTCCGGCAGATCTGGGTATAGCAGCATGAGAAATAGGGAGAGACAGGCGGGAACACAGGCATGGGGACTCCCTGAACATCAGCACTCTAGTGTAGAGCCAGAGTGACAGCACTGACGCCTCAGTTTATCCAAAGCCAATGACACCGATCCCCACCCAGCTCTTCACCTCATACTGTTAGTCTGACTGGGAGTGAGCGACTAGCTGGAACCAGAACTAGGTTTCCTATACGCTAAGCTATACAAGTGCGTTTTTAATCTAGACTTGAAAAGCGAGAGTGTGCCTGAATCCCGCACATCCGCCGGGAGACCATTCCACAGCTGCGGAGCTCTGTAAGAGAATGCTCTGCAGCCTGCCGTAGCCCTGTCTACTTCAGGAACTAATAGATATCCTGCTCCTTGTGAACGAAGCAGGCGAGGAGGGTTGTAAGGGACCAGAAGATCATTGAGATATTGTGGTGCAAGGCCATTCAGAGTTTTGTAAGTCAATAGTAATAATTTGTAGTCAATCCTAAACTTGACCGGTAGCCAGTGCAGGGAAGTATGTAACTGGGGGGAAACGGAAAGCCCCAAAAAATCATATTATAAGTAGGCACTGTAATAGGCCTACCCTTTGTTGTCTGTATTTAAACGCCAGGAGTATTAGGAATAAAATTCATGATTTAGAGGCTCTTATCTCATCAGACTCTTATGATATTATAGCAATAACTGAAACGTGGTTGAGTGATAAGGATGGACAAGAATATAATATGGATGGTTACACATTGTTCCGTAAAGACCGTATAGGTAAGAAGGGAGGTGGTGTTGCAGTATATGTAAAGGAAAACTTGCAGGCAAGGGAGCTTACTGATATAAGTAAAAGTACGGAAGCTATATGGGTAAAATTAGATGCTACAAACTCAAATAGCCTAATTGTCGGTGTTTGTTACAGAGCACCCAATGTAGCTGTTGAGGAAAGCAGATTGTTATACAGTGATATTAGGATTATGAGCAATAAAAATGATGTGGTAGTTATGGGTGATTTTAATCTACCGGGGATGCAGTGGGACATTGTTGCTGGCTCTTCTGAAAATGAACTTGACATGGTGGGATTAGTACAGGATTGTTTTTTTACTCAGTTTGTTAACACCCCTACCAGGGGAGATGCCATTCTTGATCTTGTTTTGTCTAATAACCAGGACAGGATTGGTAAATTAGATGTTTTAGAACCACTTGACAGTAGCGATCATAACATGGTTAAATTTGAGGTTAAGTTTAGTGCCCGAAGAGCAAAGTCCAAATCAAAAATATATAATGTTAGGAAGGCTAACTTCAATTGTATGAGATTAAAACTAGAAACTGTGAACTGGATGGAGTTAATTAACAAAACTGTTGAAGAGGCATGGGGATTTTTTAAAAGCACATTATTGCAAGTACAAGAGGACTTCATACCTGTTTCTAACAAGAATAAATCAAGGAAATTGCAACCTAGGTGGTTTAATAGGGACATAAAGTATAAAGTAAGGAGGAAAAGGGCTTTGTTCCAGAGATGGAAAATAACTGATGATGACATAATAAAGCAAGAGTATCTAAATCTACAGGCTGAGTTAAAAAATGACATTAGACGAGCTAAAAGGAATGTCGAAAGGAAGATCGCATTGGAGGCTAAGGATGACGTTAAAAGTTTCTTCCAGTATTTTAACTCTAAAAGAGCTCTAAAAGCTGAAATCACTAATCTGCAGGATAGTAAGGGTCTTATAATTGAAAACGACATTGACATAGTAAATGAGTTCAATGATAGTTTTGCACGGGTATTCACTGTTGAGGACACTAGTAACTTACCAGTTCTTATTACTAATCCAACATCGTCTATAACTAATATATATATAACTGAAGCTGATGTTTTGCAAAGCCTAGCTAAGCTCAAAATAAATAAATCACAGGGCCCTGATGGCATCTTACCTATAGTGTTAAAAGAGATGAGGGATATTATTTGCCAACCCTTAACATTACTGTTTCAAAAATCCTTATCTGAAGGTGTGGTACCTTCTGATTGGAAGCATGCCAACATACTGTAACGCCCATTTTCAAAAAAGGGGATAGAAGTAATTTGTCAAACTATAGGCCAATCAGTCTAACTTGTATAACTGGTAAAGTTATGGAGGCTATAATCAAAGAGAAAATGGTAGATTACCTGGACTCAAATAACATTTTGAGGGATAGCCAGCATGGATTTAGGAGAGGTAGATCCTGTTTAACAAATCTGTTGGAGTTTTTTGAGGAAGCTACTCAGGAAGTTGATGATAAGAAGGCCTATGATGTCATCTATTTAGATTTCCAAAAGGCTTTTGATGTTGTTCCCCACAAGAGGCTCTCACTTAAACTCAAAGCGACAGGTATTTTAGGAACTGTAGCGACTTGGATTGATAACTGGTTAACGGATAGGAAGCAGCGAGTAGTTATAAGAGGCTCGATGTCACAGTGGGCCTGCGTTCATAGTGGGGTACCGCAGGGTTCAATTTTAGGACCACTTTTGTTCCTTATTTACATAAATGATATAGACACCAATATATACAGTAAACTGGTGAAATTTGCAGATGACACCAAGGTGGGTGGTGTAGCAGATACTGAACTAGCGGCTCAGCAGCTACAGCGGGATCTTAATTTAATTAGTGACTGGGCTGACACCTGGCAGATGAAATTTAACATAGACAAATGTAAGGTACTCCATGTAGGGAGCAGAAATATAAAGTACAGGTATTTTATGGGACCTACTGAAATAAAGGTAGCTGATTATGAGAAAGACCTTGGTGTGTATGTAGATGCTTCCATGTCTCATTCTCGCCAGTGCGGGGAAGCAATAAAAAAGGCCAATAGGATGTTGGGGTATATCTCCAGGTGTGTGGAGTTTAAGTCAAGGGAGGTAATGCTAAGATTATACAATTCCTTGGTGAGACCTCACCTAGAATATTGTGTACAGGTTTGGTCACCATATCTTAAAAAGGACATAGCGGCCTTAGAAAAGGTGCAGCGTAGGGCCACAAGAATGATTCCTGGTCTTAGAGGAATGTCATACGAGGAAAGGTTATTTGAGCTAAATCTGTTCAGCCTCAAGCAAAGGAGACTGAGGGGGGACATGATTCAGGTCTATAAGATTCTAACAGGTTTGGATGCTGTTCAACCGAATAGTTACTTCAGCATTAGTTCAAATACAAGAACTCGTGGCCATAGGTGGAAATTAGCGGGAGAACATTTCAAACTGGATTTAAGGAAACACTTCTTTACACAGCGTGTAGTCAGAGTATGGAATAGTCTTCCTGATAACGTAGTGCAAGCTGAATCCTTGGGTTCCTTTAAATCAGAGCTAGATAAGATTTTAACAACTCTGAGCTATTAGTTAAGTTCTCCCCAAGCGAGCTCGATGGGCCGAATGGCCTCCTCTCGTTTGTATATTTCTTATGTTCTTATGTTCTTATGTTCTTAAGACAGGATAGGGCTAATGTGATCAAATTTTTTAGTTTTTGTTAGAACTCTGGCAGCTGCATTTTGTACTAACTGAAGTTTATGTAGGGATCCAGATGGACAACCCGAAAGGAGGGCATTGCAGTAGTCCAATCTAGAAGTTATAAAGGCATGTATTAGTTTTTCTGCATCTTGAAAGGACAGCAACTTCCGAAGCTTGGCTATGTTCCGTAGATGATAAAATGCCGTACTGGTAATGCTATTTATGTGAGCACTGAAGCAGAGGTCGGAGTCTACCAGGACACCAAGATTTCTGACCACTGTTTTAAATTGAGTAGGGAGGCCGCTAGGGTTGGGGTTTACAAACTTATTGCGGGCCTCCTTAGGACCGATTAAAAGAACCTCAGTTTTTTCAGTATTTAACATGAGGAAATTCCTTGCCATCCAACAACGGATGTCTAGCAGACAGTCGGCTAAAGAAGAGAGCTGGGATGCGTCACTAGGTTTAACAGATATATACAATTGTGTATCATCAGCATAACAATGAAAATTAACACTGTAATTTCTAATTATGTTACCAAGCGGTAGCATATATAGATTGAACAGTAGGGGGCCCAGCACTGATCCCTGCGGGACACCATATCTTACTTTAGTGGCTATGAATGACTCATTTTTTACATGGACAAACTGGTAACGATCAGTGAAATACGAACGAAACCACAGTAGTGCTATCCCTTTAATGTCAATCAATGTTTCCAACCGGTCCAAAAGAATATTATGGTCTACAGTATCGAATGCTGCAGTTAGATCCAGTAAGAATAATAGCGATATACAGCCACGGTCGGAAGCCATAAGCAAGTCGTTTATCACTTTGACTAAGGCCGTTTCTGTGCTATGATTGGGTCTGAAACCAGACTGATATAGCTCGTTAGCATTATTATCTTGAAGAAAGGAGGACAGCTGGTGAGCAACAACTTTCTCAAGAATTTTAGAAATGAAGGGAAGATTTGAGATGGGTCTATAGTTTCCTAAGTCACTAGGTTCAAGATTTGGTTTCTTTAGGATAGGTCTAATAACAGCCATTTTAAAAGATTTAGGAACATATCCAAGACTAAGAGATGAGTTTAACAAGTTTAACAATGTAGTGCTAATCAGTGGTGCAATTTCCTTAAGTCGATTGGTGGGTATTGGGTCATCAAGGCTAGTAGTGGGTTTGCAAGAGGAAATTAACTGAAGGAGTTCTGTCTGCACTACAGGAGTGAAACATTCAAAGATGTTATCATTAGTACTAATAACACTAGCACTAGCAGAGGATTGGTGGTTGTGTGCAACCGTGGGCGTGCTCGTGATGGTATGTCTAATCGTGGTTATTTTATTATTAAAAAACGCAATAAAGGCATCACTACCAAGAGCTTCTGGGACATGTGAGTTTAACATTGAACGATTCTTTGTTAACCTAGATACAGTTTCAAATAGGAATTTAGGATTGGTTTTGTTATTTTCTATTAGTTTAGAGAGATACATAGACCTAGCAGTCATTAGTGCATGTCTATACTTAGACAGGCTCTCTTTCCAGGCAAATCTAAAAACTTCTAATTTTGTTGACCGCCATTTGCGTTCTAGCTTTCGTGAAGCTTGTTTAAGTTCACGTGTACGGTTAGAGTACCAGGGGGCAGGTTTCTTATCCCTATGTTTTATTTTCTTGAGTGGTGCTACATGATCAAGAGTGGTACGAAATGATTCTACCATGTTCACGGTTACCTGTTCAAGTTCATTTACACATGACACTTCAGAGGTTAGGTTAAAGGACTGTGGGAGCTGTTCCAGAAAAGTTGCAGCGGATAATGAGGCTATGGAACGTCTAGTATCGTACCTCTGGTCTGGGGCCTTAGGGGAGTTATGTTATATTTGAAATGTTAAAAGGTAATGATCTGAAAGTAGAGGATTCTGAGGGATAATTGATATGTGTTCTACCAGGACACCATGACTAAGAATCAGGTCTAGGGTGTGGTTACAGGCATGAGTTGGCCCAGTTACATTCTGATGTACACCGACAGAGTCAAGAATGGCAGTAAATGCTTTTGTTACTGGATCACTTTCATTTTCCATATGAATATTAAAATCACCAACAATCAAGGCCTTGTCGGTAGTAACCACCAAGCTTGTTAGCTTGTCATTGCCACGCCATGACAGAATGACTCCCTAAGCAGGATGATCCCCAGACTCTGTGACACCCCGTCTGTTGGGATTCGTGTCCTTTGCTCCTGCAGGTGACCCAGTGGTGATGGGGTCAGAGCCCCAGTCCTTGGTATCTGTTTTGGTCCCAGCACCCAGCCTCCTGCCTTGGCCCAAGCCACTGGCCTACGTACCTCAGTGGATCGTCAACAGTCCACTAATTGATCCATGGAGCGATAGTGACTGGAGGAGCCCAAGGAAGAGGAAGACCTTACTGGGCTTCTTGTAGTGACGCAGACAACCTGCCCTTACTGCTCCCTCTTGTTGCCCAGAAGGTCCGGCTCCCTGGAACTCAGCCATGGAAGGCCACTCAACACATCACTTCTCTGCGACATGGTGCCTCAAAACTCTCCACAAATTCTTCCATTGACTCCCCAAAGTGCACAGCTGCTTTGCTCGCTTTCTCTGGACATTGAAATAGGAGATGGCGGAAGGCAGCTGACCTGATATCACTAAACCCAGTTCAGGTAGTGTCCAGTCCCAGTGAAATCACTGCAGCTTCGCCCTGTGGAAGAATAATTAGTTAAAATTTGTCTATTACTATTACTAATAAACTGGTCTTTGTTCATTACTGAAAATGTAATCGAAGTTCCCTTCAAATGACTCAATATTTCTTGTAGGTGATTGTGTAATCACCTGGGTTACCCCCTTAGATACTACATCCCATAATTATCGTCATCCTGACCTTCTGTAGGCATTAATCCCATGTCAGAGTGTGTCTGCACAGCTATTTCCTTCCATTCTCTCACACAAAGTGCATCACAAAGCCTCTTTTGTTCAAACCATGGCTCCCTTGTTTAATACTACAAATTCTATTGTCATCATAAGCAAATATACATGCCTTGTGCATAGTAAATCTTTTAGTGTCCAAGCAGCATAAAGAAAAATTATGATGCATTTTATTATGAGTTTTATGCTGCATATAGTAATAATAATAGAATGACTTGCTGAAGTATTTGGTGCTAAACATTCAACCGTGTGGTTTTGTCACTTCCTGTTTAAAGTGTCCACTCCCCTTTCACTCTGCCTGCTGTGTGTGAGAATAGAAACGACAGAGATAGTGAAAGTACAGAGGATGAGGAAGTGAGGGTCAGTCTCCACAGATCTGGGCTCAGTGACACACACACACATATGGATCCTCTGATGCTCCTGTTTCTTCTCATTGCTGGGCTCACAGGTGAGTGTCTCTCATTACAGTGGTACTGAGTAGAGATCTCTCTCCTGCTGCTCACACACTGTCAGCTGCAGTTTGGAGATCATGATGTCAGTTGTGAATTATGGCAGTCTTAATAAAAACATCTTTGTCTTGGAAATTGGAAATACATATTATATTCTTAGAAATGTACCCTGAATCAGGTAATTGAAACTATATACATAATATCTAAATATACTGCATGATATATATAAAGACTGTCAGTGCAGATAAACTGCTCCTGCCTCTTGTACCCTTTGGTTTTCTATGAGGCCTGTGATTGATCTTACTGGTGTCATTTCAGCAGCACAGGTGGTTATGTGAGCAGACAGCCGGGATGCCATCAGTCATTTCTGTGTGTACAGACAGAGGGGTCTAAACACCCAGCTTCATGTATTACTGCAGAAGGTCTCAGTGCTTATCAGGGGGCAAGATCAGTGTTAGGGGTCAAGGCTAAACCTGGTTGTCTTTCACTCTGCAGCAGATTTGGAGAGCTAGTTACCCTCTAGCTGGTAGAGACTGGGGGCAGCGTGGGGGCCTCACACCTCCAGGCTTGTGGTTTTGGTATCTGGCCCAGCTTTCTGTGGGCAGTTTGCATGGTCTTCCTGTATCTATGCTGGTTTCCTCTCAGTTCTCCGGTTTCCTCCCACAGGTCAATGTCTTTCCATGTAAAGGGCAGCCAATAGCGACATTTTTGCCTCTCTAGACGGCACTTCAGTGCATTCAGTCGTGCTACATGACACCTTTCTTGATGGTGAACTGTGTGCAGGTAGGTAGGTTGGTCTATCTCTCTAATCATGTCTAATCATGCAATATCAAAGAAAAGGACAGCCCCAGACAATTGATTTAATTATTGTGATAACTCAAAAAGTATTTGACAGATCTTTGGATAATAGAGGATCCGTGACTGATTTAATTTTGTGACGAAGCGCTCCAGAATTGAAGCGGTGTCACGTAGTGATGGCACATGAAAGGACAGCCATAGGTGTAGATTCAGTGAACCTGGTTACATTGAGACAAGTCGCCCAGTGTTGGGCTTTTAATAACAATGATTGTTGCATAGGTGGGAGGAGTGTGTGGGGGATACAGGTTGTTAAGGGTAGGGGTGTGTGAGTAGAGTGGGGACATTGAGTTGGATTTTCATGCCTTATAGTCAGAAGCCCATGTCTTCTGTTGCCCTTGCCGTGGTTCCCCAAAATCTCTCTGTCTCTTTAGTTTATACAGATATTAGATATCTGACTCATACCCCTGCCATCTCAGCACTGCTGACTGTTGGCTTTGAATGTGACCATGACTGCGTCTGTGTGCAGTTTGCAGGCTTCCTCTGTTCACATTGCATTTCTCCAGCTTCCAGTGCCCTGCAATGGATTGACATGCTGTTGAAGGTTTACCTCACTTTACACTGTGTGCTTCCTGCATTAGGACCTAAATAATTATACTAATGATTAAACAGCTATGGTGAAACATACGACTCTTTCAGGCGACAGTGATACCCAACTAATGTATAGCGTTTGTTTTTAAAATGAAATGAGAACAGATTAAAAGAGAGCTGAGCATCTCGATTGACTAACATTCCCACAGTGCCTCTTCAGGAGTCCTTTTAGACACCAAGTTCTGTGGTTCCAATTAGCACCATGAAGGTGCACAATGATATTCATGGGTATCATGGTCTGCAGCCAAATCACAATTATTTAACACTTTTTCTAGATTTTACATGTCTGCAGTGTTGGAACACACAATACACACAATATATATGCGGTGGGGCAACTTTTGCCCCCACTGTCTAAAAATGGGGGCATTTGCAATATTTGGGGTCACACTTTAAAAATTGTACTTAGAGCACAAAGTTTATGTTTTATGAGAGAAGAGCCCAGATTAAAATGCATACAGTAATCAGCTCCTTGTGCCAACATGAGTAAATAAGAATAATATTCCTATCAGGGGTTTTGCGAGGATGAGACTGAAGCTTTACCCTTTGTTTCTGCTGAGAGACATGCGGCGTGACTCATTTCTCTGCGCGTACAAGTTATCTTTGATCAGCGTTCATGGTTTGAGATTCAGATCGAGCTTTAGGTAATTATTTTCGAACTGGTTGGTTGGACTTCTAAGAAATTCGAGTTCTAATGAGTTCGAGAACTGAGGTACCACTGTACTAACAAATAGAAAACACAAAATACTGTACATGTATGACGTAATTGCCAGTTTATTGGTAAAATATTTTTGTTAAAGCTTTTTAAAAATTACATAATAATATAAGTGATATAAAAACCAGTGAGAATCCAAATACTATCTACAACTTCATAGAGTATTATACTCAATGCAGCCTCTGCAAATGTTTCCGGAATGTAGCCATAGCAATTTCTTTTGATGTAGCAGCAGATCTCCATCATGATCTCCAAACTGCAGCTGACAGTCTGTGAGGAGCAGGAGAGAGATCTCTACTCAGTACCACTGTAATGAGAGACACTCACCTGTGAGCCCAGCAATGAGAAGAAACAGGAGCATCAGAGGATCCATACATGTGTGTGTCACTGAGCCCAGATCTGAGGAGACTGACAATCACTTCCTCATCCTCTGTACCTTCACTGTCATGGTCGTTTCTATTCTCACACACAGCAGGCAGAGTGATGGGGGAGTGGACACTTTAAACAGGAAGTGACAAAACCACAAGGCTGAATGTTTAGCACTTCAGCAAGACATAACATCCAACCATCCATCCATCCATCTTCTATAGCTGCTTATTCTGTGCAGGATCCTGATGGCCCACAGTCTGGGCAGCAACCACTCGCAGGGAAAACACACCATTCACACACACATGCACACCTATGGTAACTCCAATAAACCTCAGCATGTTTTTGGGCTGTGGGGGGAAACAGGAGAACCCAGAGGAAACCCCACACTGACACGGGGAGAACATGCAAGTGCAGGGGGGACAATAAAACAAAATTAAAGTCTTCAGCTTGCTTGGTTTCTTGTGTCATTCATGTGACTCACAGCTGTTTTCTACAGATACACATATAAAGTGTGAAATGAAGAGCTGAGAGGGAGAGACACTGCAGAAAGCAGTGAAAGCCAGTACATACTGTCAGAGGTTACAATCTTTACGGTGTGTGTTTCTGCGTATTTCTTATCAATTGCAGGAAAACATTTTTCATGTTGCCTTTGTCCTGCAGTTTGCAGGAATAAATATTGTAATAATATTAGGAATTTTACAAATTTGGCAATATCAAATACAGTGATACCTCGGTATACGTCCTTAATCTGTTCCAGATCCTTGGACTTATACCAAACAGGATGTATACCAAACAAATTTTTCCCATAAGAAATATAAGGAAAATGATTAATCCGTTCCCATGAAAAAAAAATCCTATTGTTATTGGCATATTATATATTGATGGGGTTGTATAAAATAACTTAAACATTGCTTAATACTAAAATACATAAATATAAAAGCAATTAGATGAAACAAATGAAAAGAGAGTTATAGCGCGGGTTGTTCACTGAATGGTAGCAACTGGCGTACTGACGCTGGTGGGCAGTCGTGGCTTTGTCTTGAGAGGTAAACAAGGGAAGCGCGTGGTGTCCTGACTCATTATGACCCATACAAGTTCTAGCACATGAGTCGTATTCCAAACAAAGGTCATATACCAAACAAAATTTTCCGTGTCCAAGCAGGACGTATATCAAGTTGGACTTATTTCAAAGTGGACGTATACTGAGGTACCACTGTAATGGATAGTTGAACTTTACAAAGAATCATTGTAGCTCACTGGGTATAGAAATACATGTAAATGAAGCATGTAAGTTGATGTTATTAATGAGCTGTGTAACTTCCTTCTTTCTCACACATGAACATAAGCAGCTAAGATATTTTCAGACAGACACTTATTCTGAAAAGCAGAAATGTCGTCATACAGGATGTGAGGGTGAGACTCTGCAGAAACACTGTGTGCTGCATACAGAGGGTCTGACCTCAGGCCTTTGTTTCAGTCTTTGTTATGTTTTATACAGTTTGTTAAGTTCCACTGCAGTAGGTCCTTTTAATCTCAGTGGATCAGTAGGAAACAAGAGGCCCATTAGGATCGTGTTTCTGTGTGTGTACTCACACTTGGCCCAGTAGCCTCGCACCATGCCTGAGCAGGATTATCCCCCCTCCCACTCCCCGCTGGTCTGCGGTCACATTGCACTTAACATTTCGGGCCCCACCGCACTTGCGTCATCTTTGTATAACTTTTTGTGTTGAAGTGAAAATAGGAAACGCGCAATCGTACAGCACAGTGGAGTTTATGACTAATGTCCTTATATTGTGGCTTATTTGGGGTTGTTTTGGGCATGATGACAAACAGCCCTCATATAGATTTATCGAGTATGTAATGCAGCTATTTTTACTTATACGTGCTGCATGTATAAGAAAACAGTCCCACGTTTTACTAAATATCTAAGATTTTTGTGTTTTGCATCCAGCTGTTCCTAGACACTCTCATCAGCAGAAATTTCCAGCAAACACTGCACCTCTGCTGCAGACTAAATTGCCAGTTGCATCCTTGATGTGTCTCTAACACTGTGATGTGTATGAGTATGTGTATGAGTATGAGCATTGGTGCCTGTAATGCTGTGATGTGTAAAGGTACAGTATGTGTATGAGTATGCCTATTGGTGTCTGTAACGCTGTGATCTGTATAGGTACAGTATGTGTATGAGTATGCCTATTGGTGCCTGTAATGCTGTGATGTGTATAGGTACAGTATGTATATGAGTATGCCTATTGGTGCCTGTATCGCTGTGATGTGTATAGGTACAGTATGTATATGAGTATGCCTATTGGTGCCTGTAACACTGTGATGTGTATGGGTACAGTATGTATATGAGTATGCCTATTGGTGCCTGTAACGCTGTGATGTGTATAGGTACAGTATGTGTATGAGTATGCCTATTGGTGCCTGTAACGCTGTGAAGTGTATAGGTACAGTATGTGTATGATTATGCCTATTGGTGCCTGTAACGCTGTGATGTGTATAGGTACAGTATGTATATGAGTATGCCTATTGGTGCCTGTAACGCTGTGATGTGTATAGGTACAGTATGTGTATGAGTATGCCTATTGGTGCCTGTAATGCTGTGATGTGTATAGGTACAGTATGTGTATGATTATGCCTATTGGTGCCTGTAACGCTGTGATGTGTATAGGTACAGTATGTGTATGATTATGCCTATTGGTGCCTGTAACGCTGTGATGTGTATAGGTACAGTATGTATATGAGTATGCCTATTGGTGCCTGTAACGCTGTGATGTGTTTAGGTACAGTATGTATATGAGTATGCCTATTGGTGCCTGTAACGCTGTGATGTGTATAGGTACAGTATGTGTATGATTATGCCTATTGGTGCCTGTAACGCTGTGATGTGAATGGGTACAGTATGTGTATGAGTATGCCTATTGGTGCCTGTAACGCTGTGATGTGTATAGGTACAGTATGTGTATGAGTATGCCTATTGGTGCCTGTAACGCTGTGATGTGTATGGGTACAGTATGTGTATGAGTATGTCTATTGGTGTCTGTAACACTGTGATGTGTATAGGTACAGTATGTATATGAGTATGCCTATTGGTGCCTGTAACGCTGTGATGTGTATAGGTACAGTGTGTATATGAGTATGCCTATTGGTGCCTGTAACGCTGTGATGTGTATAGGTACAGTATGTGTATGAGTATGCCTATTGGTGCCTGTAATGCTGTGATGTGTATGGGTACAGTATGTATATGAGTATGCCTATTGGTGCCTGTAACGCTGTGATGTGTATAGGTACAGTATGTATATGAGTATGCCTATTGGTGCCTGTAATGCTGTGATGTGTATAGGTACAGTATGTATATGAGTATGCCTATTGGTGCCTGTATCGCTGTGATGTGTTTAGGTACAGTATGTATATGAGTATGCCTATTGCTGTCTCTAATCCAGACCCTAATGGTGTCTAGGGGGGCAGCGTGTGGCTCAGTGGCACTGAGTGTGCAGCTCAGAGGCAGACATCCCTCCTTCATCAGCTTGAGGCCTGAGGTCAGTCTCACCTTCTGTGTCATATTTTGGTTTTATTTTATCTGTATCCATTCCTCACTGGAATACCAGGGTCTCTCTCTGCTGTGCTTTCCTTACAACTTTGCTATTTGTTTTTGTAGCACTCAATATATTAGCCCCACAATACAGTTCAGATCTGCTATTCCCAAATTAATTTAATTTTAACATAACTTTTTAAATGTGTTGCTTATTGTACATTTCAATTATTTTTTATTATCTTATTTCTTGTATGCATGTTTCCATGTAATTTTATTTATATACTTTACTGTGAATGGAGAACTTGCTAATCAGTTCTCTCTAGCCTGGAAAGCACTTTGGGTCAATTCCTGTTGATTTTAAATACGCTCTACAAATAAATGACTTGCATATGGCTGCCCTCTAATGGATAAACAAAATTCAGCTACTCAAGTCAATATTAATACATTTAACCTTAGTATGTTTTATGGCATTACTGTGAGGCTTGACTGTATTTCCCTCCTCAATGATCAGTTTAATCTAGCTGGTGAAGCTGAAGGCAGAGATGGAAATTAGTTTAGTCGTGACTTCAGAAGTTACCCTGACAAGGGATTCTGTAAAATCAGAGATAGAGCTGATGGTTGGGCTGGTCATCGCCTGCTCCTTCTGACTGATGTAGGTCTGAATGTAAAGTTTCAAACTGATTAATAGGTATTAATCTGTTTTCTAATGTTCACACAAAAAGAGCTTTTACAATGTGATTCTGCATTTGATTCCTCCTTGACTGGGGGGTAAAGAGAAATAACTAGCAAGAGAGACAGAGAGAAACTTTTCAAAGTTGAACTGATTGTCCAAAGCCTTTTTGTTGTCAAATTTTAAATCATCTATTACTCACTGTAATCCTTTCTATACCCACCTCTGTATGACTTCACAGAGCATCACTGCCAAAGAGTATTCTTAAATAAACTTCAGCTGGTACAAAATGCGGCAGCCAGAGTTCTCACAAACACTAAAAAATTTGATCACATCACCCTAGTCTTGTGGGGAAGATGGTGGCGCAGGAGGTAGTGCTATCGTTCGGCAACTGAAAGGTTGCAGGTTCGAGCCCTGGTTCCTCCTGACCCCATCAAAGTGTCCTTGAGCAAGACACTGAACCCCAAATTGCTCCCGGTGTGCAGGTTGGCACCTTGCATGGCAGCCTCTGCCACCGGTGTATGAATGTGTGTATGGATGGGTGAATGTGAGGCATAAATTGTAAAGTGCTTTGAGTACTCGTAAGAGTAGAAAAGCGCTATATAAATGCATTCCATTTACCAACAAAATAAGAGGGTTGCAGGTGAAAAAATTGAATGTAAAATTTGACAATTCAGGTTTTCAGCACCATGGACAGCAGCCTACTGTTGCTTAAAAGGCATTATTATGCTCACTTTCAGTTTATAATTTTATATTTATGATCTACTAGAATAGAGTATGCATGCTTCAGTGTTCAAAAAGCACATATTGTTTTCTCATAATGCACATCTCTATTCACCCTCTGTCTAATCCCTCCCCCAATGAGTCCAGTGTGGTTTGATTGGTCGGTTTACCCTTCATTCCCCTGTCTTTCAGTCTGCAGACAGATCCTTGCAGGTAGGCAGACAATAAGGATTGTGTTATGAGGTGACCTCATCATGTCATGGAAGTAAGGGCTGGAATTACAATGAGGTGTTTTAGGCAGATGAGAGATGAGTGGTTTCTGTGCTGAGAGTTACTCCCTTTGCTATGTACTTTGCATCTAAAGACTTTGCAGACCGTTTACATGCAGCTGAAGCCATATAACACACTAATAGAAAGGGAAAAGCATAATAGGTCCCATTTACTGAGTGTTACAGCAATATGCAATATATTATTTTATATATAAATTTCTTTTGATGTTGACCAGAAGTTATGTGATACCTCCCCCCCCAACTTATCAGATAAGTAAGAGCTGCTGTCAGCTGAGACAAGCTGGTGTGATTCGTTTCAATTCAATATTATTCGTGTCGCGCATTTTCACAACATTACATTGTCTCAAAGCACTTTACCTTATCCCTGCCCAAAGCCCACAGAGAGCAAGCCAGTGGCAAGGAAAATCTCCCTAGAAGGAAGAAACCTTGGGAGGAACCAGATTCAAAGGGGAAGTCCATCCTGCAAGTGCTGGCAGAGGAAGTGATATGAGCAAAATGGCAAAGTCCCAGTTCACACTGTCCATATTTTAAGATTAAAATGAGTAAAAAGTGGGCGGTCCTGATTTCGTGTCTTACATCACACTGCAAGATGGTCACTGATTGGTGGGCTCTGAGAGGAAGCTGTGATCTGAAAACCACAAACCATTTACATTTCATTTTGAAATATTTAAAAAATATTAATTCAATCAGAATATTTATTAAATAAAAATAATTACGAAAATACATTAAATATATATTTAAGAATTAATAAGCAACGCAATAAGACTTTTACTTTCACTAATTAATAAACCAATATTAAACTTTGACCAGCAGGTGGCAGCAAAGCACGTGTGAAGAAGAGGCCATCAGCGGTACAAAGCACTGGCTGTACAGGTTCCAACACTGCAGACAAACCTCCCTGTTTAACTGACTCCTATGGTATGACTAGACAGATTGAGCAGGGCCGCATGAGAGAGGTCTCACTGCAGTTAGTGTAACCATTTATTTTACAACTCATCTGTCTCATTCTGCTTCATAAAGGTCACACCCCACTTCCAGCTTCCTCTGACGCAAGGAGATTCGTGCACAAATGGCTACAGCTTAAACTGAAACAATAATGATATATAAAAAGACATTTCATACAAACACAGCATAACCTTGCTGATAAAGCCTTGCGGTTTGTGCATTTATTTACACTAATAGTGGGTGTATGCTAATTATATTAACAGGATTAATAAGCGTGTATACTTAATCAGAATTCCCTAAGACCCGTGCTTTGTATCGGCCCCTCCCATTTTGACAACAACAAACTACATGTCACTGCAGGGCTTTAGAGACTAACTACTCCAATAATTGCGTAGTGATATTGAAGATAGTCATCGACTACGCCCACTAATCATGGCAGCCTTAATACATATATCAACAAAAGTTTTAATACGTATTGTCTCTGTTTACGTGATAACGAAGACCTAAATATATATTTGCTTTAAATATGTGACTCATGTTACAGAAAATATAAGTAAACCATGAGGACAGAAAAGTCACGGAATAACAGGAATGACCGACATATAGTGCCAAACAGACAAGGTGCAAAGACTGTACTCATAGTACAAACAAAGTAAACGTAGTGCACTATGTAGGGTAAGTTGTACATTTGTTTGCACTTTGCAGCTTACCTTGCGTTGACTCTTTGTAGTACGGTCCCCACGACGGTGGTGGAAATATAAGGGGCTGGTTATCAGAGGGCATGGATTTTGTGGCAGTTTCTATATTGGCGTTGCTGGTGGAGGGAGCTGCATTTGAGGGTTTGTATTCAGCAATGGCTTGAATGCCCTGTGTATTAAGGCGAACTCGCGGACGATTACATCTCTCACACAGCATAGAATTAATAAGACTTGTTCACTGTCCTCCAGTTACTGTAATATTCTGGGAAGTTGTGATTGTTCAACTCCACTGCGCACAGTTAGGAGCAACTCCAACTCCACCTAGCAAACATACGTACGAGGTGATTGAGGTATGGAATGATTCTGACCCTGTATGGACGAATCATCCCCAAATTCTATTGCGTCCATGATTCACCCATATCATTGTGCCAAGGTTGAGCAGCACAACATGTTTTTCTAAGCCTCAGATCACAAGACCAGAGGATAGTGAGGATAGCTGAGAAGATCATTAGAGTCTCTCTTCCCTCCGTCATGGACATTCACATCACACGCTCCATCCGCAAAGCCACCAACATTGTGGATGACCCCACCCACCCCTCACATTATCTTTTCACCCTCCTAGCGTCTGGAAAAGCATTCAGGCCTTCACACCCAGACTCAGAAACATGGAGTCAGACTACTGAACTCTCAGGGACTGATCTGATACCACACACACACACACACAAACAGGTCTGTAATTATATCTTCGTGGGGACTCACCATTCATTTCTATGGGGAAAACTGTAATCCCAACATGACAACCTTAACCTCTACCCAGCCCTAACCTTAACCATAAGTAACCAAACCAAATACAAGACTTCTGGCATCTTTAGTTTTTTATTGTATTGACAGATCTTTGTGGGGACCTGAAAAATACCCCCAAAGCATCAAAATAACAGGTTTTTATCACATTGCGGGGGACATTTGGTCCCCACCATGTAATATAAACCTAATCCACACACACAAACAGACACACACACACACATGTGCGTGCACACACACACACACAGATTAGGTATCTGAGTCTTTGTGGGGATTCTCCATTCATTTTTATGGGCATAACCCCAATCCTAACTATGGCAATCTTAATCCTTAATCCCTACAGTAGTAAGCAAGAAGTAACAGTAAGTAACCAAACAAAATACAAGACTTTTGGAATTATTATTCCTTTGATTGCATTCACAGAATTTTATAAAACTGAGTCAGTTTTTTCTTTTGGGGACCAAAAACATGTCCCTACAAAGTCAAATTAACGTGTTTTTATAACACTGTGGGGACATTTGGTCCCCACAACATAATATATACATGACCACCCACCCAAACACACATAGACACACACACACACACACACACACACACAGACTGGCTTACCTATATAATCTATAGATTCTTGAATGAAATATCTGCAAAGCAGCTATTATGGCATGGCCTTAGGTTTGAACATGCAGTTTTTAAGGACACTGCACTAACTATAAACGAAACACTGCACTTATTCTGCCCTCACTTCAGAGTGTCCTACGCTTTCTTCAGCTAGGCAGAGAGATAACTCGTCCATGCACGTCGTATTTGAATGGTTTATTTTAATGCTTCATTCGCTTGGACAGTGTGCCAGGAACAGAGTAAAACTAAAACACAAGAGTACATATAATAGATATAAGAGACATATAAACATGAATAATATCATAAATTTACCCCATAAACCAAACAAAGGTCCAAGAGCATCACGAATTAGAAAAAAAAGAAATCCCAATTTAAATATGTATTAAATTTCGCCATATTTCCTCAAAGATATGCATAAAATACAGTTTAACAGGTATAGTTGTAATCATACTCACAGACGATGCCTCCAACATATAATTGCGTGTAGGATGGCCTTAGATGCACATATTAACTGGTGCACCATGTGTTTCTCTGTTGCTAAACATAGAACTAACTCAACCCAAAGGGAAGTGGCGCTAAAGGCAACCCCAAGTAACAGCACCACCTGCAGGCTAGGAGTACATTAACACAATAACAGAACACTCCCCGCCTGGTATCCAAGGGATACCATCAAAAAAAACAGCACAACATGAACACATCATTTAAGCCTCTGAAGGAAGAAGTAACACAGTCTCGGTGACTGGACGAAGGAATGTCTTCCACGTGTCTCTTTTGGTTGTCTTCACCTCTACCTTCCTCACCTTCCCATCCTCACTAGCGAAGGCATGTGTGACTACGCCTATAGGCCAGTCATTCCTTTTAACCGTATTGTCCTTCAGCATCACAAGATCACCCCTTTGGAGGTCCCTCTTATCTCCTTGCCACTTCCTGCGAGCCTGCAGGGTCGGAAGGTACTCCTTCCTCCACCGGTCCCAGAAAATGTTGGCGAGGCTTTGGACCTGTTTCCACTGACTTGCGTACAGATTACTGGCATCAAACTCCCCTTGGGGAGGCGGGAGCACCCCGACCTTCTGAGTGAGCAGTGTTGCTGGTGTTAAGATGAGAGGGGAATCTGGGTCAGTGGACACCGGTACCAGCGGACGAGAGTTCACAATAGCAGAGACTTCGGCCATGAAGGTGGTCAGGACCTCATGAGTGAGCTTGGATGGGGCTATCTTTGCCAACATTGAATCAAGAATACGCCTGGTGACTCCTATGAGCCGCTCCCAGCTACCCCCCATGTGCGAACTGTGCGGAGGATTGAAGACCCAGACGCATGTGTTTTTGGATAGGTAATCTTGAAGTTTCCTCTCAATGAAGACTGAGTCCATTTCCAATTTCCTACACGCGCCGATAAAATTCGTCCCACGATCTGACCTGATTTGCTTAGCTGGTCCCCTGATTGAAAAGAACCTTCTCAGGGCATTTATGAAAGAAGAGGCGTCCATTGACTCAAGGACTTCAATGTGGATGGCCCTAGTGCTCATGCATGTGAATATCGCTGCCCAGCGTTTGCCTGTAGCCAAGCCTCCTCTAGTACGGCGAGCAGCTACCGTCCATGGCCCAAACACATCTACTCCTACGTGAGAGAATGGAGGGTCTGTGTTCAGGCGCTCTAATGGGAGATCCGCCATCTTCTGTGTTTCCGTCCTTCCACGTAGCTTCCTACAAGTTACACACTGGTGGAGTATGCTGCTGATGCACCGTTTCCCACCTATGAGCCACCAGCCAGCAGTCCTTATGGCACCTTCAGTTAAGTGGCGTCCTTGATGGTGAACCGTCTCATGATAATGACGTATGAGCAAAGTTGGAACATGACTCCGTGCTGGAAGAATGAATGGGTGGATTTCGTCCCTTTCGAAGTTAGCTTGCGACAAGCGTCCTCCAACTCTAATTGTCCCACGATCGTCCAGGTATGGGTGCAAGTTGTACAGCACGCTCAGCTTGGAAATTGGCGAACTGTCTTTGAGGGCCTTTATCTCCCCACTGAAGGCTCGCTGCTGTACACTTCGGATTATAGCAATCTTAGCCTGATTCAGTTCTTCTGAACTCACACTGTCACAGATGTGCCATCCCTTGCAGGTGGCTCCTTGTCTAAATGACTGGGCAACATGTATAAGGTTTTTTACTGCGCGTAACAGTGACTTCCAAGTCGAGAACCTTTCAAAGCGTTGTGGGTCTAGACCTTTAGCGGTGACAGCTGTAATGTTGTTCATGACCTCTGGATGAACTTCGATGTCTGACCCTGGTTCAAGTAGGTCAAAGGACTCATGTGACACCTCTAGCTCAGATTTGAGCAGGAATGGTGGTCCTCTCAGCCACGTGCTGTTAACTAGGCTGCTTGCCGGGACTGACCTTGTGGCTTCGTCTGCAGGGTTTCGATCACTTCGAACGTACCGCCACTGATCCGGAGTAGTCGACTTCCTTATTCGTTGCACACGGTTGTTCACATACACATAGAATCGCCTTGACTCATTGTGAATATACCCTAAGACAACTCTGCTGTCTGAGTAAAATATCACTGCGTCAAATCTGATGTCCATCTCATCAATGACTGCGTCGGCAACTTCCACTGCTAGTACTGCAGCACAGAGCTCTAGACGTGGGACTGTGATCTCTGGGCGAGGTGCAAGTTTTGTCCTCCCAAATATGAATCCGACCTTTGCTATCTGATTTGAATTGATGGTTCTGAGGTATGCCACAGCCGCGATAGCCTTTATGGATGCATCACAGAAAACATGCATCTCCCTTTTGTATGCTTGGCTGATGGAGGCAGGAGTGTATTGCCGTGGTACCTCGACTTGTTCAAGCGCAGAGAGTGAATCTTCCCACGTTTTCCATCTGTTGTATTTGTCCTCTGGCAGAGGTGCGTCCCAGTCACACGACTGCAGGGTAAGCTCTCGCAACAAAGACCTCCCCTGAATACTCACCGGGGCAACAAAGCCTAGGGGGTCAAAAAGACTGTTTATGGTGGACAGAACTCCTCGCCTGGTGTAGGGTTTTCCTGTCACTGACACCCGGAAGGTGAACAGGTCTCTGTCTATGTCCCAGCTCACTCCCAAACTTCTCTGCATTGGAGAAGGCTCCTTTTCCCTGTCAAGGTCTTTGAGCCCTTTAGCCAGATCCTCTAGTGGGAATGCTCTCATCACGCCTGGTTTGTTGGAGGCGATTTTATGCAACCGCAGGTTTGAAAGACTGAGCATCCGCTGGGTGTTGTGAAGAAGGGCTATAGCTTGCTGCTCTGTAGGTACAGATGTGAGCCCATCGTCCACATAAAAGTTTCGCTCAACAAAGTGCCTAGCTTCCCAACCACAGCCACTTTCGCCATGGAGAGCTGCTTTCCTGAGCCCAAACATGGCCACTGCTGGGGACGGGCTGTTGCCGAAGACATGTACACACATACGATATTCTACTACTTCATCATCGAAGATGTTGTCGCGGTACCAAAGGAACCGCAGGAAGTTACGGTGATCTTCACGAACTACAAAGCAGTGAAACATCTGTTGCACGTCTGCTGTCACGGCGACCAATTCTCTTCTGAAACGCATCAGTACGCCGACTAAACTGTTATTCATGTTGGGTCCAGTGAGGAGGATGTCGTTGAGTGAAACACCGCAATACTGGGCGCTTGAGTCAAAGACCACTCGTATTTGTCCTGGCTTTTGGGGGTGGTATACTCCAAATATCGGAAGGTACCAACATTCGTCTTCTGGCTGTACAGGTGGAGCAATCTCTGCATGTGCGTTTTCAAAGACCTTGCCCATAAACTCAACAAAATGTTCTTTCATTTCAGGATGCCTCCTGAGCCTGCGGGTAAGTGACTTAAGGCGATCCTCTGCCTGCCCACGATTGTTCGGTAGCCTTTGTCGGGGGCTGCGGAAAGGGAGTGGTGCGACCCAGCTGTTGACATTATCCTGATGGAACTCCTTCTCCATTATCCTTAGGAAGGCAAGATCCTCCATTGAAGGGGCTAGTTTGTCATCATCCTTGGTATAATAGAAGATATGATCGCTTGTTGAGTCCTTCAGCATGGCTGGTGCCCACTGTTGTTTTCTATGTAAAGGAAAGAGGTTCGGAGGTGAGTTGTAACCTTCTTTAATGTGCATGGAGCTAGAGCAAGGGGTCATGCAGCTGGGACGTCCATTCTCGAGAATGTTAGTCTTAAACGTGTGTACTGACGTAGGTTTATGTGCACCCCGAAGGCAAACGTCACCTATTATTACCCATCCAAGGGCTAGACGTTGCGCAAAGGGAGCACCAAGTGGTCCGTTGCGTTGTTCTAGCACTTTGTGAACTTGGATGATGTCTCTTCCCAGAAGGATGAGAATTTGAGCGTTTGGATCCATTGCTGGAATCATGCTAGCTAAGGCTTTAAGGTGGGGCTGATGCGCTGCTGCATCCGGTGTTGGAATTTCTGCCCTATTGTCGGGAAGTTCGTCACACTCAAGAAGAGTGGGAAGGGACAGACATGTCTTCCTGTCGATGGACTCCACCACAAGTCCTTTAGCTCTCCGACCGATGACATCTGAAACACCAGAGCACGTTTTAAGGGTGTAGGATGATGCATAATCGGTAATCCCAAACATGTCGAATAGCGTCGATCTAGCCAGAGATTTATTGCTCTGGTCGTCCAGAATCACATAAGCCTTTATCTTCCTTTCAGGTTGACCTTCAAGATAAATGTTTACGAGACATATTTTAGAGCAAGACCTCCCTGATAAGCCATTGCCGCAGACTTCAGTACAGGTGGTAGTGGCATGTGAGGTGGCGGAGGTCTGATCTTCCTCCCCGCCGTGACTGGTCGAAGGGTTGACTATCTCCTTGCTTAACCATGGAGCTGGGCCGTCGTGGAGTGCCGCAATGTGCCTGTTGCTGTCACACTCAGAGCACTGTATAGCAGCTCTGCAGTCCTTTGCCTTATGGCTCGTCGAGGAGCAGCAGCGAAAACATATAGAGTTTTCCTTTAAGAAGGCCTTTCTCTGCTCAAGTGACTTCCCTCGAAAGCCCCTGCATTTGCGCAGTGGGTGTGGCTTCTTGTGGAGGGGGCAGTTCTTATTAAGGTCCTCAGTGTTCTTAACAATATCGTTGCCTTTCATAAGGCTGCCCACTTCTGTCTTGTGCACAACAATTGAGGCATGTGCCGGCCCTTTAAGCGGCTTGTTAGCTCTCATTGGAGGTGCACTGGTAGTCACCATTTGGAAACTCGGATCGTTCCTTATTCGAGCTTCTGTACGAACGAAACTAGAGAAGAATGAGAAAGGTGGAAAGCCCACACGATGTTTCTGTTTATATCTGGACCCTGTCAAAATCCACTTCTCCTGTAGGCTGACTGGAAGCTTCTCCAGGATGGGACTGATGCCGCGAGCAGTGTCCAGGTAGGACAAGCCAGGCAAGTAACCTTCGGCCTTGGCTGACTCGAGTTCATGGAGTAAGTCCCCTAGATCTCTGAGACGTTGGGGCTCCCTGTTAGAGATCTTCGGGAAGCCCTCCAGTTTCTGAAACAGAGGCGCTTCTATTGCTTCGGCTGATGCATAACATTCTTCCAACCTCTCCCAAACCCTGTTAAGTGCTATGCCTGGGTATCTAATGTGCACTGATCTTACTCTTCTCACATGCTCAGCCGAGTCAGGTCCTAGCCATTTAATGAGAAGGTCGAGTTCTTCACTTGGCTTCAACTGTAAACCTTCTATGGCATTGTGAAAGGTGGATTTCCACGATAAGTAATGCTCTGGTTTATCGTCAAACCTTGTCAAACCTCCTGTCAGAAGGTCTCGTCGAGCTAAGAACCTGGCCAGATCGATGACACTGGATTCGGAAGGATAGACTGCACTGATCTTGGATCTCTCACCAGCTGGGAGGGTATCCCTGTGGTGAGTTGGTAAAAATGACCTGGCTGATTTGTAAACTGGTGAATTAATTGTTCCTCTATCGACTTCGGTTTTCTCTCCTAGCTTGACGATGTCCTCCCAGGGCATGGACTGCTGATGTGGAGTACATTGAGGTGGCATGTTCATGACTGGAGAGAAGCAGTAGGGCTGATCATTCCTCTTAACACAAGATGGTGTATACATAAAGTCAACTTGTGAATTGCATTTTTGTGAGGCAGACTGGTTAGCTTTAACAAAATCCATTTGATCTTGAACATACCTCCTTGTGTTTTCAGACGAATTAATGGATGCTGCGTGGTGGGTGCTAACCTGAGAGAGCTGCTCTGAGTTGGCTACATCAGCAGCTGTTTCAAACACAAAGGCTTCTGCAATAGCGACTTCAGCCTCCCTTTCGTGTCTGAGTGCCTCTAATGTAGCTTCAAGACGTGTTTCTTCCACTTTAAGCTGCGCCTGTTTTACCTTTACTTCTATCTCCCTTTGTGCATAAGCAGCTCTCGCCCTCAATGCTTCAGCCTTAGCACGAGCTTGTATAGCAGTTTGGCCAGATGAAGACCTTTGTGAGTCTTTAGATGATTTAGTGGAAGAACGTGAACTCACGGATTTAGTTTCACTCATCCTTACTTCTGCTGAGGATATTTAGTTAGTTAATACAGGAAACGCTGAGAGAGAAAGTGATCCACCTCTAAGCTGCAATCGCAGATGGCCGTCTTTTTACTATTCTGCCCTCACTTCAGAGTGTCCTACGCTTTCTTCAGCTAGGCAGAGAGATAACTCGTCCATGCACGTCGTATTTGAATGGTTTATTTTAATGCTTCATTCGCTTGGACAGTGTGCCAGGAACAGAGTAAAACTAAAACACAAGAGTACATATAATAGATATAAGAGACATATAAGCATGAATAATATCATAAATTTACCCCATAAACCAAACAAAGGTCCAAGAGCATCACGAATTAGAAAAAAAAGAAATCCCAATTTAAATATGTATTAAATTTCGCCATATTTCCTCAAAGATATGCATAAAATACAGTTTAACAGGTATAGTTGTAATCATACTCACAGACGATGCCTCCAACATATAATTGCGTGTAGGATGGCCTTAGATGCACATATTAACTGGTGCACCATGTGTTTCTCTGTTGCTAAACATAGAACTAACTCAACCCAAAGGGAAGTGGCGCTAAAGGCAACCCCAAGTAACAGCACCACCTGCAGGCTAGGAGTACATTAACACAATAACAGAACAGCACTAATTCTAAAATGGTTTTATGTGAACTTTATTTAACATAGAATAAAAAAGAAATCAAACCAAAATTTAGTCTCTCGAAAAACTTGTATATGACATATCTTCGAAATTTAAAATACCAGGATACAGAATTTGAATAACAAGAACTATAGTCTTCCTTCTCAAAAGCGTGAACAACTATCTGAAGACCTACTAGTTCCTGAATTGTTGATGTTGCCTATGAAATTCGCTGAGAGTTGACGTCGCCCTACCAAAGTCGCAAAAATGCTAATTGCGTCAACCAGCTATGGAAATACAGCGGCGGTACACCCCCAATACAGTGGTATTACGCATTACCGTAATGCTGCCTAGCAAAAACATAATGTCATAAAAAAAATTACAGACAGACATTATAGACAGAGCTGCGTGGTTTCCTATTGACAAGTAGATATATGATTTGGGGACTGAAAGGCGGCTAGATATCCAATCACGCCCAGCTACAGTAAGCACAAACTGAAGATACTACTCCTGATTGGACTAGCTTCAAATTCGTCCCGCCCTGACAAAAAATTCTTTGTTTTCATTCGTTGAACATAATGTCAATACATATCTTCATACTATTCGACCAATTAAAACTCTCGGTGGTTTCCATAGAAACAAAATAATTGCAGTTTAAAGACAAACTTTCTGACAGAGAGATGGCGCAGAGGTGAGCAGCATCTCTTCTTATGTTTCTTGCTATTTCTTCAGATTATGTTTTGTTAGCATATTTAATTCTATATTTATTTTTATGTCCTGATATAGTACATGCAAATTTTGCGGCACAATATCGTTGAAATATATATATATAATTAGTTGTTTAAACTGTAGATGCTGTGGCCATTATTCTAAATATGGTTGTTTACATTTAAATGGTAAGAGAATATATTTGTGTTAAACTTAAAAACAATAAGTCTTATGGTTGATATGATTGGTTATACTCATCCGGCCTGTGATAATGCATTTCATCTGAAGATGTTATTCTGAAAAGATCGCCTATACGTTTACTTTTTAAATGTCCCATGTTCTTGAAGTAAGATTAACTTTTTGCTAGGTTCGGTATCATGGTGATGTTATAGCGTATCGAAGCAGCGTCATAATTTCGCAAGCTTTACTGTATTGTGAAGCAGTTTTAGCAATTCGGTCGTTACTGCCGGAGTAGCCTCGACGCCACGAGCAGCTAATGAAGGCTCCATCTCTTTCCATAGGCATTCTTGATGAATAGCATTTAGGAAAGAAGTTGAAAAAATACCGTGCCTAGTTTGGCTTTGCGAGTATCACATATGGCTAGTTAATTATTAGTTCTTATTTATTCACCAGAATGAGAATTGCGAGAGCTGTTTCCTGGACCAACGACCAGTACTGGGGAGCCTGGGACCTGTGGGACGAGGTGATCGACTGGGGAGATAAGGAAGGTTTGGAGGAGTACTCACCAGCGACACCCCCCACTGTCCAGACTGGGGAGGTTATGGGGGGACTGGGAGGTGTGACTGACTGGTGTAAGGGAGGGGAGGGTATGAGCATGAAAGGCTCTGAGACTCTTCAGAGCAATTACGGCCTGACATCTGAAGAGTGGGAAATTTATAAGACGTACTACCTTCAGAAAAAGAAGAAGGTCAGGAAGAATAGGAGCACTCAGGGGATAGATGAGGTAAAGGGTGCGATTAGTGGGGAAAAGGTGGAGCTGGCAGAGAGGGAAAAACATGTGGGGGTGACCTCCAGTGTACAGGTGGAGGCCGCAGACCTGAATGTAGGCATTAATAAAATGCAAAATGGAAGCAAGGGGAAGCAAGGTGAGGTGGGGGTGAATGTGAAGGTGGTTAAGGTGGAGGGGGGGATAATTTCCCTGAAGGCAGAGGATACGAAAGGAAATGTGAAGGTGGAGGCTGTGCAAGTCCAAGTGTGTGAGTTTGGGCTTGCAGAAGTAAATTCTGGGGATGTAAATGTTGAGATTGTGGGGGTAGAAGTAGGGGAGGTAATTATTGAGGGTGCGGACATGGTGAGTGATGTAACCATATTGGAAATTATAGTAAATGATGTACTAGTTGAGATTATAAATAGAGAAGGAGGTCAGGAGGAAACTGGCGGTGTAGAGATAGATGTGGGTCAGGTAGAGATAGAAGAGGTAGAAGTGGTGGGGAATTAATATAAAAGTTGAGCGTGTAGAGCTCATTACATAGAGAAGAGCCAAAATACGAAAAAGATGAAGTTGTGGTTCTGCTGCTGCTGTTTAGGAAACATTAAATAATTGAAACAGTATCTAAGATAATAAATCAAGTATGATAAATTTTGAGATATGTGGAATGTTTCATAATAATGTTTAACGTTTATTAAGAAAAAAATGTATATTTCTAAGTAGATTTGTAAACTGCTCTTTAAAGTATTAATTTTCAGAATTCCAGAATTTCCAAAATCTCCAGGTAATTTAATTTGATTTCATTTTGTTTAAACTGCACACACATAAAAATGATTAGCCCTGTTATGTATTTGTGTTTTATTTATTGTTTATTTATTAAGCACCCTATCCCTCATGGATGGCATGTTGTACAGGTCACCTGTGTTCCCATAAACTTTAACTTGTCTTGCAGTCTTGTTCCCCCCACACCCTCTGCTTTTTCCCTTCCTCTGTTTCTATCTTCACTCCAGGTCCAAGACGTTTCCAGCCCACTGTCCTTGGGAAAAGCCACCATCCGTGGCCACCGCTCCGGTTTCTCTGGGCCCTCCTGCCCTGCAGGCCCCTCGGGCCCCTCTGGTTCCTGTTCCTGCCCCCGTCCATGTCCTTGCCTTGCAGGTTCCCCTTCACCCTCAGGTCCCAGGCTTGTGGTACCGACGGTGTCCCTCCCCGCCCTATGGTCCCGACAGCGCCCCACTGCCTTACCATCCTTTCGTCCTGGTCCTAGTTCTCTCTTACCCGATCGTGATCCGTTTCCTTACTCCTGCGTGGTCTTCTCCTGTCGGGTCAGCAGTCCATATGGCTCTTTGCCCCGCTTGTGTCCTCTATCTGGCCCCGTTAACGGCCGTTCTCGTCTTCCCCGGCTCCTGTAACCCACACGAAATGTTTCTTGTCCCGTGTTATCACTCGTCTGTGGACCTGTCCTGGTGTGTGATGTACGTTCTATCATCCTGGTTGTCCCTAGTCTGACCCCAGTTCTCCTAGTGGTGTCCCGTCTTGCCCCCAGAGTGCCCTGTGCTGGTGTTGCCCCTGCCTACCCTGGTCTGCCTCGTCCCCTAATGGTGTTCGGTCTCTGCGCCCTTGTCCCGCAGCAGTGCCCATCTGTTGTCTTGTCCTTGCCTCTTCCACTGTGTCTCCCATCTTAGTGTACGTATAGCCTGCTGTCTTCCCCGCTGTCCCATCTGCTCCCTCACATGCCCTGTAAAAAGTGTCCTTCAGTCCTGCGATCCTCAGTCCAGTCATTGATGTTGCTGCCTGCATGTGCTCCCCAGTGTGTCCTGTGTCTAGTGTTCTTGCCTGATCCTCCCTACCCTGTTTGGACCCCTTGTGGTCTGTTTCCTTTGCCCTTCCTGTAGTGTAGTTTTCTTTAATAAAGCCCCTTTTGGTTTTCCTCCATGCCTGTCTTAGCCTCTGTCCTTGCCCTCGACGTGACACCATTACAGTGTGACCAGGTAAATGCTTCTAGCTGGACACCACACTACTGTAAATGCTGCTGAAGGCTTACCTCAGTTTATCATTATTCCCTTCATCTTGAAAGAGAACAGCAGCAACAAGTGGGAAAATGATTAAAAAGTAAAGAACACTGTTCTGTTAGTAAGCTTCTTAAGGTAAAGTCATTTTAAATAATAGTAGTTACTGATACTTTATTAATCCCTGTGGGGAAATTGTCTTTACGCCTCCCTCAACTTGCTCTTCATAGAGTAAGCTCTCCATAAAGGGCAGCCACCCATAGTGGCGCCCAGGGAGCTGGGGGTTAAGGGCCCTGCTCAAGGACCCGCAGACATGCTGAGGATGGGTTTGAACCGGTGACCTTGTGCTTACAGGCACACAGGCTCAGCCCACTGAGCCATGAATACAGGTATGAGATTCGCTGCTGAAAGTTGCAACACTGGCACAAAGCTTCAGCAGCAGAGATGTATGCGTGTGCCATGTTGTAGCCGATCAGTGTAAACACTACCCAGACGTGCTCTTGTTTATTTCAATCACAATGGGCGTATTCACATATTTCTTTACCCAGTACCAACTGTCGGATTATCATGTTATTATCATGGGAATAGCACGATTTGCAAGTGGGCAGGCGATCAGAGCTGCTTCGAGACGCCAAGTCAGTCACTCTTGTTCTTCCTATTTGTATCACGAAGCTGTAAAAATATATTTAGTTTCTACCTATATATATATTTGAAAAGTAGACCGTCCAAGGTTTCTGAGGGTGTTTTTTATATGACAAAAACTCGCAGAGTTATTTAAACGGTTTGGGTAAATTTCTGTCAGATCCCACCGGTGGGACGGCCGACTCCAGAGGGTTAATATAGCCCCTTTTGGTTTTCCTCCATGCCTGTCTTTGCCTATGTCCTTGCCCTCGACGTGACACCATTACAGTGTGACCAGGTAAATGCTGCTAGCTGGACACCACACTACTGAAAATGCTGCTGAAGGCTTACCTCAGTTTATCATTATTGTCATCGTCTTGAGAACAGCAGCAAAAAGTGGGAAAATGATTAAAAAGTAAAGAACACTGTTCTTCTTAAGGTAAAGTCATTATTGGAACTGAAATTAGAATAATGAAATACATTCAACAGAATGGTTGTCCATCCATCCATCTTCTGAAACTACTTTATCCCAACCAAGGTCACAGGGAGTCTATCCCAGGAACAATGGGCACAGACAGGGACCAACCCTGGGCAGTTGCCAACACACCTCAGGGCACACGCACACACAACTACAGGGCCAGTTTAGACTAATCAATCAACCTATCCTGCACATTTTTGGACCGTGGGAGGAAACTGGAGCCCCCAGTGAAAACTCACACGAACAGCGTGCAAACTCTACACAGATAGGACCCAGGACCAGACCCAGGACCTTCTCGCTGTGAGGCAGCAGCACTAACCACCGCGCCACCCTGTTGAAATGGTCGTTTGTAAAATAATACATTCAGGTTATGTTATTGTAGATCTGGAACGTGGTGTTAAAATGTAGTGGTGAACTTAAGACTGCCCATTCAGTATCGCTGTTCTCCTAATGATAGACACAACAATTAATATTAAATATTTTATATAAGACATCCGGAGGCTGCAGGACATCATCCAAGCAGCAGAGAAGCTCATTGGCTGCAGCCTCAACCTCAGTGATTCACTACCTGCCCCAAGAACAAAAAGGCGACCTGGCGAGATCATCGCCGACCCCTCCCACCTCAGCCATAAACTCTATCAAATTCTCTGTTCTTGGGGACGGATCTGATCCATCAGAACCACCAAATCAAAAGAAGAGCAAAGCTTTTTCTCCGAGCGGTTGCTCTGCTCAACACCTGATCCGCACTCTGCCGCTGGACTACTGGGCACTTCACTCTATATTTGAATTTATTTTATTATTACATATTTTTTTGCTTCTTTAAAACTAATCCCCTGCTTATTGCCTTTAGACTTTGTTTCAATATTTATTAGGATAGAATAGAGAGATAGAGACACACCTCAGAATAAATGAAGGCGATCAACTACACAGTTAAATGTCCAACAACCCAACCTAAAATCGACCTGCCCAGATGCACAGTCTTACTCTAAGGCTGGTGGAGAATGATGGAGGGGGTCCACTGTTCACCTGGCAGACGTCCTGAAGTCTGTTTCGACAGGGATTCCACAATGAAATTGGCTTGTTGCATCTTGGAGCTCGTCTGGCAGAGACGTCCTTTGCAGGGTCTCAGGAAGGGATTGAGTCAACCCAATAAAGCAGAGAGTGCTCTGGCCACAGGGTCTTTCTTCCCAAACATAAGCATATACAACATATATATCCATATATAGATATAAATTTAACTGAAGACAAGAAATATATGCAGTTACCAATGTAAAACAGGCATGCATACATACAGGAACTATACATAACAATGTAAACTATAGATATGGGTATGGTATCGGAATGTGCAGTGCAAAGTGGCTGCTGCTTATCAGTCCAGAAAACTTAACCTATACATGACAATATACATGCATATGAGGACCGTAGGGAAGAAGAAACTGCAGCATGAAGTGACTGGTGCTTATCAGTCCAGTATAAAAAGCAGGTGCAACTGCATGTAAGGTGCAGAGTGCAGTGAGCTGGGTGACCATTACCATAGTGCCTGGGGTGGGGGCACAGCTGGCAGAGGGTGGCAGTTGCTGGGGGTACAGACTGTTCCGGAGTCGGGATGTTCTGGTATTAACACTCCAGTACCATCTGCCTGGTGTCATGAGACTGATGATTTGTTGGGTGAGGTGTAGGCAGTGTAGACTACAGAAAGTGTAGGCATTGGTGAGCCTCCTTAACCAGCCGCTCCATGGTCTTTAACCAGTTTAGATCCTAAAACCAGTTGAAACAAGCAAAGCACGCAGGCACAGAAACACAAAGTAAGATGACTGAACAAAGCCAAGGCGGAGAGGGAGGGAGCAAGATGCATAAGAAGCCTCACAATACGTTGCTTAATATGATGAAGGGCAGCTCTGCCCCCTGCTGGTGGGATGGCAACAGCTGTTCAGTGAACATCTGCTTTAATTAAGTTCTGCATCATTTTCATTCCAGTGCTGGAAATGCTAGGAAACATGGATGGGTGATATGTAGCTTAATTAATTAATGTAGGTTAATTCATGTCAAAAGAAAGAAAGCTGAATTTTACACCACTGCATACAGTTAATTAAGAAGTTTAACCTTTTGCATGGCTGGATAGGCCAGCTTTACAAATACCAAACTGAAATTCACTAAGATGATTTCGGTCCAACTCGCAATATGCAAGGCTCATTTCAGCAGCATAGACACATGGTTCGAATTACGGGGGGAACTGGGGGGTACAGTACCCCCCGATCAAGACCTAGACCCCGCCAAAGAGACAAAAATAGCAGTTTGGGGGGGTTTTCTTTTGTTGTAAAGAAAAAAAAAAAAGCTAAACTCACCTTGCAGGAAAATTTCTATGTAAAACTATTTCAGACACCGTACTATTTTAACCACCTCGGCGCTAGAAGCAGCTTAGCCAGTCGGTTGCATCATTCATTCTCATTTACTGACCTGTTCATTGTGTTTGTCTGTCATGGTGCTGTTTGTCGTGCATTGGTAAGTGTAAATAGCCAGCAGAAGTCTAGCCTGTTGAAAATCTGTTATTTTACAACCTTCATTTATTCGTTTAAGTGTTTCATCTACTAATGCAAGCTGACGTCATTATAAGTTGAATTACTTACCATTGTACTTCTGAGGCCGGTACAGTCAACGTTAGTCAATTTAACTTGCAAGATAAGCTAAGTTCTCTATTTAAAACAGGCTTATTTGGTGAGGTAAAATCGATCATGGTCATTTTCCAAGGAGATGAACTCCCTATGTTTTCATTCTCATTTTATCATGAATAAATTGTGCCCTATTATTTGAATTTTAGTGGTATTGATTCTGCATTCCACTATTTCATATTTCTAGACATTTTTAGAAGCTTCATCTGATAGCCCAGATACTGCTTTGTTAAGTATAGATTAGATTTTATTCACAGACACACTACGAGGAAAAGGAAAGATGGAGACATCAGACACTTTTTCGGTGGTAAAAGAAGAGTAAGTAGGAAATATTAGTGTTAAGAGCTACAGAACATTACACCAAAAGTATAGGTGCAGTTTTGCAAACTGTTACTGTGTATGAAGGAAAGTGGTGGTCAGCAGAAGGCAGGAGAGGCACAGGAGCAGGAAGCAGGGAGATGGCAGGATGAGGACAGTGTGCAGGCAGCGGGGAGATGGCAGGATGAGGACAGTGTGCAGGCAGCAGGGAGATGGCAGGATGAGGACAGTGTGCAGGCAGCAGGGAGATGGCAGGATGAGGACAGTGTGCAGGCAGCGGGAAGATGGCAGGGTGAGGACAGTGTGCAGGCAGCGGGGAGATGGCAGGATGAGGACAGTGTGCAGGCAGCGGGGAGATGGCAGGGTGAGGACAGTGTGCAGGCAGCGGGGAGATGGCAGGATGAGGACAGTGTGCAGGCAGCAGGGAGATGGCAGGATGAGGACAGTGTGCAGGCAGCGGGAAGATGGCAGGATGAGGACAGTGTGCAGGCAGCAGGGAGATGGCAGGAGAGGCACAGGAGCAGGAAGCAGGGAGATGGCAGGGTGAGGACAGTGTGCAGGCAGCAGGAAGATGGCAGGATGAGGACAGTGTGCAGGCAGCAGGAAGATGGCAGGATGAGGACAGTGTGCAGGCAGCAGGAAGATGGCAGGATGAGGACAGTGTGCAGGCAGCAGGGAGATGGCAGGAGAGGCACAGGAGCAGGAAGCAGGGAGATGGCAGGATGAGGACAGTGAGCAGGCAGCAGGGAGATGGCAGGATGAGGACAGTGTGCAGGCAGCAGGAAGATGGCAGGATGAGGACAGTGAGCAGGCAGCAGGGAGATGGCAGGATGAGGACAGTGTGCAGGCAGCAGGGAGATGGCAGGATGAGGACAGTGTGCAGGCAGCGGGAAGATGGCAGGGTGAGGACAGTGTGCAGGCAGCGGGGAGATGGCAGGATGAGGACAGTGTGCAGGCAGCGGGAAGATGGCAGGATGAGGACAGTGAGCAGGGAGCAGGAAGATGGCAGGATGAGGACAGTGAGCAGGCAGCAGGGAGATGGCAGGATGAGGACAGTGTGCAGGCAGCAGGAAGATGGCAGGATGAGGACAGTGAGCAGGCAGCAGGGAGATGGCAGGGTGAGGACAGTGTGCAGGCAGCAGGAAGATGGCAGGATGAGGACAGTGAGCAGGCAGCAGGGAGATGGCAGGATGAGGACAGTGTGCAGGCAGCAGGGAGATGGCAGGATGAGGACAGTGTGCAGGCAGCGGGAAGATGGCAGGGTGAGGACAGTGTGCAGGCAGCGGGGAGATGGCAGGATGAGGACAGTGTGCAGGCAGCGGGAAGATGGCAGGATGAGGACAGTGAGCAGGGAGCAGGAAGATGGCAGGATGAGGACAGCACGCAGGACCAAGAGGTGAGTTAGAAATGAGGCTGTACTTTAAGATCTACTGCATCATCAAGACAGATATTAGCCCAACAGGTAAATATTTATTTCTGAAGGCTGTTGGAGCTGGGGGGACTGAGAGGGCAGGAATAACACCAGACTGCTGGACCAGACCAGGCTGTTCGTAAATGTATAGGCTTATTACTTTTACTAGTATACTTCTCCTAGGATAATTCCTGGGAGTTATCAAAACCAAGTTCTTTTGGATAGGGATAAGGATAATGAGATCTTCTGCATTGATTCTCATTTTGTCGCATGTCCAGACCATGACCGTTTGTTGCATACATGTTAGTAAACACCCCTGGCGCATCTTGTACTCTTAACATTGATCTTGGTGGCGACTATTTGTATTGACGCGGTAGCAGACCATAATGGTCATAGAAGTGTTATGAAGGCAGTACCCCCCAATTATGGAGGGGTAATTCACATTCTGCATCAACCATAGGTTCACTGGTGACAGACTGTGTTACTGCAGACACATTGTCCTCAGATTCACTTTCATCATTGTCAACAACTTCAGAGTCACTTACTTCAATTTCACCTGGAAAAGATTATTAAAGAGATATGAATGCGTGTGCAAGGTTTTTTTCTCTTTAAATTGTACCAGTTTTAATACTAACCATCAATTTCGATGTCATCAAGCGATTTCCCTCGCACACTGGAAAGCTGCCCTTTTTCCATTGCCAAAAGTAGCTTGGAAATTTTAGCCAGTTGCATGGTGGGAATGGGTAACCTGTAGAACTCGCGATGAACATGGAGGTCATGACCAAGGAAATCTGCGAGTTGGTCCAGTTCATTGTTTTTTAAATTGAGCACTTGTGACAGTGTAGCCACATGTTTTCGCAGTTGGGTCGACCTGAGGTGCTCAGGATTTTTTGCTCCACACCAACTTGCATGGATGCATAAACAGTCCTGCCCTCTGTAGTAGCTCAATGATTTAGGTCTTGCAAACAAGAATATATTTGTATCACAGACACTGCATTCAGTTCTCTTACTGACCAATAGTGACAAGGCATCCACCATGATTGGTGTAAGTAGAATAGCAACTTTCCTGCCCCTTTTCCCCACAATCTCAATCCGTCTGAAATAGTTGCAGAGCTTCTGTTCAGTCTGTTACAATCCCATAGCGATGTCTTCATGGAGGTCTGTTTGGTCTCTCTCGTGAAAACTCTGGAGTGGCATTTTCTTCAGCACGTCTTCTATTGAAAACCATGATTTGTGCAAGGGTGACCTTTGCAAGTTCAGCATAGCTGTGTCATATGAAAGCACTGTAAATTTTTTTTTTTAATTTTTAATATTAAACCAATTAATTGTACTGTGAACGATATCAAATGACACAGACTACTATAAATATCTGTGAAGTGATATTTATATTTATCTATGATCCGACTTTTACTACACAATGATAAAAGGTCATTGATGTATATTTGTATTTCAAAACTTTTACAAGCTGTTAGATCTTAACCCTCAATGGGTCCTTGTCAGAAAGTTACGTTCCAGGTCCTTGGGGTTCAAGTTGCACCCCTATCCATTGGCATATATAATTCAATGGTACCAAGCTCAAATTCAATTAACTAAAGTTAAGATACATTTATTAGTTAACTGCATGATGCTTGCACAGCTTACGCAGTGAGATAGTGCAGTTAAAGGGGTTGCGGCAGTGGGGGGGGGGGGGTTGGGGGCAGCAGAGGGGACTGGTCATATAATGCACATTCCGACTGTATCCTCTTGCAGAATGTGTCGAAGAGCTTCAGCTGTGGAATACCTAGCCATGGTGTTATATCTTTTCTAACAGTTGAAATGTAAACAAAACAAGATGGCTGACTTTTTTTAATATCCGAAAATGTTCTAGAATATAATAACATAAAAAATTATAGTAGCAATTATCACTAATTAACTGAATTTGTCGATCATATCAATGTCATAAATTAACCCTAAAAAGGGTTATGTACTAGCAACTGGACTTTGTTTTTCATAGAAGACGTTTTGCACTCCATCCAGAGTGCTTTCTCAATTCTGACTGACTGGCATAGCAGGTTGATGAACCCTCTGGAATCCTCAAGTTGTTAGCACTAGATGGTCACCTGTGGGTTTTTGTCATTCCTCCTGGCTTTCATGTGTTTCACTGATACCACCTGAGGCCGAGCGTGAACGACTTTGAAAGCGTCTTGGCAAAGTTGAAAGAACTGCATTGTAGGTGGACCGGGAGGACAACTGCTTCAAATGAACGACCGTCGTTGAACAGAGGAGGTGGCCTAAGACGTCTATCACCTACCTACAATGCAGTTCTTTCAACTTTGCCCAGACGCTTCCACAGTCGTTCACGCTCAGCCTCAGGTGGTATCAGTGAAACACATGAAAGCCAGGGGGAACAACAACAACCCACAGGTGACCATCTAGTGCTAACGACTTGAGGATTCTACAGGGTTCATCAACCTGCTATGCCAACCAGTCAGTCAGAATTGAGAAAGCACTCTGGATGGAGTGCAACACTTCTTCTATGAAAAACAAAGTCCAGTTGCTATTGCATAACCCTTTTTTAGGATAACCATGACCTGGATAACTGAGAATCTCCACAGACATCTGTCATAAATTAAGTTTTTTTTGGGGTGCATTTTGCACCCCCGAAGAAAGTATGCCAGCGATAATTGACGTCAACACTTTTTCTATCATTTTCTGCATGACCGTATGTAAAACTGGTGCACTTACAATGTCCTAGAGGATAACTGCTGAAATTTTAATAACAACATGGTAGTAGCCATAGAAATGGGCAGGGGGTGCAGAACGCACCCCAAGGAACCATTGAGGGTTAATATGGCCAGTATCAAAAGTCTCTTTTAAATAATCATACTGTGTCGTACTTAATCGTAAATTGATTAAAAAAAAATAATGTAAGTACATGGGTTAATTCATAAGTGTTTCCATTTTCACATTTCTCGAGGGTTAGACTTGCATTAGTCAGGTTAGGGTATAAAAAAGTTACACGGGCAAATAAAATCTTTGCATAAGCTTTTGCATCACCAGTTTACCTTTTCTGGACACAGTGTTGGAGTCTTCTCAATGGTCATCTGCAACAAAGAACAAATACAGCATCAGCAGGCTCAATGGTTAACCTGAATACCGTAAGCAAATCAACAAATAGAAAACATAATGGGGAAAAAACGGTGGTATTGTTGCATTCATAATTCATTGTACACAGGGACGGATTATGGGTTGTGTGGGCCCCTGGGCCCTTGGCAGCCAAACGCCCTTGTAGGAATTATTAGCTCAGGTAAATTTTAATATCTCCACCAATATGTTTCAATTAATTAAAGTTTAATTAATTATTATTTAATGCTGATTATTAATCAATCGTTATGCCAAATGGTCGGCTCCTCCAAACTCGATTGCGGTATCCCTGTGAGTCTGTTAATGTGAGACTTAAATGGGATTCACTAATTACCAATATCACTTAGTAACCTGGGTTAGAAGGCTCGTCCACCGAGCTGCATCACCAGATAATGTAAACGATTGGTAGCAGAGCCCCCCCCCTCATGGCCGATGAGAGAGAGTCTCGCGATGTTTCAGGCGAGTTTGAGGTTCAGAGCGTGTAGCAAGATCGCACAGAGGCAGGAACTTATTATGAGACACACAATGACGGAGGCTAAAGTTGTGTAAAAGACATGCATTTATTCCTAACTAACACTACAACTAACATAAGACAGACATTACACCTAACACAAACAACAAACACGAAATAACGGAATACAACAAACAATGTAATTATGAAAATGCAATGACCGGATTTAAATGAGTAACCTTAAATGGGAAATACTGTTCTGCAAAGCAAGCACAGTTTGTGGAAACACGACCCTAAAGTCTTATAGCAGGTTAACAGAACAGCTTAAGTTGTTAGAATGAAAGGAAGTTGGTTTACTTGGTTGAAGAGTGGGGGGGGGTCTTGGCAGTTGATGGCAGAGCTGCTGAGCTGATGGCACTCAGGAAGGCGCGGCGTTTGGAGCAGTGGAGTGGAGCCCCTTTGGATTATCTCTCCTGGTGAAGCTTTGTCTTGGGTGCTGTTCTCTGTTCAGCTGGGCCTTCACCGGAGGGTTTCTGGTGGGCTTCTCGTCTCCCGGGCTGATGGTCTTTTCCGTACGGCTGCTGGGTGTTCTCTGCGCTGCTTTGTTCTGAGGTCCAGGTTTTTATGGTCTAAAGTTCATGAATAGGGATGACCAGGAATTCGAATCCTGGCCCAATGGCTGGCCATCCATTTGGCGGGCTTTCAGAAGGGGGTCTGTATCAGTCCTTTTGGGATTTATGGCCCAACTGAATCTCCCTTTACTGATGATTTTCATTAAGCTGTTATAACTTTTGATACATCCACTTTTATGGTAATCACTGACCAGATTTAGAATCAGGAGTGATTTTCCATCAGTTTGACACCAAACATGCCATACCAGCTTCACAGGTACATACCTCATACCATCTGCATTAATTGATTAAACAATTAATTATTTTATCTATGTGACTCATTCACATCAGTATGGGATACAGGTGTTTTGGGTTGCACCTCAACAGATGTTACACTTTGTGCAGATATTACATCAAATATTCATATTACAAACAGCACATCTTATCCATAGATAGGCGTGGCCGTTAGTTTGTGGTAATAACAATATAAGTTGCACATCTGGAAACAACATATTTTGTTTGGTGTGGCTTATGCCAATTCATCTTCTCCAGAATGGATAAGATACACCTAAATTCAGTTCTTTTAACATAGCATGGTAGAAACAAAGAAACTTGGTAACCGTCCACCAAGATCAGATAAGGACCACAAAGGAATGTTGGAAGAGAAGGGGGGGGGGGGGGGGGGGTTTAACAAAGCAGACTCTCTAAAAGTTAGTACACATTGGTTACACTCACTTTCCAGATTCTTCTGGTATACCATGAGAACATACATACAATGGTAGCTATACCTATCTATTTATTTAAATTTATATGTGTTCAAGTGCAAAGGGGTGAAATAGGTGATACTCCGTGAACATGGTTATAAGGGTGGCACACAAAACACTAAGATTGTCTAAGGACACATACAAACATAACGTATCTGTATATTGAGACTAGTAGTCGTGAGTAAATCAATATACAGGGTATACAAAAGCAAACTTAAATGAAATTTCCTTTAGGGTGTTCGTCTGTTGGGTGAGTGAGATGTAAGGCAGAGTGTATGGGGAGGGGGTTGTGTGCCAAGTCGAGGGACCCCTGTCCGTGAAGTCCACTCTGCTTGTCTGTAGGTCCCTAAATCTTTGGGCAATAAAAGTTGGAGTGCTGGCCTCCCTGGTTATCTGTGTGTGTGTGTGTTTGTGTGTGTAACCCCCCCCTTTGGTGCCTCTCGTACCAGGCTCGGCCTTGTCTCAGGCCACCTGGAATTTAGGCCCTGTGATATGTGCATGTGTGATCCTACACCCTCCATCCATGTTTCCATCAGAGGCCCTATAGGGTCAGGGGCCCTTGTAGGCAGAGGATCAAAGAATGTAGGCCCTCTAAAATAGACAAACGAAAATACATTGTTGATAAGCGTTGCAAATTGTTTTGGGCTAGGGGCCCCACGGGCCCCCTGCACCCCAAGGGCCCCTGGGCAGCGGTCCCGCTGGCCCGGTCCGTAATCCGTCCCTGATTGTACAGAATAGGGTTGGGTGATGTGTAACTTCTTCGCATATGACAATGTCTACAGTGAAACAATTGGATCATGACATGGGGGAAGGGTGATGTTTTGGTCGTCTTGTAAATGTACTACAAATTTCTATAAAGTTTCTTTTACACTATTTAATGACTATTTATAAATTCATCAAGTACTTGAATTCCATTAATTTATTTCATATTATTGTAGTTACAGTAATCCCAAAGCTGACATTTCAGATGTACCTCTTTAGAAGGTATAGATGTTGAACCACACAGGAGAAGTAGGTCCCTATGAATCATCAGGGCCTCATATAACATCCTGGTTCACACCATACTCAACACCACATCTAGTGTGTGTGTGTGTTTACAGTAACATGGTTACACCTGTTATTAAGAACCTTCCGTACCAAGAGGCTTTTCTGAAAGGTGAGAGTGGACAAGCAGGTCCCTACAATCCACATGGGCTTCATAGAACACATTCTAGATTACACCTTAATATACACACACATAAGGCCCTTACTTGCGTTCCCATATACCATGTTCCTGTATACGCATACACATGCACAATGGACTTGAGGCAAAATGATACCCTAAACTGAACTGTGGGATATTATTAAAATATTATGTTTCACATTGTCTAGATTCCAGACACAAAACTCCAAACATCAAACACTCTGCTGCAGCTTTAAACTCAAGTCTCAAAACTCCCACAAATAGACTTTGCAAAGAAGAAAAATGTTCATCCATTGGATGAATCAAATGGAAACTAGTGCTGAACTAGAAAACTAAACTTTGAAAGCTAACATAAATAAAGCTAATATAAATAAAGGCCCCCCTAAAATACATCCTTTTTTTGTTTTTCGGGGGACTTGCCCCTTTAAGCTTAATTTGGCTATCACTGATACATAATATATTTAATTGATGTAAATGTTCGCCCTCCAGTTTACAGACCTGTCAATCAGTTTAAGAGCCCCAGCAGGTTCAATTATAATAAAATTTCAGCAGTGAGTTGTAATCAGGCCCGGCACCACGGGGGGTAAGGTGGCGTCGCCCCATCAGAGGGAAAATGCCGCCCCCTCTGTTAAAATAAGCCCTAATTGAACTTTTAAAAAAAAAAAAAAAATAATAATATTCATTTTTGAAGACTAATATATAAGTTAGACCACTATAGTTAAAAAATAAAGTCTACGTTTTACATACGTGTCAGTACGTTCTAGACTAGATTTTCAAATCCAGGCACTTGATTGGTCAATTGGGTGAGCAGAGCAAACTAACTCATTCACAACTTTGGGTTTTAGTAACTGGAAATATGCTACGGACACTGCAAAAGGGTTTAACAGACATGCCAATAGTAAAGAACATCAAACGTGTGTGGCTTTTTGGAAAGAGAGACAGTTGCGATGTTCTACAGGCAGTGAGATTTCAACTGTGGTTAATTCCGATCAGCTCTCTCGAAACCGCCTGTATGTCTCTGCCATTGTAGACATTATTGGATTCCTTGTCTCAAACGAATTGCCATTGAGGGGATCCATCGATTCGGTTGATAACCGAGATCAAGCGGGAAGTGGACTTTTTCTGTCTTTGTTTAATTACACTTTGAGACAGAATGAAAAGCTTGGCCGGGCTTATAGTACAGTTCTGAAAAACACTGTTGAGGTATGGTTTAATTTTTAAATGTTTTGGTGTGTTGGCTTGATCGAGAAACAGCTAACAAGCTGTTGTGACGCTAAACACTCTAGAGATAGACTGATAGATACAGACTGGGAGATACACTTAGACTGACAGACACAGGTTGAGAGATGCACTTGATTGATGGATTCTGGCCTCGACATACACTTAGACTGACAGACACAGGTTGAGAGATGCACTTGATTGATGGATTCTGGCTGGGAGATACACTTAGACTGACAGAAAACAGGTTGAGAGATGCACTTGATTGATGGATTCTGGCCTCGACATACACTTAGACTGACAGACACAGGTTGAGAGATGCACTTGATTGATGGATTCTGGCTGGGAGATACACTTAGACTGACAGAAAACAGGTTGAGAGATGCACTTGATTGATGGATTCTGGCTGGGAGATACACTTAGACTGACAGACACAGGTTGAGATGCACTTAAATTAACAGTGACACATAGATATGAAGGGTTCCACTCTTCAAACAGGATCTCTGTGCTCCAGTTGGGATCTATGGCCTCCAAGCACTCCGCTCTTACTGCAGCTCAGCCAGGCTGGGCTGGGCCCGGCGAGGGTGGCGGGGGCCACTCGCACTCGGCCTTCTGTATGAGGGAGATCTGAGTGATGTGGGGCCTCTGACAGCCGTTCTCTGTGTCCTGCTGTCCTGCCCGCCGGCCGCGTGTGTGACGGTAAGAGACCTGTTACAGCTAGTATGCATGGAGTGGGTCCTTGCTGAACCACAGGCAGGCCAGGCCTCGTTCCACATCAGTGTTGTGTGCAGACCTCCCTGTGAGCAAAAACAAATGGCTAATTTAACATGCGCTCTGACAGGCTCCTGAGGGCCTGTGGGCCCAGGGTTTGCTTGTCCTCCTAACGAGCTGGAACAGCCAGGAGCCCGATCTGGATGGGCCCACTACAAGAGCCTGGATAATGAGAGAACAGCCAGGCAGGAACTCTGGTTGTCTACGATACATCTGTCCACATGGATGTAGATCCTAGCCAGATCACAGACTCCC